>NW_027514028.1:0-330833 GCF_048772815.1 Callospermophilus lateralis
ATGTCCCATAGGAATCTAATCTACTTGCATTGATGTTAAACTCGTGTCAGTTACTGTAGAAATATTATGATTTGGCTTTTTTTTTTGGTGTTATAATACAATTTATTTTAGTACTAGCATGCCACAGAATGTAGAGGAAGGAACAATGGATTATTATTATCATTGTGATAATTTAAGGTTTTATATCACATTAAGCTATAATATGGCATAATATATCTTATGAATTAGAGAAAAATTTTTTTTATAAAACCTATTATTTAAGGACCATATGCACTGACAATTTAAATGGCTTTCTCGAGATTTCAATTTCTATCAATTGTGTATTAATTGCCAAATATTTATTTTAGTACTTTTCATATTCATAATTGATATAAAGTCAATTGTTTAATTCTTCTTGTAAGTAGTTACTTATTACAGCAGGGACATTATTAATAATTCTAAATCTTTATAAGAAAAATGGTACAAAGTTATTTTCATGCAAAATTAAGAATAATTGCCTTCTCTGAATGTTTGATTGTTAATACATATAACAAAGAGCTTTTGATGAGTCTCTTCCGCAGTAAAACATAAAATGCAAAGATATAGTTGGGTATGTATGTCCAAATAAAGATAAGAAGAAATACACATTATTAGCTAGAAACAATTAAATAAAAGATGAAAAGAAAAATCCAATACATTGTACGAACTTGTCAGATGAGGTAGTATTCTGGAAGAATAGCCTAAGGCTAGACATGGTCCATGACAAAATATTAACTAAAAAAATGAAATATGAAAAATATAGGAAATGCTATGAATTTTTCATGAAGGTAGGTGAATTATCCTTTAATCTCATTTTATGTGCATTTTCAAAAGCCAAATTTCTGGTAAAATAAATTTGTGATAGTTACAACTACACAAAACAAAGTTTCTGCTTAGCAAAATGAATGCATCTCAACCCTTTTTTAGCTGATTTCTTCCCACTCAATTTTAAACCTTTATTTATTTATTTATTTTTATTGGTTGTTCAAAACATTACAAAGCTCATGATATATCATCTTTGATACATTTTTCTCATTTGGTTTATGAACTCCCATTTTTTCCCCAAATAAGAATTGCAGAAACACATTGCTTACACATTCACATTTTTACATAATGGCATATTAGTGACTGTTGTATTCTTCTACCTTTCCTATCCCCTACTATCCCCCCTCCCCTGCCCTCCCATCTTCCCTCTCTACCTCATGTGCTGTTGTTTAATTCTCTCCATTATTTCCGCCCCATTTCCCCTCACAACCTATTATGTGTAATTTTGTGTATCATTGAGGGTATTCTACCATTTCCATATGCTTTCTCTTCTCTCTCCCTTTCTCTCCCCCCACACGTCTTTGTATAATGTTAATCTTTTCCTCATGCTCTTCCTCCCTTTCTGTTCTTAGTTGCTCTCTTTATATCAAAGAAGACATTTGGCATTTGTTTTTTTAAGGATTGGCTAGCTTTGCTTAGCATATTCTGCTCTAATGCCATACATTTCACTGCAAATTCTATGATTTTGTAATTTTTTAGTGCTGCGTAATACTCCATTGTGTGTAGATTCCACATTTTTTTTTAATCCATTCATCTATTGAAGGGCATCTAAGTTGGTTCCACAGTCTAGCTGTTGTGAATTGTCCCGCTATGATCATTGATGTGGCAGTATCCCAATAGTACGCTGTTTTAAGATCCTCAGGGAATAGTCCAAGAAGTGCGATAGCTTGGTCAAATGGTGGATCCATTCCCAGCTTTCCCAGGAATCTCCATACTGCTTTCCAAATTGGCTGCACCAATTTGCAGTCCCACCAGCAGTGTACAAGTGTCCCCTTTTCCCCACATCCTCGCCAACACTTACTGTTGTTTGACTTCCTAATGGCTGCCGATCTTACTGGAGTGAGATGGTATCCTAGGGTGGTTTTGATTTGCATTTCTCTGACTGCTAGAGATTGTGAGCATTTTTTCATGTACTTGTTGATTGATTGTATGTCCTCCTCTGTGAAGTGTCTGTTCAGGTCCTTGGCCCATTTGTTGATTGGGTTATTTGTTACCTTACTTTTTAATTTTTTGAGTTCTTTGTATATTTTGGATATTAGGGCTTTATCTGAAGTGAGAGGGGTAAAAATTTGTTCCCAGGATGTAGGTTCTCTATTTACCTCTCTTATTGTTTCTCTTGCTGAGAAAAAAAAAAAAAAAAAAACTTTTAGTTTAAGTAAGTCCCATTAATTTATTCTTGTTATTAACTCTTGGGCTATGGGTGTCCTATTAAGGAATTTGGAGCCCGATCCCACAGTATGTAGATCGTAGCCAACTTTTTCTTGTATCAGATGCAGTGTCTCTGATTTGATATCTAGCTCCTTGATCCATCTTGAGTTAACTTCCTTGCTTGGCGAGAGAAAGGGATTCAGTGTCATTTTGTTGCATATCGATTTCCAATTTTTCTAGCACCATTTGTCCTTCGTATATTGCAGGTTTTTAGCCCCTTTTATCAAATATAAGAAAGTTGTAATTTTGTGGAATGGTTTCTGTGTCCTCTATTCTGTACCATTGGTCCACCTGCCTGTTTTGGTACCAGTACCATGCTGTTTTTGTTACTATTGCTTTGTAGTACAGTTTGAAGTCTGGTATCGCTATACCTCCAGATTCAAACATCCTGCTTAGAATTGCTGTTGCTATTCTGGGTCTTTTGTTTTTCCATATGAATTTCATGATTGCTTTATCTTTTCTACAAGAAATGTCGTTGGGATTTTGATTGGCATCAATTTAAACCTGTAGAGAATTTGGGTAATATCGCCATTTTGATGATGCTAGTTCTGCCTATCCATGAATTGGGTATATTTTTCCATATTCTAAGATCTTCTTCTATCTCTTTATGTTTCTGTAGTTTTCATTTATAAATCTTTCACCTCTTTTGTTAGGTTGATTCCCAACTATATAATTGTTTTTCCAATTATCTTATTTTCTTTGAGGATATTTTGAATGGAGTGGTTTTCCTCATTTCCATTTCAGAAGTTTTGCTGCTGATATACAGGAATGCCTTTGATTTATGCGTGTTGATTGTATATTTTGCCACTTTGCTGAATTTATTTATTAACTCTAGCAGTTCCTCTGTAGACCCTTTTGGGTCTGTTAAATATATTATCATGTCATCCGCAAATAGCGATAATTTAAGTTCTTCTTTTCCTAGTTTTATGCCTTTAATTTCTTTTGTCTGTCTAATTGCTATGCCTAGTATTTCAAGAACTGAATTAAATAGAAGTGGTGATAGAGGGCATCCCTCTTGTTCCAGATTTTAGAGGGAATGCCTTCAGCTTTTCTCAATTTAGGATGATGCCAGCCTGAGGTTTAGCATATATAGCTTTTACAATCTTGAGGTAAGTTCCTGTTATCCCTAGTTTTTCTAGTGTTTTCAACATAAAGGGATGCTGAACTTTGTCGAATGTTTTTTCTGAATCTATCGATACGATCATATGGTTGTTGTCTTTAAGTCTATTGATGTGGTGAATAGCATTTATTGATTTCCGTATAATGAACCAGCCTTGCATCCCAGGGATGAATCCTACATGATCATGGTGCATAATTTTTTTGATATGCTTTTGTATTCGATTCACCAAGATTTTATTGAGAATTTTTGCATCCAAGTTTATTAGAGATATTGGTCTGTAGTTTTCTTTCTTTGAAGTGTCTTTGTCTGGTTTTGGGATCAGGGTGATATTGGCCTCATAGAATGAATTTGGAAGAGTTCCTTATTTTTCTATTTCTTGAAATAGCTTGGAAAGTATTGGTATTAATTCCTTTTTGAAGGTTTTGTAGATCTCTGCTGTATACCCATTCGGTCCATGGCTTTTTTTGGTTGGTAGTATTTTGATGGCTTCTTCTATTTCTTCCTTTGTTATTGGTCTGTTTAAATTGTGTGTGTCTTCCTGACTCAATCTGGGCAGATCGCATGACTTAAGAATTTATTGATATCTTCACTATCATCTATTTTATTGGAACATAGGGTTTCCATATACTTTCTAATTATCTTCTTATTTCTGTAGTGTCTGTTGTGATATTGCCTTTTTCATCCCGTATGTTAGTAATTTGAGTTCTCTCTTTTCTTCTCTTCCTTAGCATGGCTAAGGGCCTGCTCTCTCTTTTCTTCTCTTCCTTAGCATGGCTAAGGGCCTGCAGATCTTATTTATTTTTTCAAAGAACCAACTTTTAGTTTTATCAATATTTTCAATTTTTTTTTGTTTCAATTTCGTTGATTTCTGCTCTAATTTTAATTATTTCTTGTCTTCTACTACATTTGCTGTTGTTTTGCTCTTCCATTTCTAGGTTTTTGAGGCGTAGTGTGAGTTCATTTATTTGCTGATTTTTCTTTTTTTTTTGAGGAAAGAACTCCAAGAAATGAATTTCCCTCTTAAAACTGCTTTCATTGTGTCCCATAGATTCCAGTATGTTGTGTCTGTATTGTCATTTGTCTCTATGAATTTTTTTATCTCCTCCTTTTTGTCTTCTGTAAACCATTGATCATTCAGTAGCATGTTGTTCATTTTCCATGTGATGTAGGATTTTTCCTTCCTTCTTTTATCATTGATTTCCAGATTCATTCCATTATGATCAGATATTCTGCATGGTATTATCTCCACGACTTTATATTTACTAAGAATTGCCCTATGGCATAATATATGGTCTATCTTTGAGTAGGATCCATGTGCTGCTGAGAAGAACGTGTATCCACTTTTTGATGGTTGATATATTCTATATATGTCGGTGAAGTCTAGGTTACTGATTTTGCTGTTGAATTCTATAGTTTCTTTATTCAGTTTTTGTCTAGAGGATCTGTCTAATGGCTAGAGCGGTGTGTTGAAGTCACCCATAATTATTGTGTTGTAGTTTATTTGACTCTTGAACTTGAGGCGAGTTTGTTTGATGAGTGTTGCAGCTCAATTGTTTGGTGCATACAAATTGATAATGGTTATGCATTGTTGGTGCAAGGTTCCTTTTAACAGTATATAGTGTCCTTCTTTATCCCTTTTGATTAACGTAGGTTTGAAGTTGATTTTATTCGATATGAGTATGGCCACTCCTGCTTGCTTCCGAGGGTCATGTGAGTGGTATGATTTTTCCCAAACTTTTAATTTCAGCCTCTGTATGTCTTTACCTATCATATGAGTCTCCTGAAGGTAGCATATTGTTGGATTTTTTTTTTTGATCAAGGTTACTAGCTTATGTCTCTTGATTGGTGAGTTTAGGCCATTAACATTTAAGGTTACAATTGAAATATGATTTCTACTTCCAGTCATGTTTGTTTGTTTGTTTATTTATTTATTTATTTATTCATTTATTTATTTATTTTGGTTAGTTTTTACTTTTTGGTTATTTTCCTCTCCCTTTACTGAGATACCTCCTGCTGCTAGTTTCAGGCATTACTTTTCAAATCCTCTACTTGTAGTATTTTGCTCAAAATGCTTTGCACTGCTGGTGTTCTGGCTGTGAATTCTTTTAGCTTTTGTTTATCGTGAAAGACTTAAATTTCATTGTCAAATCTGAAGCTTAATTTTGCTGGATACAGTATTCTTGGTTGGAATCCATTATTTTTGAGCGTTTGAAATATTTTGTTCCAGGATCTTCTTGCTTTCAAAGTTTGTGATGAAAAAAATCAGTCGTTAACTTAATTGGTTTACCCCTGAATGTAACCTGCCTACTTTCTCTCGTAGCTTTTAATATTCTCTCTTTGTTCTGTATGTCCTTGTTCTGGCTATCTTCATAAATATTTGTCTTGGAGTTGGTCTATTATGGTTTTGAATGCTTGGGGTCCTGTAGGCTTCCAGGATTTGGCAATCCATTCCATCTTTCATCTCTGGGAAATTTTCTAGAATTATTTCATTTAATATGTTGTCCATTCCTTTGGTTTGAATCTCTATGCCTTTTTCTATCCCGATGACTCTCAAATTTGTTTTTTTTTATGACATCCCATATCTCTTGAATAGATTGCTCATGGGATTTAAGCATCTTTTCTGTGTTTACTCTATTCTTTTCAAGTTGATAAACTTTGTCTTCATTATCTGACGTTGTAACTTCTACTTGATCTAGTCTATTTGTAATACTCTTCGTTTGAGTTTTTAATTTGGTTTATACTTTCCTGCATTTCTAGGATTACTGTTTGATATTTCTTTTTAATGTCTCTATCTCCTGGTAAAGCTCATTCTTTGCCATTTGAATTTGTTTGTTTATTTGATTTTCAAAATATACTTTTATTGCTTGGACTTGCTGCCTCATGTCTTCTCTAATATTCCTTTCCATCTGAGTTAGGTATGCCTTGAGTTTTTTCCCTATCCCTATTTCTGATGCTTCACGGTCCTCCTTTAGAATTTAGTTGTCCTGCATTTTTTGCACACCTCTTTTTCCCTTGTTTTTTCATGATGTTCACGTTACTTTTCAGCTCAATTTGATTGCTGTGTTTCTGCTTTCTTCAATAGATTTGTTTTGGTTTTATATATCTCTGTTGTCTCTCTTTTGTGTTTGTAGACTATGCCTGCAAAAGTGGATTCCACTTGGAAGGAATTCCGACAGCTGAGCTCCAGTGATGTCACCTGTCTGCTATGGCGGGCCCCAGGCTCCTTGCCGGGGTTTTTGAATGGGGGGGTGGGACTGGACTGTCTCTGGTTGGTTTCACCTCCCGGTCGCTGGCGGGTGGGCGGTCTCCAGCCATCCAGTCGTGCAATCAGCGAATGGGCTGTCACCGGTGGGCGGGTGATCTCTAGCTGCCCAATTGCGCAGGCAGCCAGCGGGTGATTGGTTGCTGGTGGGCAGGCGTTCTCCAGCCTCCTAGTCACGCGTGTCTGTCCTCTGGTCCCCTGGTTTCCTCTGCGAGTCCTGATTTCCCCTGCGACACCAGATTTCCCCTGAGTGATGCCTCTTGGCAGCTCAAACTGTACTCTTTGCCTGCCGTTCCTTGGTTGTGGAGGGTGTCTATTGGGAACACTGGCACTCTATTGTTTTGATTTTTTCCGCTTGCCCCACCCATTGCGCTGGCTAGAAAAGTTTTGTTTTCACCGGTGATGGGAGGGGAAGTTGAAGGTCAGGTGCCACTAGTTTTCCCCCCGTCTTTATGAAGGCTTTCTCTGTTAATCCCTCCCCCGGAAAGCCTAAGAGAGAATTTTTGCGAATTACCTGCTGTATGGGAGATAAGCTGAGTAACACACACCTGTTTTGTTGTTGCAATCTGTCGGAGAGTGGTGGTGGATACTTCAGCTCTCCAAGATGGTGGCCGTTGGTTTCCTCGGTGGAGTTTCGGTTGTGGGGGATAGAACTGTAACACTTTCTTCCCCATCTGAAATCCCGAACTCAGCCCCAGGCTCAGTGGTGGGTGACCCAGCCGGATTCCACAGAATCCGCAGCAACGTTTCTCCCTGCATGCTGGTCGCTTCACGGTGGAGGCTCGCCGTCTGTAGCCACGGCATGGGCCGCACGGATCAGCCACCCCAGATCTTCGGTCGCATAGTTGGCTCTTGTTTGAGACTCAATTACAGGACCTCGGTGGTGGAAATCATTCTTCTAGGTTCCAGGCACACCCATTTTTCTGTAAGATCCTAACAAGATACTTTTTCGTCATTCTAACTCCTTATTCACATGTGAAGTTGCGCAGTACAAAGGGTGTGATGCACTCTATTCATGGCCATCTTGCAATGTCAAAATATTAGGATTTCTATGCACCATTTACTGAAGATAGTTTTCAGTACTAGTAAACCAAAATGTTATTTCAGGTGGATGAATATTTCTGAGAATAATCTTTTGAAAAGTAGATTATAAATCCACATACATGAATATGAATGAAATTTGGGAGTGCATAATAAGACACATATATTTCATATTTTGAAAAATCTGGAGGATATATATATATATATATATATATATATATATATATATATATACAGACACACACAGAGAGACATTAAAAAGTAGCATTATATATGCCAATCGAAATTCATCATGAAATACATATCATCCACAGATTCAAAAATATTTATTTTACTGAACATGGATTTATGTATAATGCTATTTAAATAGGAGGATCACCCATAGGTTGAATTCTCAGTTCCAACAGCTTTTAGAAGGAGTGATGTCTTCTCACAATTTCTATATGCCAAGTCAGCCACCTCACCAAAAATATACGTGTGATACCAGGTATGAATAAATATGTGCATATAAAACTACATGTGCTAAATAGGCTACAGAGAAAGGGAGACAGGAATTCACATATTTGTTAACTTTAAAAAAACATGGAGAATTCTTTCAACCAAATAATTGACTAGATTCATAACTCCTACCCTATATAATGCAAAAGGCAAGTCCAACTATACACGATGCCTCCTCTGAACTGCTTGTATTTCAATTCTGTTTGGGTTATTATTCTAGTCAGAGTTTAGTAGCATAGGGGTTAGTGTGAGGGATTCACTATTTTGACTGGAAAATTATAAAATGAATCCAATGTGTATACAAATATGTGCTACAAAAAATTGTTCCCACTGTCATCCAGAACAATGGCTTGACATTACCTAGTCCCCAAGTAAGACAAAATTAGAGGAGAAGAGTTAGAAAATCTGTGAATACATATTTGAAATAGAGTATGCTAAGGAGTTTCCAAAAGTAAGGGACAGGGTAAACACTTCACAAACTGGAGCTCTTCTGGCCTAAAGACTTCTTGTGGAACTGCCTCTGAGGTTGGGCACTTGAAACATATGTTGTTGTCAAGTGCTTTAGCTTCGTTTCTAGTGAGACCAATAAAGGTGGGTCTGCATCTATGTGATCTGGAGGACATGGTTTATTATTTTCCACTGAACATGAGCAGCAGTGCTGAATTTGCTGTTTGTAGCTAAACTGTGGCCCCTGGGGTCTAAGTGTCTCCCCGTGTGGACTGTGAAGCCATTTTGTGATCCTAAAGTTTTCATGGTGTTTCTTGCGGCTTCACTGGGAGTTTGGTATTTGCTTCACAAAATACAAAGAGGTCAACTGGGACACAGTGCTGGAGGGAGTTCTGTCACGTGTGGTGGGTCAGTTTCTGCAGGACAATGCACCAACCATGCTTCTATCCCACATAGCTTTCCCCATTGACCATAGCAACTTAATTCTGAAACTTTCCCTGAAACTTCTCAATATTACAAGATGCCTTTACATAGAAGGGACTGCTTGCTGCACCATGTCAGTCACAAGACATTTGGAAGCTAATGGCAGATCCACATGGCCCCACCACAAATGTTTTATCACACACCTGCCCACTACTGCTCTAGGCCAAGTACTCAGCAGGCTCCAATTTATTGGCATCTCTGTTCTACACCATTTTCATGAAACTCAGTCAATCAAGGCACTGTCTGGTATACTCATGATCAGCAACAGGACATCCAAAGGTTCTCCAGTGCCACCTGGTCATGGGAATTTCAAAAATTTCTTGGTATTTATCTAGCCATTTTTGAAAGATGAAGTTGGAGGCACTGTACGTTTCAAATCAATCCAGAACCATTAAATTTTGAGGAAGCTCATGTCAATGAAAGCTATGGAGAATTCTCACAGGCAAGGCTTCCCAAAGATTGGCTAAATGGTCACGTGAATCCAGGCCCATTGAGGTCTACAATGTGAGGTCCATGTGTGTTTTGACTCTCAACTATGGCTGCCAAGTCTTTCAGAATAAAATCATGTGATATCTTGGCTGTGATTCCCAGTGCTTTGTGGAAATACAACCTGGGCATACATCTCAGTTTCCAAGGACGACTCTCATGCGTGAACTCATAACATCCCAACACAATTCATGGCAATACATCTCTGAGGTCAGTTCCAGAACTCAGTCTCTTAGGGGAATCACACCAGAGTTCATGTCAAGGTGGACCCAGTCATCTCTTCCAACCACCACACAAATGACCACAATTACAACCAACACACTCCCACATGGCCCTCATGATCTTTCATATAAACACTCTTCATAACCTCTGGTTGAATGTTTCTATGAGGGGTGCAGACCAAGACAGTCTCCAAAATAATCTCCCTTGCCCCTAATGTGCCTAAAAACAGGGTGGCTTGGACACCCTTCCTGTGAACCTGGTGTGATCACATAGGCCTGCTGTTAATACTTCTCTGCTTCTCCAATTTGAGGACTACTGACTGTGGGGTTTAGATTCTTTGTCTGAATTGGAGACATGAGGAAACCCAAGCTCCTACGGGCTAGCCTCTGCAGGGCTTTGAAGAAATTATTTGACCCAATGCATTCCTATTCTAACTTGATGTAGGTCTAGAACCTCACAAAGGAAGGGGAGAGACTTCATCCAGAATGACTGCTCTTTTGGCTATTTTGGTTTTGTATGCACACATGGGATCGTTCTTTAGATCCATCAGGTGCTGAGAATCTAAGCCTAAGCCTCACACAGGGCCAAAAGGCTGATTCAGACACATCCTTTCCAAAGGAATTAAGCAAAAAGCCTCAGGTGATGCCCATTTATTTCCACGTGAAAACAGTTTTTTTTCAGGCTTCAAAAAGGGGTGGCCTGAGGCAAAGACCTTTCAGACATTCAGGGCAGCAGAACAATTGGTAATTAAAAGGCCCAAAGCAGGGTTTCTCCACTGAGACTCTCCTGATCACACTGATACCTGAGTTTTCTGAGATGCTCGCCATTCCCTTCAGCTATCCAGTACATGGCGATGTCACAGGGCTTGGAAGTGGTACATATATTGGACACAAAACCATGAGCCTATTCTGGAGAGTGGCCAGAATTCAGGAAGAAAGCAGAAACTTTGAAAGATAGCAAGTGTTGCCCATCGATAAGGCAAGCTGAAATCCATTCATAAATTGGGCAGGATGAATGCTGGGAAGCTTTCAACTAGACAGGACATATCAATTGATGCATTCTCTTTTCTAATGTCTACAACCATGGACACCGTGGGATACACAGACATAGAAACACTCGCCTTGTCAAACGACTTACTCGAAACAGTCTACACCAAACCAAACATACCGACTTTCCTACCTATTCTGAGAACATGAGACAAATCCACAAACTCACACCCACACCCACAAAGGCACCTCCTTCCCCGAAGTAGGTCTGTGACTATCCAGAGTTTCTCTAATTGTGGACCATATTTTATTCCCACAAAATGGCCTGTCCTGTCTCAGATCTGGTCTCTTTGGTCAACATTTTGAACTACTGAGGAGCCAGCGGTGATCCAATACCTGCTTTCTCAGTAAAGGTGACTTTTCAGAGCTTTCTGGCATTTGGCCATCCTCACATCAGTAGGTACCAAGAAAGACTAAATCTGTCCTTGGTAAATCCAAGCAAGTGAGACCCCTGGGAGTGGGACTGGGACTGGATTTTGGTGACTGGCTTCCTGGATCCCAAGTTCAGAGAGTTCTGTCACCAAGGTTGTGAGGTGAGGTCACTTCCTTCAGAAAGTGAATAAGGTCACTGCCTTGGCAACCATGTTGTCCTAACAGTTGCTTCAAAGAGTCCCATGAAATGGAGGCTGCCCCTACTTCCTGTGACACTTTCACAACATAGAATCGTATATCAACCATAGGCACCCAGGAACAGCTCTCAACACAGGCCTGGTTGGGTCCTTCTTCTCTAAATTAAGAAGACAGAGGCTGATTCAGACACATTCCTTCATCCTGACCAAGTTTTTTACAATGAAAGATGACTTTTGCTCTCTCAGTTCCTACATAGCTGCCTACAACTTCTGCAGGGATCATTTTTGCATGGACCTTTGAGTTTCTCAGTAGTTGGAAGGAATCCTACATTTTTGTATTGTAAGACCATCTCTGTCCCTGCTCTTCTGTAAAGTTAGATTGAGGCAACAGTGTATGGTTAGGGTTAATAACAGGTTTGATTTGGGTTAGGAATCATTCAGCTGGATGAATAATGGTATTGATGACCTGCGATAATTACAAGAATATATAGGTAAAATATAAGTATGAAAACAGAAATCTATGTAAGATTTAAAACCCAGAAGTGTATTAGGACCTTGATTGTGATACTTAGCTTTGATTTATTTTCTGCACAGATGTCTCAGGTACATCGATATACAATTGCATTGGACCTTGTGCCTTGGATGATTGATTGTCAAAGATAACTTCCAGTCAAAAAGTGATAGTCGGTAAGATTAAGAAGATAGTCGGTAGTTTAGAAAGGAGAGTGAGTATAGAATTTGCACCAAAAGTTCTTTAGCTATAGCTTTTCGGGTATAGAGTAAATGTAAATGTCAGCACATGTGAAGAGTCAGCCACAATGATGAACTGGGAAAAATATGTAGGAAACTAGATATCAATAGATACATTAGGAAATCTGGCAAAGTATAGTCGTTAGTGAAAAGTTAGTAAAATAGGTAGTTGTCTCTTCATGTTTTTCTGTATACTTAACTTCCCTCCCTGCCCTCCCCAAGGAAAGTATATAAGCCCTGTTTAAGCTGTTCTCAGGACTCTCTGCTCTATTGAAGTGAGCTCTGAGCCCCAGCATGCTGGCCACCAATAAACCCTTTGCTTTTGCATGAGACAGTTTCTTAGAGGTCTCTTCGCCTGACACTCATCCGACCTTTACATATGGAGGTTCCACCGAGTTCTGGCAGCAGCGGACGAGAGACCCCAACTGGCTCCTCAAGGGATTTGTAAGGCGCCTCTTTCTGGTGTCAGGTTTCAGGTTAGAGCTTGGCAAAATGGCTGTCAATGAAGAGTGTGAGCTCTCTCTCACGGTGGCTGACAGATGTGTCACAGAGCCACAGGCCACCACCCTGAGGGACACCCCAGAGGACTCTGAAAATCAAGGAACAATAGTCTCCTCAACTCAGTGATATTTTGTTTCAGATTCGGTATTGCCAGCCCATCAGGTATTGCCGGCTACTCAGTCCTCGTCTCAGTGTTGGACGTCCATTTCCTGTCTTTATTGTCTTGTCTTGTCTGTGTCATGTGTCATTGCTTTTACTGTTTGTGCATTTTTCATTATGGAAAAGAGCACTTCAATGCCTCTGTCCCTGACCCTTGATCACTGGACCAAATTCGGCTTAAGGGCTCAGAATCTTTCTTTTTCAGTAAACCGCTTGACCTGGCAGACTCTCTGTGCCTCAGAGTGGCCCACCTTTGGATTCGGATGGCCCTTAGAAGGATTTTTCTACTTCTCACTAATTTAAAAAGTCAGAGATATTGTCTTTCAGGAAGGGCCACATAGCCATCCAGATCAAAAGCCATATATCTTAACCCGGCATTACCTCTGCAAATCTCCTCCATGGGTGAAGCCTTTCTTTGCCCCTGCCCCCGCTCCTAATCCTTCCCCCACGATCTCTCAAACCCTCTGCTCCTCCTCCTCCTCCACCCTCTTTTCTGCCTAAGTCACAAGATTTAACTCTACTGCACTCTCATCCCTCTCCTTATCCCTTGCCCTGGTCTCCCAACCCCCAACACCCTCTAAGTGATTCCCCTGCTGCTGACTCAGCTTCTCCGCCATTGGAGGAAGCTAAGCCAGCCCAGCACCCTCCAGAAAACTCCCCCGCGGCACACACAGTCCCTCCTCCCCTGGAGGAACCTGGCCCGGCTAAAGGAACTCACCATCAATGAAAGATTGAAAACCCTGGAACTCCCGTGATGCTCCCCCTCCGTCCCTATGTGCCAATGATTGATGATGGCCATGGGGAAAAATTGCAAGCCTACCAGTATTGGCCTTTCTCCTCTTCAGACCTATATAACTGGAAAAATAACAATCCCCCCTTTTAAGAGGACCCCACTCGTGTCTCAGGTGTGGTTGATTCATAGATGTTTTCACACCAGCCTACTTGGAATGACTGCCAACAACACCTAGGGACTCTCTTTATGACAGAGGAACAAAAGAGAATCCTCTTGGAAGCTAGAAAAAAATATCCTCGGACCAGATGGTTGACTGACACCACTTCCCAATATATTCAACCCGGCTTTCCCTAGAATCGACAAAACTGGGACCCCAACACCTTTGAAGGTAGGGAGCATCTGTCCACTTATCTCCGGGCTCTAATAGCGGGTATCTTAGTGGCTGCTAGGCGACCAACTAATTTGGCCAAGGTAATAGAGTTTATTCAAGGGCCTGATGTATCTCCCTCTATGTTTCTAGAGAGAATTATGGAGGCATATAGGAGATATACTCCTTTTGATACTCAGGCAGAGGCTCAAAAGGCATCTGTCATGATGGCCTTTATTGGGCAAGCTGCCATGGATATTTAAAGAAAGTTACAACACTTAGATGGATTACAAGATATGACTTTGAGAGATTTAGTCAGAGAAGCCAAAAACGTATACTATACGAGAGAAACTGAGGAAGATAAGGAAGCAAAGGGTGGATAAAAGAAACAAAAGACAGACTAAGGAATTGACTCAGGTCCTGGTCACAACAACAAATAGGCCAGAAATCAGAAACATGGAGACAGGAAGGGATACCTGGGCCCAAACTAGAGGCCACCCCTGGCCTCAGATCAATGTGCCTATTGTAAAGAAAAAGGACACTGGGCCAAAGAGAGCCCTAGAAAGAGACAGCCACGCCAGCCAGCCATCCTGACTCTGCAGGATGACTAAGAAAGTTGGGGATCAGATCCCCTCCCCGAGCTCAGGTTAACTTTTGAAGTGGAGGGCACCCCAGTAAACATTGAAGTGGATACAGGGGCAATATACTCAGCCATTAAGGCTCCATTTTGCCCTCTATCAAATAAAAGGTCTCTAATTCAAGGGGCTAATTGCAGTAAATATCGGGCTTGGACAACTAAGAGGACCTGGGACCAGGGGAAAGGAAAAATCCATCACTCCTTCCAAGTAATCCCAGAATGCCCGGCCCCATTGATGGGCAGAGTTCTGCTCACCAAGCTCCGGGCCAAAATAACTTTTAACCCTGAAGGCCCCCAAGTGGAATATATATATATACACAAAACACAAACACAGACAATGAAAAGTAGCAATATATATGCCAATCGAAATTCTTCATGAAATATATATCATCCACTGATGCAAAAATATTAATTTTACTTAGCATGGATTTATGTATAATGTTTTTTTTTTTTTTTTTTTTACTAGGAGGCTCCCCCATAGGTTGAATTTTCAGTTCCAACAGCGTTTAGGAGAAGTGATCTCTTCTCACAATTTGAATCTGCTAAGTCAGCCACCTCACAAGAATATACGTGTGATACCACGTAGGATTCTATATGTGCATATAAAATACATGTGGCAAGTAGGCTACAGAGAAAGGGAGACGGGTATTCACATATTTTTTAACTTTAAAAACACATGGAGAACTATTTCATTTAAAAATTAGCTAGATTTATAACACCTACCCTAGATCATGCAAAAGGCAACTCCAACTATACACCATGCCTCCTCTGAACTGCTTGTATTTCTATTCTATTTGGGTTATTTTTCTCCATCATATTAGGATTAGTAGTCATATTCTAGTAGGGTATGGGTTAGTGCCAGGTGTCCCGGCCGGCAGGACACATCAACGTGGGCATCGAACATAGTTGGGAAGGAATGAAGGGACAAAAGACAGGACAGATGACACCCAGACAGGAGTTCTGATCAAGCTGCAAACTTTTATTGTTCTCACAGGGTGTTTATATGCTGCTGATGGGAAAGCTCTCTTATCGGCAGTTGCTGGATGTCTTCACAGGGTTAGATAACCTCAGGATATTTCAGGAAGACAGATGGCGACAGGATGTCTCAGGGAGATAGATGGTTGTGGGATATCTCCCAGGCAGGATGTCTCCCAGGGGGCTGTTTCTTGTAAGTGTCAGGCTATTCTTTGAAGGAGAACTTCCTTTTAGCCCCTGACATCTCCCCCTTTCTTATATAAAATATTTGACCTACCTTACCGGCCATGTTTTTAGGGGGGGGGTTAGAGGCTCTGTTTCTCTAGGAGGCCTTAGAATATCTCCTGATCCGAGCGAGCATCTTTACTAGCAGATTTCGTGGTGGCCTTGGCATGTTTTTGGAGGAGATGGCCTTGAAGCGGAAGCATGCCAACCGCCATGCACCAGAGCATGTCACTCACTGGTCTTGTGTTTGGGGATCCGTGGATCCATCCTTTTGCAATCCTTCCTGCACCCTCCGATATTGTGGCCTAACGTCCTCACTCCATGGGTGCGTCTTCCCCCAAGCCGAAGGGCCCATGTAGACGAACCCTTATGGCAAGGGCAGAAGATGGTTTGTCAGAGCTGTTACTTATAGTTTTATGTAAGAAAGAGAGATTTGTGGGGATGTAAACTTAAGAAATAAGCCTGTCAGAAGGGTAGAACATCCTTTTAAAAGTTGACAGCGTGGTCTTCCATCTCCAGATGATGATAGTGGATTTGTAGGGGCTTAGAGGCCATAATATTAATGTGTTCTTTAATAAATTGTACCACACTGTTTATAATGCAGGGTCCTATGGTCACCATTAAACGTAAACCCAACAAAGGGCCTAATAGGGGAAGAAGGTAGGGTAGAAATCCATTAAGCTTTGTCCAGAGGGGATTTTCAAATAGTTCCCTTCATCTCTTTTCTAGATCTTCTTGAAGCTGCTTAAATTTAGTGCATACTATGACTGATTTATTGGCATTAAAGCAGCATCGTTCCCCTAAGGCCAATCAAATATCTCCCTGGTTAGCAGTCAGCAAATCTAAGCCTCGTCTGTTTTGAAGGAACACTTTTGCCAGGAAGTCTATTTGGTCCTACAAATCTTTAATGGTTTCTGATAGAGTTTGTACATCATTTTAAGTTGTTGAGACAGGCGATGGTAAGGGTGTATTGCCGTGCCTAAGCCAGTGTACCTGTGCCCACAGCAGCTGTTATTCCAAGGCTGGCAATAAGTGATAAGGCCTGTATCGCCCGCCTCTGTCTTTTGACTAAGGTGTCTAGGCTAGAGGTTCGTCTCCTGGGACAATAGTTATATCAGGGAGTAATAAGGCAAGAACACAGACACTGTTCCAATTCGCTGGAAGCCTGGGGAAGGCCACATTTCCTCCACACATAACAACTGTGCCATTGGGGGGACAAAGAGATGGGATGGGTGAGGAATAATTTTGTTCTGTTGAGCAATTTCCAAAGGAAGCAATTCCAAAATCCACATCATAGGTATTATTCTGCATCACGCCTAAAAGACATAATGTAAAAGTGCCTATAGGCTGTACTTTAAAGGGAAATCCCGGTTGGCATGTATTATCATTGTCCATAGTAGAATTAATAGGAACTGCCATAGGCATGCTTGCCCCTGTTGTCATGCAGAGCCAGCAATTACCAGCAAGGGTGGGGTTGGAATTATTAAGGAAGGAGAAGGTAGTTTGCAAAATATCTAATGTATTGGTATCTAAACCTGGGAACTGGGATTTAGGCTACATTAAGGGATGATATGTGAGCTCAGGGATTTGGGGTTTCAAAAGTTTGATTATCTGAGGATGCTTGACTGCATCAGTGGGTCCTCTACCATCAGAGACCCCTGTAGGGTCCTTAATGGGCCAGTAGGAAGTTTTTCCGACAGTGCCTTGGCACCCAGCTGACTGTAGCTTGGTGTATTTGCCTTCTCCTCCCTGGTCAAAGAGAACGGGGGTATAATGAATAGTGGTCCACCCTGCTTCATGAGTTTTAGTTAGGGAGGCTTCAAAAAATCATTCTCCCTGCTTGTTAACACAAATTGAGGCCGACACAAAACAAGAGACATGCATCGCCTGGGTATGCGTACGGGTTGCAGAACAATTTTGGAGAGCTTTACTTGTACTAGGGGGAATAATCTTTGGCTTGTTAACACATACCCATTTAGGCTGATGAACTCCTCTGAATTTATGGTCAACCTCGGAACGGAGGTAAGCCACCTTAGTCACGCAGTCAGCAGTCTGGTTCCAACTAGTGGGAGCCTGAGTCCAAGATCCTCCCTTGCCTTCACGGGGGGAGGGGGGTGAAGGTACTCCATGATGTTGGAAGGTGGAGGGCCCAGGCCTCCGTGCACAAACCTGTTCAGCAGAAGTGCCTTAAGCAGGATCCTCATACAGATTGTTGGATGGATCCGGAAAAGGGGAAAATTTGTACTCAGGGAGAGGGCCTCCGTCCCCGGTTTGAGGTAAGTCATTAACCTGTTTAACCAGGCATTCTGGTAACCATCTTGGGGCTGCTAGCTCTTGGTCCAAAACACAAGCTGAGCCACATTCCCAGATGAGGACAGGATGTGGGCATTTCCATTTATTTGTAAGGGGATTTCGCCACATAACAGGTGGCTGATCAGAATTGGAAAAGGGATGCCAGTGTGTGTCTGCAGCCGAAAGGCCTTCACTGTCTAGGGTAAGAAAAGAAAGGGCAAATAATGCATGGTTAAGGCAATGCCTGTGAGTGGTAAATACAAGGGCGGAAGCCTTAAGGTGGGATAGCCAAGTCTTTAAGGTAAGGTGGAACATTCCACAATGCCTTGGCCCTGAGGTTTGTATTGAATTCCAGTAGGATGACAAAATTGCAAGGTAGCACAAAACTGTTTAAACTTGGCACTGGTATATGGAGGATAATTATCTGTTTAAATATGTATTGGTTTACCCATTATGGAAAAGGCTGAAACAAGATGAGAAAGGACATCTTTGGTAGCCTCTCCAGAATGTGGTGATGCAAAAATAAAGCTGCTGAAGTTATCGATAGAAACGTGTATATATTTGGTTTTTCCAAATTCAGGAAAATGAGTAACATCCATTTGCCAAACCTGATTTGGCAGTAATCCTCGGGGGTTAACTCCCAAGTGTTGAATGGGGAGGGAGAGAGCGCAAGCAGGGCATTCTTTTACTATTTCTCGTTTCTGTTGCCTGGTAATTTTACAAAGTAATCGAAGGCTCTGGGAATTTAGTTGGTGAAGATTGTTTAGCTCCGTGGCCTATTGAATGGAGCCACCAAAAATTTGAAAGATGGTAGGAGTTGCTGCATCAGCTTGAGCATTACCTGTGTTAGAGGGTCGGAAAGATCAGAGTGTGCCCTGATGTGTCCTAAGAAAAATGGGTGTTGTCTGGCCTGAATTAGCTGCTGAAGCTGGTGAAACAGAAAGGCTGCATTGGAAGAAGCTTTAATGGCGGGTGAAATCTCCAGCAGGGGCACAGAATGAGCAATGTAGGCACTGTCTGTATGAATATTAACAGGATTATCACAAAATGTTATAAAAACTTGTGTTATGGCAAACAATTTCACAAACTGTGCTGAATGATAGACAGTATCAAAGGTTGTAGGCTGGTTATTGACAACAAAGACCGCACAGCCATTACTGGAACCATCTGTAAAGACAGTAAGGGCTTGGAACTGGGAGCCTTTTGAGTAATTTTGGGAAAAATAAATGGATGTATCTGGACAAAATGTAAAAGGGTGTCATTGGGGACGTGGTTATCAATTGTTCCCAAATGGCCTGATTGGGCAATACCCCATTCATCCCCTCTCTGTAGTAAAAATTGGGTTTGGTCATTAGTATATGGAATTAAAATATTATCAGGGTCTTTGCCAAAATGTTGTCGAGAAAGCAAACGACCTTTAATAATAATAGAAGCTACCTGAGCAAGATAAACGGTAATAAACTTGGAGGATGTGGTGGATAAATGGACCCAAAGCAAGGGGAAGCCTTTATTTTTAAAATATGGATATCACTGCCAAAATTTTTCTGAGGGTATATGAGGAGTGTGTAAAAGAACCAGAACCAGAGGAAGGTTATAAGAAATTTGTGTAACAAACTGTTTGGCAATGGCCTCTGTGACTTGGTTTAATGCCTGTCATGCCTCGGGAGTAAGCTTTTGAGGGGAGGAAGGGTAGGAATCACCTCTCAAAATATCATTAAGGGGCAAAAGTACACAAGTGGATAATTATAAATATGTTCTTAGCCATTGAATATCTCCCAGTAATTTTTGAGAATCATTAAGGGTGTGAAGATGGTTCACACGCAGTTGTATTTTATGAATTTGGATCTGATTATCTTGAAGTTTAAGGCCCAAATAGGTATAAGGGTCCTGTGTTTAAACCTTATCAGGAGCTATCCGTAGTCTCAAGGTAGTGAGGGTTTTCTAAAGGTCCAAGTAACAATTATTAAGGTCATGGTAATTAGGTGCAGCAATTAAAAATTCATCCATATTATGTAAAACATAAAATTGTGGTCATCACTCTCTCACAGGGTCTACTGCTTGAACAACTTATATTTAGCAAAGACTAGGGCTGTTGGCCATACCTTGGGGAAGAACCTTCCATTGAAATCTCTGCATAGGGCCGTGGAAATTAATGCAAGGGAGACTAAAGGCAAAATAGGGTCTATCCTCAGGATGTAAAGGAATGGTAAAAAAGCAAACTTTTAAGTCAATAACCATTTTACAATAGTTTTGGGAATAGCCATTGGTGTGGGAATTCGAGACAGTAGTGCTCCCATCAGGCACATAACTTTATTACTGGCACACAAATATTGTAAAAGATGCCGCTTGTCTGATTTTTTCTTGATAACAAAAATAGGAGTAATCCATGGTGAGGTTGAGGGCTCTACATGGCCGGCTGCCAGCTGTTCCTGCACTAACATGGAGGCAGCCTCCAATTTTTTTGGGGGGTAAGGGGCCACTGATCCACCCACACAAGAGTCTGAGTCTCCCAAATAATTTTATCTGCATGGGGTACAGGAGGGTCAGGAACCGACACTAAAAATCAGAATACCCAAGTCCATATGTATTTGTTTTTTTATGAGTTTTATAGTCCCCACCAGTCCTTGTCTCAGTCTCACAAGGCCTGTACCAGGGACAAAATTTATACGAAGCATTTGATGAGTCATCATGGAATTGGGACTGGCAAGAATGACTTCCATTTGACTCAAAATATCTCGGCCCCACAGGTTAACAGGGAGGTCAGGAACAATGAAAGGAGTGACAGTCACCTTATTACCCTCTTTATCAGTAAAGCTAAGAGCCCTAGAACTGACATGGGGATTTTTTGACTCTTAACCCTTTTAGGTCATTCAAGGATGGGGTGATGGGCCAACCTGATGGCCAGTATTTGTGAGAAATAATTGTGGCATCAGCTCCAGTATCTAGAATTCCTTGGAATTCCTTTTTTTCAATAAGTAAGGTAAGGGTGGGTCTATTGTGAGAAATGGGCTGAACCCAATATACATCAGAGCAGCCGAGGGAGGCTGTCCCCCATTTTATGTTTGGGCGGTGGAAGTGCCTCCTGAATCCAAGGGAAGGAATATTAATTGTGCAAGTCTTGTTCCTGCTGGGATGGCCGCAACTCCATTAATAGCTGTTGCTAGTATTTTTATTTCTCCAGTGAAATCATTATCATTAATGCCAGGGAAGACCTGAACACCATTTAAGGTAGCAGAGACTCTTCCAAGAATAAGGGCACTCGTATGAGATGAAGGGGGACCCATAATTCTAGTGGGTATTATCTGGTGCCCTTGCATTGAGTCTAATATTGTATCGGTGGTGGCATAGAGGTCCAATCCTGCGCTGCCTGGGGTGGCTAGTTGGAGGGAGGCAATTGTGGGGAAGAATTTTGTGGTAGGTTTGGAGTTTGGAAGGGAATAAACCTTATTGCCCCTGGTTTTGTCCTGGGGGAGGTCGTGGCCAGGGGCTGGCCCCGCAGGGTTTTCCTGAGAAGCAGGAAGAAATAGGCTGTCTGAGGCCATTTGTCTTAGATCTACACTTACTGGCCAAGTGATGACATTTACCACATCTAGAACAAAGGGTAGCTGGGGGCGGTTTAGCCCCAGTTTGAGGAGACGATATTCCTACGCTTTGTTTGTCTTTCAGACACTTGCGTGCAAAATGGCCAGGTTGTTTACAAGTAAAGCAAGTACATGAGCCAGGATTGTGAAAGGCCTTGATAAAGGGGGCATGTAGGGCGAGACCCATGGCATGGGCTGCACCCACCCCTGCACAGAGTCTAATAAAGTCCGAAAGTTTCCCTTTTTCCTTATGTGGTCAAAGAACATCCTGACATGACAGGTTGGCGTTTTCAAAGGCAAGATGTTTTACAAAAGTTCTTTTGCTTTCGCTTGGTCCAAGCAAGCATTCTGCAGCTAGGTTAAGCCGGGGAACAAGGTTTCTATAAGGGTCGTTGGGTCCTTGTCAAATTTTTGCCTAAGAAGTGGTAGCTGAGCCAGTTTGAGGGAGGCATCTCCAAGCATGTAAGCAAGCCATCTGAATCTGCGCCAAAATTCCAGCAGGGAAACGTGCCTATTTAGTTTTAGTGTCAAATGGCGCATAGCCCACTAGCTTAACATAAGTTCAGGATTTAGAGGAGGCCTTAGTTAATTTTTTTTGAGCAGTTTCCTGACAGTGCTCCTCGAAATCTGCATTCCATAACAGGAAATCTCCGGCACTGAGGGTAGCTCGGTCTAAAAATTTCCAATCATTGGGAGTAAGCCATTGTGCGCTGTGGCTTTCTAATAAAGTCAACTTGTAGGGCACAGTGGGGCCATTGTGAGCACAAGTCTTTTTATGTTTTTCAAGAAAACGCAGGCTTAATTTTTTTGTAGACACTCTGGGTTCCTTCCTGCCTAGGGGTGAACTCCTCATCCTCTGAGTCCTGATCTCCTTGATCCATTTCCCCCACTTCCTCCTCTTGATCCTCGTCTAAGTCTTTGACCTCAGCCTGGGCAGGCTTATCTATCTGACTGCGGGTGACTGGGAAGGCGAGAACAGGCTGATGGAGTGGCTTAGCCTTTGTATTAGACCGCCGTGGGCCAGTTTGCATTGACTCCGTGCCTAAGGCTAATGAACAGAGCTCAGAGTCTAGGGATCTTAATTCTTTTAAAAGTTTGATCTGTTCCCGTCTATGTTGGAGAGACTCTCACAAGGGAGCCAGGCTAGGCAAGGGAAGTGGGGAAAAATATCTGGGTTGCATTTTGCTCCTGAAAGGCTGGAGCACAAAAGGCAGGAGGGATATAGGAGGTAGGTAGATGTGTAAGTCCTATAGGCTGTGGCAGGGTCCTGAGAGGTGGCGCATCTTCTGAATGGTAGCTTGCTGCTTCCTTCTCCAAGGTAGCCTCCGTCCCAGGGGTCAATGTGTCTCTGGGATTTAAAACTCGATAAAGGTGTTTGGTAACCATTGGAGCCTTATTCATTAGGGTGGTATTTTGAGGGGGACTAGGAAGGTTCCCAGGGTCCTGGGGAGACTGAGAAGGGTCAATGTCTATACTAACTGATGGGCATGCCGTGGGGAGACGAGAGGTGTTTTGCATAGTCTCTTCTCCAATCCTTACAAGTTGTAAGGTACCATTGTCAAAGGGTGAACTTTTAAGAATTTCATTAATTAAGTTCCAGTAAGAAAAGGTGGGAACTGGCACTTTTTCTGGGCCAAAGGTTTCATAATAATCTTTTAAACAGTCTCTTACTCTAAGCCATCTTTTGCCATCAATGGTCACTTCAATGTGAAACCATGTACACAATTCTCCTATGTATTAGAAGAAAAATTTTAAGTCCTTTTTCTTAACACGCACCCCTCATGTCTTGAAGGACTCCTTGAGGCCTGACAAAAACAAATCATGTGACGAAACTGCTTGTCCCATGGTGGGTCACTCACCGTGCGTCATCCCCACTCTCCTCCTGGATCTGTCTCTTTGTGGTGTCTGCTGAGGCAATCGCGAGCTCCACTTGATGAAGTCTTCCAGGAGGACGGGGTTCCCAATCAGTCAAAGGCTCGAGCCCCAGTCAGTGGGTGCCAGTAGTCACGGCTGGAAAGACACATCAACAGGGGCAGCGAACCTAGATGCGGAGGAATGAAGGGACAAGAGACACGAGAGATGACAGCAAGACAGGAGTTCTGATCAAGCTGCAAACTTTTATTTTTCACACAAGGGCATTTATATGCTGGAGATGGGAAAGCTCTCTTATCCAAAGTTCCTGGATGTCTTCACAAGGTGAGATAAACTCAGGATGTTTCAGGAATACAGATGGCAACAGGATGTCTCAGAGACACAGTTGGCTACAGGATGTCTCCCAGACAGGATGTCTCCATGGGGGCTGTTTCTTGTAAGTGTCAGGCTATTCTTTGAAGGTGAATTCCTTCTACGCCTGACAGTCAGGGATTCAGTATTTCAAATGGAAAATTGGAAAAAGAATCCAATGTGTATTCAGAACAATGCCTTGACATTACCTTCATCCCATGTAAGACACAATTAGAGGAGAAGAGTTAGAAAATCTGTGAATACACATCTGGAATGGAAAATGCTCAGGAGTTCACAACCTTGGAGGTGGTATAGGAGTTTCCAAAAGTCAGGGACAGGGTAAAAACACCACAAACATGGAGCTCTGCCGGCCTAAATATTTCTTGAGAAACTTCATCTGAGGTTGTTTTTAGGAGCTTTAGCTTCCTTTATAGTGAGACGATCAAAGCTGGGTCAGCATCTATGTGACCTAGAGGACATTGTTTCTTATTTTCCAATGAACATGAGGCAGCAGTGCTGAATTCTCTCTTTGTAGGGAAACTGTGGCCACTGGTGGCTAAGTGTCTCCCAGGGTGGAATGTGAAGCCATTGGTCATCCTCCAATTTTTGTGGTGTTTCTTGCAGCTGCACTGGGAATTTGATATTTGCTTCACAAAATACAAGAAGTTCAACTGGGACACAGTGATGGAGGGAGTTCTGTCACGTGTGGTGGGTAAGGGTCTGCAGGAGAATGCACCAACAAGGCTTCTATCCCACATAGCTTGCCCTCTTGACCATAGCAATCTGATTGTAAACATTGCCCTGAATCCTCTCCATATAACAAGATGCCTTTACATACAAGGATCTGGGGCTTGTACCATGTCAGTCACAAACCATTTGGAAGCGCAGGGCAGATGCAGATGACCCGACCACAGATGTTTTAACACACACCAGCACACCACTGCTCTAGGCCGACTACTCAGCAGGCTCCAGATTACTGGCATCTCCGTTCTACACCATTTTCATGAAACCCAGTCAATCAAGGCACTGTCTGGTACACTGATGGTCATCAATAGGACATCCATAGGTTCTCCAGGTCCACCCGGTCATGGGAATGTCAAAATTTTAAAGGTATTTATCTAGCCATTTTTCAAGGGTGAAGTTGGAGGCACTGTGGGTTTCAATTCATTCAGGAATGATTAAATGGAGAGGAAGCTCATTTCAATGAAAGCTCTGGAGAACTATCACACGCAAGGCTTCCCAAAGACAGGCCAAAAGGTCCCATGAAGCCAGACCTATTGAGGTCTACAATTTGAGGTCCATATGTGTTTTGACTTGCAACTATGGCTGCCAAGTCTTTAAGAATAAAATCATGTGATATCCTTCCCAAGATTCCCAGTGCTCTGTGGAAAGCCAACCTGGGCATAGATCCCAGTTTCCAAGGGCGACTCTCATGCATGGCCTCCTAAAATCCCAACACAATACAAGGCAATACTTCTTTGAGGTAAGTTCCAGAACTCAGTCTCTAAGGAGAATCACACCAGTGTTCAAGCCCAGGTGGACCCATTCATCTATTCCAAGCGCCACACAAATGACCGCAATTAAAATCAAGACACTCCCACATGGCCCTCATTTTCTTCCATATAGACACTCATCATAACCTCTGGCTGGAGGTTTCCATGAGGGGCACAGCCTAAGACAGTGTCCAAAATAAGCTCCCTTGCATCCATTTGCCTAAAGTCAGTGTGGCCGGGACATCCTTCCTGTGAACCAGGAGTGTTCAAAGAGGCCTGCCGTTAATATTGCTCTTATTCTCAATTTTGAGGCCTACTGACTGTGGTGTTTAGATTCTTTATGTTAATTGGAGTCATGAGAAAACCCAAGAACCTATGGTCTAGTGTCTGCAGGGCTTTGAAGAACTCATTTGACCCAAAGGATCCATATTCTCAATGATGGAAGTCAGAAACCTTACAGAGGAAGGCGAGAAACTTCATCCAAAATGACTGCTCTTTTGGCTTTTTGATTTGCATGCACACATGGGATTTTTCTTTAGATCCATCAGGTGCTGAGAATCTAAGCCACAGCCTCACACAGGGCCAAGAGGCTGATTCAGACACATCCCTTTCCAAAGCAATTAAGAAAGAGCCACAGGTAATGTTTATACATTTCCATTTGAAAACTGTTTTCTTCAGGCTTCAAAAAGGCATAGCCTGAGGCAAAGACCTTCCTGACATTCAGGGCAACAGAAGGATATGTAAGCAAAAGGCCCAAAGCGGGGTTTTTCCATTGAGACTTTCCTGGTCACACTGATATCTGAGTTTTCTGAGATGCTCATCATTTCCTTCAGCTCTCTAGTACATGGCCGTATCACAGAGCGTGGAGGTGGTTCATATCTTGGACACAATACCATGAGCGTATTCTGGAGGTTGCCCATAATTCAGGTAGAGAACAGGAACTTAAGAAGATATTAGGTGTTGCCCATCCATTAGGCAAGCCGCAGACCATTCATAAATTGGGCAGAATGAATGCTGAGAAGATTTCTACTAGAAAGGACACATGTATTTATGCATTCTCTTTTCTATTGTCTACAACCATGGACACAGTGGGATACACAGATATAGAAAGACTAGCCTTGTCAAACGACTTACTAGAATCAGTTCACACCAAACCAAACAAACCGACTTTCTTACCTATTCTCAGAACATGAGACAAAACCACAAACCAATACCCACACCCACACCCACACAGACCCCCAAGTACCTCTGTGACAATACGGAGTGTCGTTTGATGGTGGGCCATAAGAAATTCCCTCATAATGGGCTGTCCTGTCTCAGATCTAGTCTCTGTGGCCAACTTTGTGAATCTGTAAGGAGCCAGTGGTGAGCCACTATCTGCTTTCTCAGGAAAGGCCCCTCTTCAGACCTTCCTGGCATTTGGCCATCCTCACATAAGTAGGTACCAAGAAAGACTGACTCTGTCTTTGGTAAATCCGAAAAATTTTGACCACTGGGACTGTGACTGGGACTGGCTCTGGATGCCTGGCTTTCTGGATCCCAAGTTCAGAGAATTCCATCACCAAGGAAGTGAGGTGAGGTCACTTCCTTCAGGAACTGAATGAGGTCCATACCTTGGCAACCACTTTGTCCTAACAGTTGCTTCCAAGGGTCCCATGAGATGGAGGCTGCACCTACTTACTCTGACATTTTCACAAGTTAGAATGGTATAAAACCATAGGCACCCAGGAACAGCTCTCCACACAGGCCTGGTTTGCTGCATCTTCTTTACATTAAGAAGAGAGAGGCTGATTCTGACACAACCCTTCATCCTGACCAGGTTGTTTGCAATGAAAGATGACTTTTGCTCTCTGAGGTCCTTAATAGCTTCCTACATCTTCTCCAGGGATCATCTTTAATGACCTTTGAGGTTCTCAGCAGGTGAAAGATCCCTTAATTTCTGTCTTGTAAGACCAACTCTGTCCCTGCTCTTCTGTAAAGTTAGATTGAGGGAAGAGTGTATGGTTAGGGTTAATAACATGTTCAATCTGTGTTAGGAACTATTCTGCTGGATGAATAATGTTATTGGGAACCTACGATATTTATAAGAATATGTAGGTGAAATATATGTATGAAAACAGAAATCTAAGATTTGAAACCCTGAAGGGCATTGGGCCCTTCATTGGTATACTTAGTGTTGACTTACTTTCTGCACAGATGTCTCAGATAAATAAATATACAATGGCATAGGACCTTGTACATTGGATGATTGAATGTGGAAGAGAACATCCAGTCAAAAAGGGATAGTAGGTAAGATTAGGAAGATAGTTGGTAGGTTTTGGAAGGAGAGTGAGTATAGGATTTGGAAAAAAAAAACTTCTTTAGCAATAGGGTTTCTGTTAGAGGGTGAAGGTAAATGTCAGCACATATGAAGATTCAGTCACAATGATGAACTTTGGAAAATATGTAGGAAATCAGATAATAATAGAGACATTACAAAATCAGGGAAAGTACAAAGTGAGTGATAGGATTAGACATTTTGAACAGGGTTGAGTTTGAATATATAATCTTAGGAAGAAACAAATATGTAGTCACCAATAGGATTGACATTTGAGAGCATTAGGCAATGTGGACATGGACGTTTTTAGTAATCCCTGTTCACTTTCCTTTTAGGCTTTGGTACAATCATAAGTGTAACCTTTGCATTTTGTGTCCAGAATATTACTGTGATAAAATGTATATGTAGATGGCGTGACATTAGTATTTCTTCCAGTATTTCTGGGAGCAATGTTTTGAAGTCCTATAAATTAGTATTGGTGGTACAAAGAGGTGTACACTGTGTCTATGAATATAGAGATAGTGCCTGAATAGACCACATTGTGAATCAATAATATAACTGGTCCCACTTTAAATAATAGATTGAATTCATATCTGAAAATATATAAGAAATCTTATATCGATATACCATCATTCATTCCAACCAGCAATACATCTAACGGTAATATTAGGGTTATGGTTTATCACGAAGTGTCTTTGAGTTTTGCTTCAAAAGTGATCATGGAAATCGAAAATTATGTGTTTGGAAAGAAGTCTCATGAAAAGACCCATCAAAAACATGGAGGAATACATGTGTTCTGTAGAATAAAGTGATTGAAAGTGAACAAAATGCCTATAAATTTGCAAATTTTTGGATGAAATATATTTGCTATGATGAGCATAAACTGAAGAAATAGTAATGTACCAGTGTTGAATAAAATAAATGTCAAAATGCACAACATGTCCCATAGGAATCTACTTGTATTGATGTTAAACTGGTTCAGTTACTGTGGAAATATTAGGATTTGTATGCACCTTTCACTGAAGATAGTTTTCAGTACTAGGAAACAAATATGTATTTCAGGTGAATGAATAATTTTGAGAATACTCTTGTGAAAATTTGATTATAAATACACATACTTGAATATGAATGAGTTTAGGGAGTGTATAACAAGACATATATTTCATATTTTGAAAAATCTGGAGAGTGTGTATATATATATATATATATATATATATATATATATACATACACAAACACACAGACATTAAAAATAGCATAATATATTCCAATTGAAATTCACCATGAAATATATGTCATCTACAGATCCAAATGTATTTATTTTATTGAATATGGATTTATGTATAATGTTCTTAAACAAGGAAGCTCACTCATAGATTGAATTTTCAGTTCCAACAGCTTTTAGGAGGAGTGATCTCTTACAATTTGTATCTGCCAAGTCAGTCACCTCACAAGAATGTACGTGTGGTATCAGGTAAGATTCTATAATTGCATGTAAAAATACATGTGCTGAATAGGATACAGAGAAAGGGATGCCTTGACATTACAATCACGGAGACTAAGGCACAATTAGAGGAGAAGAGTTAGAAAATCTGTGAATAAATATCTGGAATGGAATATGCTCAGGAGTTCACAACCTTGAAGACGGAAGAGGAGATTTCAAAAGTAAGGGACAGGGAAAACAGTCCACAAACATGGAGCTCTGGTTCCCTAAATCCTTCTTGAGAAACTCACTCTGAGTTTGGGCACTTGAAATATATGTTGTTGTCGGGAGATTTAGCTTCCATTGTAGTGAGACAATCAAAGCTGTGTCTGCATCTATGTTACCTCGAGGACATGGTTTCTTATTTTCCACTGAATATGTGGCAGCAGTGCTGAATTTTCTTTAGTAGGTAAACTGTGGCAACTGGGGGATAAGTGTATTCACATGTGGACTGTGAGGCCATTTGGTCATCCTCCACTTTTCGTCGTGTTTCTTGCTGCTGCACTGGGATTTTGGTATTTGCTTCATGATATACAAAGAATTCAACTGTTACCCGGTGCGTGAGTGAGTTTTGTCACTTTTGGTAGGTCAGGGTCTGCAGGAGAATGCACCAACCAGGCTTATATCCCACATGACTTTCCCCCTTGACCATAGCAATCTGATTCTAAACATTGCCCTGAATCCTGTCCATATAACAAGATGCCTTTACATACAAGGGTCTGCTGGCTGCACCATGTCAGTCACAAGTCATTTGGAAGCCAATGGAAGATCCACATGGCCCCACCACAGTTGTTTTATTGCACACCTGCCCAGCACTGCTGTAGGCCCACCTCTCAGCAGGCTCCAACTTCCTGGTATCTCTGTTCTGAACCATTTTTATGAAAACCAGTCAATCAAAGCACTGTCTTGTAATCTCATGATCAGCCACAGGATATCCAAAGATTCTCCAGTGCCACCTGGTCATGGGAAGTTTAAAAATTTCTTGGTATTTATCTACCCATTTTTCAAGGTTGAAGTTGGAGGCACTGTGTGTTTCATTTCATTCTGGAACTATTAAATGGTTAGGAAGCTCATTTCAATGAAATCTCTGCAGAAGTCTCACAGGCAAGGCTTCCCAAACAGTGGCCAAATGATCACATGAATCCAGGCCCATTGGGATCTACATTGTGACATCCGTGTGTTTTGACTCTCATATATGGCTGCCAAGTCTTTCAGAATAAAATCATGTGGTAACCTGGCTGAGATTCCCAGTGCTCAGTGAACAGCCACCCTGGGCCTAGATCTCATTTTACAAGGGTGACTCTCATGTGAATCCTCCTAAAATCCCAACACAATTCATGGCAATACGTCTCTGAGGTGAGGTCCACAACTCAGTCTCTAAGGGGAATCACAACAGAGTTAAAGCCAAGGTGGACCCAGTCATCTATTCCAACGGCCACACATGACCACAATTAAAAAAAAAAACACTCCCACATGGCCCTCATCTTCTTCCATATGGACACTCATCATTACCTCTGGCTTGAGGTTTCCATGAGGGGCACAGCCCAAGACAGTGGCCAAAATAACCTCCATTGCCCCTCATTTGCCTAAAGTCAGGGTGTCCTGGACACTCGTCCGGGGAACCAGGAGTGATCAAATAGGCCTGCTATTAATATTGCTTTGCTCCTCCAATTTGAGGCCTACTGACTGTCAGGTATAGATTCTTTATGTGATTTGGATTCTGGAGAAAACCCAAGCACCTATGGGATAGCCTCTAAAGGGCTTTGAAGAACTCATTTGATCCAAAGGTTCCTATTCTCACTTGATGGAGGTGAGGAACCTTACAGGGGAAGGCGAGAGACTTCTTCCATAATGACTGCTCTTTTGGCCAATTTAGTTTTGGATGCAAACATGGGATTTTCTTTACATCCATCATGTGCTGAGAATCTAAGCCAAAGCCTAACACAGGACCTAGAGCCTGTTCAGACATATCCCTTTCCAATGCAATTAAGCAAAGAGTCACAGGTGATGCCCATTGATTTCCATTTGAAAACTGTTTTCTTTAGGCTTCCCAAAGGGGTGGCCAGAGGCAAAGACCTTCCTGACATTGAGGGCAACAGAACAATAGGTAACCAAAGCAGTATTTCTCCACTGAAACTTTCCTGATTACACTGATATCTGAGTTTTCTGAGTTGCTCGCCATTCCCTTCAGCTATCCAGTACATAGCCATGTCACAGAGCTTGGTGGTGGTATACATCTTGGACACAAAACCATGAGCCTATTCTGGAAAGTGGCCAGAATTCAGAAAGAAAACAGGAACTTAGGAAGATATCGGGGGTTGCCCATCAATAATGCAAGCCACAGTCCATTCATAAATGGGAAGTATGAATCCGGGGAAGCTTTCTACTAGACAGGACACATCCATTGAAGCATTCTCTTTTCTAATGTCTACAACCCCTGACACAGTGGGATACACAGACCTAGAAACACTCGCCTTTTCAAACGACTTACTAGAATCAATTAACTCCAAACAAAACAAACTGCCTTTCTTACCTATTCTCAGAACATGAGACAAAACCACAAACACACACCCACACCCACAAATGCACCTCCTTCCCCCAAGTAGGTCTGTGACTATCCGCAGTGTCCTCTGAGTGGTGGGCCATACTATGTTTCCATGAAATGGCCTGTTCTGTCTCAGATCTGTTCTCCTTGTCCAACTCTGTGAAGTTGACAGGAGCCAGCGGTGAGCCACAACCTGGTTTCTCAGGAAAGGGCCCTCTTCAGAGCTTTACTGGCATTTGGCCATCCTCACATCAGTAGGTACCAAGAAAGACTGACTCTGTCCTTGGTAAATCCAAACAAGTGACATCACTGGGACTGGGACTGGGACTGGCTGTGGGTGCCTGGCTTCCTGGACCACATGTTAAGAGATTTCGAACACCAAGAAAGTGAGGTGAGGTCACTTCCTTCAGGAACTGAATGAGGTCACTGCCTTGGCAAACACATTGTCCTAATTGTTGCTTCCAAGGCCCCATGAGATGGAGGCTGCCCCTACTTCCTGTGACACTTTCACAAGTTAGAATGGTATATCATCCATAGGCACTCCAGAGCAGCTCTCCACACTGGCCTGTTTTGGTGCATCTTCTCTACATTAAGAAGAGAGAGGCAGATTCAGACACAACCCTTCATCCTGACCAGGTTGTTGGCCATGGAAGGTGACTCTTACTCTCTCAGGTCCTTCATAGCTGCCTACATCTTCTACAGGGATCATTTCTGCATGGACGTTTGAGGTTCTCAGCGGGTGGAAGATCCCCTAAATTCCTGTATTGTAAGACGAACTCTTTCCCTGCTCTTCTGTAAAGTTAGATTGAGGGAACAGTGTATGGTTAGGGTTAATAACATGTTCGATTTGGGTTAGGAATTGTTCTGCTGTATGAATAATGTTATTGGGAACCTGCGATATTTATAAGACTATAGAAGTGAAATATAAGTATGAAAACAGAAATGTTCTAAGGTTGTATGGTAATTCTAGGCTTAAAATAAAAACATGTTGGAGATTTATGTGTATCATTTGTGTTGTATAATTGGACTTGTTATCAAAAAGATATGTACAGTTACATGTTACTTTTTACCCTTAGATAAAATTTAAAAGTATTTTTAAGTTAATGAGAGCCTAATCTCTGTGAAGTTTTTATTGTAAAACACAAAGGTAAAATGCCCATTCATTTCCATGTGAAAACTGTTTTCTTCAGGCTTCAGGAAGGAGTAGCCTGAGGAAAAGATGTTCCTGATATTCAGGGCAACATAACAATAGGTAATCAAAAGGCCCAAAGCAGGGTTTCTCCACTGAGACTTTACTGGTCACACTGATATCAGAGTTTTCTGAGATGCATTCCCTTCAGCTATCCAGTACATGGCCATGTCACAGAGCTTGGAAGTGGTACATATCTTGTACATAAAACAATGAGCCTATTTTGGAGAGTGGCCAGAATTCAGGAAGGATACAGGAACGTAAGAAAATAATAGGTGTTGCCCAATGATAAGGCAAGCCACAGTCCATTTATAAAATGGGCAGGATGAATGCTTGGAAGTTTTCTCTTTGACAGGACACACCCATTGAGGCATTCTCTTTTCTAATGTCTACAACCATGGACACAGTGGGATACACAGACATAGAAACACTCGCCTTGTCAAAGGACTAACTAGAAACAGTTCACTCCAAACCAAACAAACCCCCTTTCCTAACTATTCTCAGAACATGAGAAAAAACCACAAACCCACTCAAACACCCACGAAGTCACCTCCTTCCCCCAAGTAGGTCTGAAACTATCCAGAGTGTCCTCTGACTGGAGGGCAATACTATGTTCCCCAGAAATGGCCTGTCCTGTCTCAGATCTGGTCTCCTGGGTCAACTCTGAAGTTGTCAGGAGACAGCAGTGAGCCTCTAACTTCTTTCTCTAGAAGGGCCCCTCTTCAGAACTTTCCTGGCATTTGGCCATCCTCACATCACTAGGTACCACAAAAGACAGACTCTGTCCTTGGTAAATCCAAACAAGTGAGACCACTGTGACTGGAGCTTGGACTGGGTCTGGATGCCTGGCTTCCTGGAACCCAAATTCGGAGAGTTCCATCAACAAGGATGTGAGGTGAGGTCACTTCCTTCAGCAACTGAATGTGGTCACTGCATTTCCAACCACTTTGTCCTAACATTTGCTTCCTAGGGTCTCATAATATGGAGGATGCGCCTACTTCCTGTGACACTTTCACAAGTTCGAATGGTATAGAAACAATAGGCACCTGGGAACAGCTCTCCACACAGGCCTAGTTTGGTCAATCTTCCCTACATTAAGAAGAGAGAGGATGATTCAGACACATGCTTTTAACCTGACCGGGTTGTTTGCCATGGAAGATGACGTTTGCTCTCTCAGGCCTTTCATAGCGGCCTGCATCTTCTCCAGGGATCATATCTGCATGGATCTTTGAGGTTGTCAACAGGTGGAAGGTTCCCTACACCCCTGTATTGTAAGACCAACTCTGTCCCTGCTCTTCTGTAAAGTTGGATTGAGGGAAAAGTGTATAGTTAGGATTAATAACATGTTCGATTTGTGGTAGGAATCATTCTGTTGGATGAATAATGGTATTGGGAACCTGCAATATTTATAAGAATATACAGGTGAAATGTAATTATGAAAACTGAAATCTAGGTAAGATTTGAATACCAGAAAGGCATTGGGCCCATGATTGGGATACTTATCTTTGAATTATGTTCTGCACAGATGTCTCAGATAAATCAGTATACAATGGCATAGGACCTTGTACCTTGGATGATTGATTGTTGAAGAGTTCATCCAGTCAAAAAGGGATAGTCGGTAGGATTAGGTAGATAGTCGGTAGGTTTAGAAAAAAGAGTGAGTATAGTATTTGGACAAAAAGTTCTTTAGCAATAGGGTTTCGGATAAAGAGTGAATGTAGATGTCAGCACATGTGAAGAATCAGTCACTATGATGAACTGGGGAAAATATGTAGGAAAAGAGATATCAATAGAGACATTAGGAAATCAGACAAAATATAAAGTGAGTGATAGGATTAGACATTTTCAACATGGTTGAGGTTGAATATATAATCTTGGGAAGAAACAAATATGTACTCACCAATAGGATTGACATTTGAGAGAATTAGGCATCCAAGACATGGATGTTTTTAGTAATCCATGTTCACTTTCCATTTAGGCTTCGGGACAATCCTAAGTGTGACCTTTGCATTTTGTGTCCAGAATATTACTGTGATAAAATGTATATGTAGATCAGTTGACATGAGTCTTTCTTCCACCATTTCTGTGAGCAAAATTTTGAAGATATACAAATTATTATCGAGGGTACACAGAGGTGTACCCTGTGTCTATCAATATAGAGACAATGCATGAATAGACCATACTGTGAATAAATAATATAACTGGTTCCAAATTAAACAATGGATTGAATTGATATTTGAAAGTATACAAGAAATCTTATATTGATATACAATCATTCATTCCCACCAGTTTTACATCTAATGGTAATATTAGGTTTACGGTTTATCATGACGGGTGTGTGAGTTTTGCTTCAAAAATGATAATGGAAATCAAAAATAATGTCTTTGGAAAAAAGTCTCATGAAAGGAGCAGTCAAGAAACGTGGAGGAATACATGTGTTCTGAAGCAGGAAGTGATTGAAAGTAAAACAAATGCGTATAAATTTGCTAAATTGTGAATGAAATATACATACTATGATGTGCATAAACTGGACAAATAGTAATGTACCAGTGTTGAATAAAAATGAACGTCAAAATACAATTATATTCCATAGGAATCTTCTTGCATTTATGTTACACTGGGTCAGTTACTGTAGAAATATTAGAATTTTTTTTGGTGTTATAATACAATTTATTTTAGCACTAGCATGCCACAGAATGTCGAGGAAAGAGCAATGGATTTTTAGTTATCGCACTAGTAATCTATCATTAAATGACTATTTTGGGGAGTCTAGAAATTACATAAGGCTATGTAACATTTTTTTTTATTTAGCATTCATAAAAACTTAGAATTTTGGTAATATTTCTACTTTTTTATTTTTTTTTTATTTTTTCAGTTGTTGATCGACCTCATTTTATTTATTTATATGTGGTGCTGAGAATATAACCCAGTGCCTCACACATGCTAGCCAAGCATGTTACCACTGAGCCAGACACCCAGACCCTCCACATTTATCTTATAATCAAACACTCCTCTCCCTCTTCTTTACTCACTTTCTTCCTCATTTTCCCCCTTCTCTCTCTTCCTTTTTCATTTTCCCTCCATAGGAGTTTTTCTCTCATGTCATTACAAACAGTAATATGCTATGAAATTTACATTTAAGAATTTTTTTATAGTCATTCTTTTTTCTTGAGAAAATTTAATAATTATAATAACCTATAGATATATTACAATACATTTATTATACATATGTATCTATATTCATGCATATGTATTACATATGATATATATACATATATATTTAAAAGTACTTTGATTAGCGTGTTAGAAATAATATAGACCAAGTCTTTCTTAATTTTCAAGTCTTCTAGAATTAACAGCTTACAGTGAAAATCAAATAAACATATTTAAGTAAACAGGTATCATTCTTATTTATCAATACTTATCATTTAAGTTTTTATATTACATTAAGCTGTGATATGGCATATTAACTCTTATGAATTAGTGAAATTTTATTTGAACAACCTTTTATTTAAGGACCATATGCACTGACATTTTAAATGGCTTTCTTGTGATTTTAATTTCTATCAATTGCATATTTATTGCCAAATACTTATTTTATTAATTTTCATATTCATGATTGATATAAAGTCAATTGTTTAATTCTTCTTGTAAGTAGTTACTTATTACAGTAATAATTCTACATCTTTATAAGAAAAATGGTACAAAGATATTTTCATGCAAAATTAAGAATAATTGCATGCTCTAAATGTTTCATTGTTGATACATATAATAAAGAGCTTTTGATGAGTCTCTTCCCCAGTAAAACATAAAATGCAAAGATATAGTTGGGTATGTATGTCCAAATAAAGATAAGGAAAAATACACATTATCAGCTACAAACTATCAAATAAAAGATGAAAAGAACAATCCAACACATTGTACGAACTTGTCAGATGAGGTAGCCTAAGACTAGACCTGGTCCATGACAAAATATTCACGAAAAAAAATGAAATATGAAAAATATAGGAAATGATATGAATTTTTCATGAAGGTAGGTGGATTATCCTTTAATCTCAATATATGTTCATTTCAAAAGCCAGTTTTCTGGTAAAATAAATTTGTGATATTTACAACTACACAAAACAAACTTTCTGCTTATCAAAATGAATGCATCTCAACTCCTTTTTAGCTGATTTCTTCCCACTCAATTTTAAACCTTTGTTTATTTATTTTTATTGGTTTTTCAAAACATTACAAAGCTCATGATATATCATCTTTCATACATTTGACTGAAATGGGTTATGAACTCCCAATTTTCCCCAAATACGAATTGCAGAATCACATCAGTTACACATTCACATTTTTACATAATGTCACATTAGTGACTGTTGACCTCTGCTACCTTTATTATCCCCTACTATCCCCCCTCCCCTTTCATCCTATCTTCCCTCTCTTCCTCATCTGCTTTTTCACTTCTCTCTCTTGATCCCGCCTTTCCCCTCACAACGTCTTATATGTAATTTTGTGTAACAATGAGGGTCTCCTACCATTTCCATATGCTTTCCCTTCTCTCTCCCTTTCTCTCTCCCACTGGTCTTTGTTTAATATTAATCTTTTCCTCATGCTCTTCCTCCCTGTTCTATTCTTAGTTACCCTATTTTTATCAAAGCAGACATTTGGCATTTGTTTTTTTAAGGATTGGCTAGCTTCTCTTAGCATAATCTGCTCTAATGCCATCCATTTCCCTGCAAATTCTATGATTTTGTCATTTTTTAGTGCTGCATCCATCGTGTATAGATGCCACATTTTTTTTTATCCATTCATCTATTGAATTGCATCTAGGTTGGTTACACAGTCAAGGTATTGTGAATTGTGCCACTATGATCATTGATGTGGCAGTATCCCTTTAGTACACTCTTTTAAGATCCTCAGGGAATAGTCCGAGAAGGGCGATAGCTGGTTCAAATGGTGGATCCATTCCTAGATTTCCCAGGAATCCCCATACTGCTTTCCATGTTGGCCTCACCAATTTGCAGTCCCACCAGCGGTGTACAAGTGTCCCCTTTTCCCCATATCCTCGTAAACACTTGTTGTTGTTTGACTTCATAATGGCTGCCAATCATACTGGAGTGAGATGGTATCTTAGGGTGGGTTTGATTTGCATTTCTCTGACTGCTAGATATGGTGAGCATTTTTTCATGTACTTGTTGATTGATTGTATGTCCTCCTCGGTGAAGTGTCTTTTCAGGTCCTTGGCCCATTTGTTGATTAGGTTATTTGTTATCTTTTTGATAATTTTTTTGAATTCTTTGTATATTCTGGATATTAGGGCTCTATCTGAAGTGTGAGGGGTAAAAATTTGTTCCCGGGATGTAGGCTATCTATTTACTTCCCTTTTTGTTTCTCTTGCAGAGAAAAAAAAACTTTTTAGTATAAGTAAGTCTCATTTTTTTATTCTTGTTAAGAACTCTTGGGCTATGAGCGTCCTATTAAGAAATTTGGAGCCCGACCCCACAGTATGTAGATCGTAGCCAACTTTTTCTTCTATGAAACGCAGTGTCTCTGATTTTATATCTAGATCCTTGATCCATTTTGAGTTAAATTTTGTGCATGGCGAGAGAACGGGATTCAGTTTCATTTTGTTGCATATGGATTTCCAATTTTCCTAGCACCATTTGTTGAAGATGCTATCCTTCCTCCACTGCATGCTTTTAGCCCCTTTATCAAATATAATAAAGTTGTAATTTTGTGGATTGGTTTCTGTGTCCTCTCTTCTGTACCACTGGTCCACCTGCATTTTTCGGTACCAGTTCCATGCTGTTTTTGTTACTATTGCTTTGTAGTACAGTTTGAACTCTGGTATCGCTATACCTCCAGATTCACACTTCCTGCTTAGAGTTGCTTTTGCTATTCTGGGTCTTTTATTTTTCGATATGAATTTCATGATTGATTTATCTATTTCTACAAGAAATGCCGTTGGAATTTTGATTGGCATTGCATTAAACCTGTAGAGAACTTTGCGTAATATTGCCATTTTTATGATGTTAGTTCTGCCTATTCATGAACAGGGCACATGTTTCCATCTTCTGACATCTTCTTCTATTTCTCTCTTTAGATTTCTGTAGTTTTCATTATATAAATCTTTCACCTCTTTTGTTAGGTTGATTCCCAAGTATCTTATTTTATTTGAGGATGTTGTGAATAGAGTGGTTTTCCTCATTTCCATTTCAGAAGTTTTTTTTCTGTTATACAGGAATGCATTTGATTTATGCGTGTTAATTATATATCCTGCCACTTTTCTGAATTCATTTATTAACTTTAGCCATTTCTTTGTAGACATTTTTGTGTCTGTTAAATATATTATCATGTCATCTGCAAATAGTGATACTTTAAATTCTTCTTTTCCTATTTTTATGCCTTTAATTTCTTTTGTCTGTTTAATTGCTCTGGCTAGTATTTCAAGAACTAAATTGAATAGAAGTGGTGATAGAGGGCATCCCTGTCTTGTTCCAGATTTCAGAAGGAATGCCTTCAGTTTTTTCTCCATTTAGGATGATGCTAGCCTGAGGTTTAGCATATATAGCTTTTACAATGTTGAGGTAAGTTCCTGTTATCCCTAGTTTTTATAGAGTTTTGAACATAAATGGATGCAGAACTTTGTCAAATGCTTTTCTGCATCTATCGAGATGATCATATAGTTCTTGTCTTTAAGTCTATTGATGTGGTGAATGGCATTTATTGATTTTCGTATATTGAACCATCCTTGCATCACAGGGATGAATCCTCCTTGATGATGTTGCACAATTTTTTTGATATGCTTTTGTACTCGATTTGTCAGAATTTTATTGAGAATTTTTGCATCCAAGTTCATTAGAGAAATTGGTCTGTAGTATTCTTTCTTTGAAGTGTCTTTGTCTGGTTTCGGGATCAGGGTGATGTTGGACTCATAGAATGAATTTGGAAGAGCTCCTTCTTTTTCTATTTCTTGAAAAAGCTTGAAAAATATTGATTTTAATTCTTCTTTGAAGGTTTTGTAGAAATCCGCTGTATTCCCATCCGGTCCAGGGCTTTTTTTGGGTTGGCAGTCTTTTGATTGCTTCTTCTATGTCTTCCTTTGTTATTGGCCTGTTTAAATTGTTTGTGTCTTCCTGACTCAATCTGGGCAGATTGTATGACTTAAGAAATTTATCAATATCTTCACAATATTCTATTTTATTGGAATATAGTGTTTCAAAATACTTTCTAATTATCTTCTATATTTCTGTAGTGTCTGTTGTGATATTTCCTTTTTTATCCCACATGTTAGTAATTTGAATTCTCTTTCTTCTTCTCTTCCTTAGCGTGGCTAAGGGCCTGTTGATCTTATTTATTTTTTCAAAGAACCAACTTTTAGTTTTATCAATTTTTTCAACTTTTTTTTTGTTTCAATTTCGTTGATTTCTGCTCTAAATTTAATTATTTCTTGTCTTCTACTACATTTGCTGTTGTTTTGCTCTTCCTTTTCCAGGTTTTTGTGGTGTAGTTTAAGTTCATTTATTTGTTGTTTTTTTTTTTTTTGAGGAAAGAACTCCAAGAAATGAATTTCCCTCTTAAAACTGCTTTCATTGTGTCCCATAGATTCCGGTATGTTGTGTCTGTATTGTCATTTGTTTCTAAGAATTTTTTATCTCCTTCTTTATGTCTTCTGTAACCCATTGGTCATTCAGTAGCATGTTGTTCATTTTCCATGTGATGTAGGATTTTTCCTTCCTTCTTTTCTCATTGATATCCAGTTTCATTCCATTATGATCAGATATGGTGCACGGTATAATCTCCATGCCTTTATATTTACTAAGAATTGCCCTATGGCATAATATATGGTGTATCTTTGAGTAGGATCCATGTGCTGCTGAGAAGAACATGTATCCACTTGATGATGGTTGATATATTCTATATATGTCGGTTAAGTCTAGGTTATTGATTGTGCTGTTGAGTTCTATAGTTTCTTTATTCAGTTTTTGTCTAGAGGATCTCTCTAATGCCGAGAGTGGTGTGTTGAAGTCACCCATAATTATTGTGTTGTAGTCTATTTGACTCTTGAACTTGAGGAGAGTTTGTTTTATGAATGTTGCACCTCCATTGCTTGGTGCATACAAATTGATAATTGTTTTTTTCTTGTTGGTGGATGATTCCTTTTAACAGAATATAGTGTCATTCTTTATCCCTTTTGATTAACTTAGGTTTGAAGTTGATATTATTCCATATGAGTATGGCAAATCCTTCTTGCTTCCGAGGGCCATGTGAGTGTTATGATTTTTCCCAACCTTTTACCTTCAGCCTGTGTATGTCTTTTCCTATCATATGAGTCTCCTGAAGGCAGAATATTGTTGGATTTGTTTTTTTGATCCAGGTTACTAGCACATGTCTCTTGATTAGTGAATTTAGGCCATTAACATTTAAGGTTACAATTGAAATATGATTTGTACTTCCAGTCATGTTTATTTATTTATTATATTTTAGTTTGGATAGTTTTTACTTTTTTGGTTACTTTCCTCCCGCTTTACTGAGATACTTCCCACTGTTAGTTTTGGGCACTATTTTTTAACTCTTCTTCTTGTAGTATTTTGCACAAAATGCTTTGCAGTGCTGGTTTTCTGGCTGAGAATTGTTTTAGCTTTTGTTTATCGTGAAAGACTTTAATTTCATTGTCAAATCTGAAGCTTAACTTTTCTTTATATGGTATTCTTGGTTGGAATTCTTTTTTTTTTTCAGCATTTGAATTACACTGTTCCAGGATCTTCTCACTTTCAAAGAATGTGATGAAAAATCAGTTGTTAACCTAATTGGTTTACCCCTGAATGTAATCTGCCTCCTTTCTCTTATAGCTTTTAATATTCTTTCCTTGTTCTGTATGTTGGCTATCTTCATAATTATATGTCTTGGAGTTGGTCTATTTTGGTTTTGAATGTTTGGGGTCCTGTAGGCTTCCAGGAATTGGCAATCCAATCCATCATTCATCTCTGGGAAGTTTTATAGAATTATTTCATTTAATATGTTGTCCATTCCTTTGGTTTGAATCTCTATGCCTTCTTCTATCCTGATGACTCTTAAATTTGTTTTTTGTTTTTTTATGACATCCCATATCTTTTGAATAAATTCCTGGTGGGATTTAAGCATCTTTTCTGTGTTTACTCAATTTTTTCAAGTTGATAAACTTTGTCTTCATTATCTGATGTTCTGACTTCTACTTGATCTAGTCTATTTGTAATATTCTCGTTTGAGTTTTTAATTTGGTTTATATTTTCCTGCATTTCTAGGATTACTGTTTAATATTTTTTTAAGATCTCTATCTCCTGGTAATGCTCATTCTTTGCCATTTGAATTTGTTTGCTTAATTCATTTTCAAAATATACTTTTATTGCTTGGACTTGCTGCCTCATGTCTTCTCTAATATTCCTTTCCATCTGAGTTCGGTATGCCTTGAGTTCTTTCCCTATCCCTGTTTCTGATGCTTCAAGGTCCTCCTGTAGATTTAAGTTGTCCTGCATTGTTTGTACTCCTTTTTTGCCCTTGTTTTTTCATGATGTTCACGTTACTTTCCAGCTCTATTTGATTGCTGTGTTTCTGCTTTATTCTTTAGATTTGTTTTGGTGTTGTATATCTCTGTTGTCTCTCCTTTGTGTTGGTAAACTATGCCTGCTAAAGTGGATTCCGCTTGGAAGTAATTCCGAAGGCCGAGCTCCAGTGATGTCACCTCTCTGCTTTGGCCGGCCCCAGGCTCCTTGCCGAGGTGTCCGAATTGGGGGGTGGGACTTGACTGTCTCTGGTTTGTTTTAGCTCTGGGTCACTGGCAGGCGGGCGGTTTCCAGCCGCCCAATTGCGCGGTTGGTCGCCAGCGGGCAGGCGGTCTCCAGCCGCCCAGTCACGCGGGCAGCAGGTGGGCTGTCGCCGTTGGGTTGTCAATCTCTAGCCACGCAGTCTCAAGCTCGGTTGCCGGCGGGCGGGCATTCCTCAGCCCCCCAGTCACTCAGGCAGTGGGTTGAATGTCATGTGCAGGCCTGCGGTCTCCAGCCGCCCAGTTACAAGGGCCTGCCTTCTAGTCCTTTGGTTTCTCCTGCTTGTCCTGGTTTCTTTTTCTAGACCAGATTTCCCCTGAGTGATGCCTCTCGGCAGTTCAAACTGTACTCTGTGCCTGCCGTTTGTTGGGTGTGGAGGGTGTCTTTTGGGAACCCAGACACTCTATTGTTTTGAGTTTTTCCACTTACCCCTCCCCCAGCACTGGCTATACACGTTTCGTTATGGCCACTGATGGTAGGGGGAGTCGAAAGTCAGGTGTCTCTAGTTTTTCTTGCGTCTTTATGCAGGCTTGCTCTGATTAACCCTCCCCCGGAAAGCCTAGGAGACATTTTATGCGAATTCCCCGCTGTATGAGAGATGAGCTGAGTAACACACATCTGTTTTATTGTTGCAGTCTATTGGAGAGGGGCGGTGGTTACTTCATATCTCAAAGATGGTGGCCGCTTGTTTCCTTGGTGGAGTTTCTTTTGTGGGGGATAGAACTATACCACTTTCTTCCCTGTCTGAATTCCCAAACTCAGCCCGGGGATCAGTGGGAGCTCAGCCGGCAGGATTCCACAGAATCCGCAGCAACATTTCTCCCTGCTTCAGGTCCCTTCTCGGTGGTGCCCCGCCATCTGAAACAGCAGGCCTGGCTGCATGATTCAATCAGCCCAGATCTCTGATTGCACAGTTGGCTATTGGGAACCCCGGCACTCTATTGTTTTGATTTTTTTTTTTCCGCTTGCCCCTCTCTCAGCGCTGGCTAGACAGGTTTTTTTCACCACTGATGGGAGGGGGAGTTGAAAGTCAGGTGCCTCTAGTTTTCCCCTATCTTTATGCAGGCTCCCTCTGATAATCTCTCCCCCAGAAAGCCTAGGAGAGATTTGATGCAAATTCCCCGAAGTATGGGAGAGGAGCTGAGTAACAGTAACAGAATAACAACATTTTATTGTTGCATTCTGTAGGGGAGTGGCTGTCGTTACTTCAGCTCACCAAGATGGTGGCCGTTGGTTTCCTTCGTGGAGTTTCTATTGTGGGGGTTAGAACTGTACCACTTCCTTCCCCATCTGAAACCCTGAACTCAGCCCAGGGCTCAGTGGGGACTCTACTGGCAGAATTCCACAGAATCTGCATCAACGTTTCTCCGTGATTATTGATCGCATCTCGGTGGTGCCCTGCTGTCTGTAGCCACTGGACTGGTAGCGCGGATCAGTCAGACAGGATCTCCGGTCGCAGAGTTGGCTCATGTTTGAGACTCATTTACCGGACCTCAGTGCTAGAAATCCTTCTTCTAGGTTTCAGTGCACCCCCATTTTGCTGTAAGTTAGTAACAAGATAGTTTTTTGTCGTTCTTAGTCGTTAGTCACCTGCGCAGTGGCGCGGTACACTGGGTATGATGCTCTCTATTCGCGGCCATCTTGCAATGTCAAAATATTATGATTTGTATGCACCATTCACTAAAGTTAGTTTTCAGTATTAGGAAACAAATATGTATTTCAGGTGGATGAATATTTCTGAGAATAATCTTGTGAAAAGTTCATTATAAATCCTCATACATGAATATGAATAATTTTAGGAAGTGTATGATAAGACACATATATTTCATATTTTGAAAAATCGGGAGAGTATATATATATATATATATATATATATATATATATATATATATACACACACACACACACAAACACACACACCGAGACATTAAAAAGTAGCAATATATATGCCAATCGAAATTCATCATTAAATATATAACATCCACTTATCGAAAAATATACATTTTACTGAAAATGGATTTATGCATAATGTTGGTCAACTAGGAAGCTCACCCATAGGTTGAATTTTCTGTTCCAACAGAGGTTAGGAGGAGTGATCTCTTCTCACAATTTTTATCTGCCATGTCAGCCACCTCAGAAGAATGTACATGTGATACCAGGTAGGATTCTATTTGTGCATATTAAAATACATGTGCTTAATAGGCTACAGAAAAAGGGAGAGAGGAATTCACATATTTGTTAATTTTAAAAACACATGGAGAACTATGTCAATAAACATTAAGGGATGTCCAACTACATACCATGCCTTCTCTGAATTGCTGGTATTTGTATTCTTTTTGGGTTACTATTCTCCATCATATAAGGATTAGTAGTCAGAGTCTAGTAGGGTATGGGTTAGTGTCAGAGATTCAGTATTTCAAATGGAAAATAGGAAAGTAAACCCAATGTGTTTGCAAATATGTGCTACACAAAAATCTTCCCACTCACATTAAAAACAATCCCTTGATATTACCCTCACTGGAAGAAATACACAATTAGAGGATAAGAGTTAGAAAATCTGTGAATACATACCCGGAATGGAATATGCTGAGGAGTTCACAACCTTGGAGGTGGTAGATGAGTTTCCAAAAGTAAAAGACAAGGTAAACACTCCACAACATGGAGCTCTGCAGGCCTAAAGACTTCTTGAGATACTGCCTCTGAGTTGGGACACTTAAAATGTATGTTGTTGTCGGTAGCTTTAGCATCCTATGTAGTGAGACCATCAAAACTGGGTCAACATCTATGTGACCTGGAGGACATGGTATCTTATTTTCCAATTAAAAGGAGGCAGCAGTGCTGAATTCTCACTTTGTGGGTAAACTGTGGCAACTGGGGGATAAGTGTCTCTCCGTGTGGACTGTGAAGCCATTTGGTCATACTCTACTTTTCGTGGTGATTCTTGCTGCTGCACTGGGAGTTTGGTATTGGCTTAATGAAATACAAGGAGTTTAACTGGGACACAGTGCTGGAGGGAGTTCTGTCACGTGTGGTGGGACAGGGTCTCCAGGAGAATGCACCAACCAGGCTTATGTCCAACATAGCTTGCCCCCTTGACCATATCAACCTGATTCTGAACATTGCCCAGAAACCTATCCATATAACAAGATGCCTTTACATATAAGGGTCTGCTGGCTGCATCATGTCAGTCACAAGCCATTTGAAAGCCAATGGCCAATCCACATGAAACCACCAGAGATGGTTTATCTCACACCTACCCACCTTTGCTGTAGGCCCACTACTCAGCAGGTTCCAACTTACTGGCATCTCTGTTCTACACCATTTTTGTGAAACCCAGTCAATCAAGGCACTTTCTCGTACACTCATGATCAGCAACAGGATCTCCAATGGTTTTCCAGTGCCACCTGGTAATGGGAATTTCAAAAATTTCATGGTATTTATCGAGCCCATTTTTTAAGGTTGAAGTTGGAGGCACTGAGGGTTTCATTTAATTCAGTAACCATTAAATGGTGAGGATGCCCATTTCAATGAAAGCTCTGGAAGACTCTCACAGGCAAGGCTTCCCAAAGAGTTGCCAAATGGTCACATAAAGCCAGGCATATTGAGGTCTACAATGTAAAATCCTTGCGTGTTTTGACTCTCAACTATGGGTGCTAATTCTTTCAGAAAAAAATTATGTGATAACCTGGCTGAGATTCCCTGTGCTCTGTGGAAAGCCTTCCTGGGCACAGATCTCAGTTTCCAAGGGTGACTCTCATGCATGGCCTCCTAAAATCCCAACAAAACTCATGGCAATACCTCTCTGAGATCAGTTCCAGAACTCAGTCTCTAAGGGGAATCACACTAGAATTCAAGACCAGGTGGAGCCAGTCATATTTTTCAACAACCACACTAATAACCACAATTAAAACCAGAACACTTCCACATGGCCGTCATCTTCTTCCATATAGGTACTCATTTTAACCTCTGGCTGGAGGTTTCCATGAGGGGCACAGCCCAAGACAGTGTCCAAAATAAGCTCCCTTGCCCCTCATTTGCTTAACGTTGGGGTGGCCTGAACACCTTCCTGTGAACCATGACTTATCAAATAGGCCTGCCGTTAATACTGCTCTGCTTCTCCAATTTGAGGACTACTGACTGTGGGGTTTAGATTCTTCATGTGAATTGGAATCATTGGAATCACCTATGGGCTAGCCTCTGAAGGGCTTTGAAGAACTCATTTGACCCAATGGCACCCTATTCTCACTTGATAGAGGTCAGGAACCTTACAGAGGTAGGGAGAGACTTCATCCACAAAAACTGCTCTTTTGGCCATTTTGGTTTTGGATGAACACGTGGGATGCATAAGGTGCTGAGTATCTAACCACAGCCTCACACAGGGCCAAGAGGCTGTTTCAGAAACATCCATTTCCAAAGCAATTAAGCAAAGAGCCACAGGTGATGCCCATTAATTTCCATTTGAAAACAGTTTTCTTCAGGCTTCACAAATTAGTGTCCTGAGGTAAAGACCTTCCTGAAATTCAGGGCAACAGAACAATAGGTAAGCAAAAGGCCCAAAGAAGGGTTTCTCCACTGAGACTTTCCTGGTCCCACTGATATCTGAGTTTTCTTAGATTCTCGCCGTTCCCTTCAGCTATCCAGTACATCACCATTTCACAGAGCTTGGAGGTGGTACATATCTTGGACACAAAACCATGAGGCTATTCTGGAGAGTTTCCAGAATTCAGGAAGAAAACAGAAACTACTGAGAGCAGATGTTGCCCTTCAATAAGACAAGCTGCAGTCCATTTGTAAATTGGGCAGGATGAATGCTTGGAAGCTTTCTACTAGACAGGACACATCCATTGATGCATTCTCTTTTCTAATGTCTACAATCACGGACAGAGTGGGATACACAGACATAGAAGCACTCGCTTGTCAAACCACTTACTGGAAACAGTCCACACCAATCCAAACAAAGAGCCTTTCCTACCTATTCTCAGAACATGAGACAAAACCACAAACCCACACACACACACTCAAAGGCACCTCCTTTGCTCAAGTAAGTCTGTGACTATCCATAGTGTCCTCAGAATGGTGGGCCATTGTATGTTCCCCCAAAATGGCCTGTCCTGTATCAGATCTGGTCTCCTTGGCCAACACTTTGAAGTTGTTAGGAGCCATGGGTGAGCCACTACCTGCTTTCCCAGGAAAAGCTCCTCTTCAGAGCTTTCCTGTCATTTGGCCATCATCACATCAGTAGGTACTAAGAAAGACTGACTCTGTTCTTGGTAAATCAAAACAAGTGAGACCACTGGGACTGGGACTGTGACTGGCTCTTGGTGCCTGTCTTCCAGGATCAAACGTCCAGAGAGTTCCATCACCAAGGCAGTGAGGTGAGGTCATTTCCTTCAGGAACTGAAAGAGGTCACTGACTTGGCAACCACTTTGTCCTAACAGTTACTTCTAAGGGTCCCATGAGATGGAGGCTGTCCCTACTTCCTGTCACACTTTCACAGTTAGAATGGTATACCAACCTGAGAACAGCTCTCCACACAGGCCTGGTTTGGTCCATCTTCTCTACATTAAGAAGGTAGAGGCTGATTCAGACACATCCCTTCATCCTGACCAGATAGTTTGCCATGGAAGATGTCTTTTGCTCTCTCAGGTCCTTCATAGCTTCCTTCATCATCTCAGGGGATCATTTCTGCATATACCTTTGATGTTCTCAGCAGGTGGAAGATCCCCTACATTCCTGTATTGTAAGACCAACTCTGTCCCTCCTCTTCTGTAAAGTTAGATTGAGGGAAAAGTGTATGTTTAGGGTTAATAACATGTTTGATTTGCGTTAGGAATCTTTCTGCCGGATGAATAATGGTATTTGGAGCCTGTGATATTTACAAAAATATATAGCTAAAATATAAGTATAAAAACAGAAATCTAGGTAAGATTGGAAGCCAGAAGGGAACTGGGCCCTTGAGTGGGATACTTAGGTTTGAATTATGTTCTGCACATGTGTCTCAGATAAATTGATATACAATGGCATAGGACCTTATACCTTGGATAATTGATTGTCGAAGAGAACATCGAGTCAAAAAACTATAGTCAGTAGCATTAGGAAGATAGTCAGTAGGTTTAGAAAGAAGAGTGAGTATAGGATTTGGACCAAAAGTTCTTTAGCAATAGGGTTTCGGGTAGAGAGTGAATGTAAATGTCAGCATATGTGAAGTGTCAGTCACAATGATGAACTGGGGGAAATATGTATGAAAGCAGGTATCAATAAAGATATTACCAAATCAGGCAAAGTATGAAGTGAGTGATAGGATTAGACATTTTCAACATGGTTGAGGTTGAATATATAATCTTAGGAAGAAACAAATATGTAGTCACCAATTTGATTTACATTTGAGAGCATTAGGCAACCTGGACATGGTTCTTTTTAGTAATCCACGCTCCCTTGGCATTTAGGCTTTGATACAATCATGAGTGTGACCTTCGTTTTTTGTGTCCAGAATATTCCTGTGATAAAATCTATATATAGATAAGGTGACATGAGTATTTCTTCCACCATTTCTGGGAGAAATATTTTGAAGACGTATAAATTAGTATTGAAGGGACAAAGAAGAGTACACTGTATCTATTAATATAGAGATAATGCATTAATAGACAATACTGTGAATAAAAAGCATAACTGGTTCCAACTTTAAATAATGGATTGAATTGAATCGTGAACATATAGAGGAAATCTTATATTGATATACAATTATTCATTCCAACCAGTTATACATCTAATGTTAATATTAATGTTATGGTTCATCATGAAGAGTGTGTGAGTTTAGCTTCGAAATTGATTATGGAAATTGAAAATAATGTATTTGGAAAGAAGTCTCATGAAAAGACCAGTCAAGTAACATGGAGGAATACATGTGTTCTGAAGCAAGAAGTGTTTGAAAGTGAAACAAATTCCTATATATTTTAAACTTGTGGAAGAAATACATATCCTATGATGTGCAAAAACTGAAGAAATAGTAATGTACCAGTGTTGTATTAAAATGAAGGTCAATATAGACATCATGTCCCATAGGAATCTACTGGCATTGATGTTAAACTGGGTCAGTTACTGTAGAAATATTAGGATTTGTAAACACCATTGATTGAAATTAGTTTTCAGTACTGGGAAATAAATATGTATTTCAGGTGGATGAATATTTCTGAGAATTATCTTCTGAAAAGTTGATTATAAATTTATATACATGAACATGAATGAATTTACAGAGTGTGTATAAGTCACATACCTTTCATATTTTGAGAAATCTGGAGTGTGTATATATATATATATATATATATATATATATATATATATATATATATTTTTTTTTTTTTTTTAAATAAACACAAATATACATTAAAAAGTATCAAAATATATGCTAATCGTAATTCATCATGTAATATACATCATTCAAAGATGCAAAATATTTATTATACTGAACATGGATTTATGTATAATATTGTTCTACTGGGAAGCTTACACATAGTTTGAATTTTCAGTTCCCACAGCGTTTAGGAGGACTGATCTCTTCTCACAATTTGTATCTGCCAATTCAGCCAACTCATGAAAATGTACGTGTGATACCAGGTAGGATTCTGTATGTGCATATAAAAATACATGTGCTGAGTAGGCTACAGAGAAAGGGAGACAGGAATTCACATATTTGTGAACTTTATAAACACATGGAGGACTATTTCAATTAAAAATTGAGTAGATTTATAACACCTACCCTTAATCATGCAAAAGGGAAGTCCAACTGTACAGCATGCCTCCTCTGAACTGCTCGTATTTTTATTCTATTTGGGTATTATTCTTCATCATATTAGGATTAGTAGTCAGAGTATAGTAGGGTATGAGTTACTGTCAGGGATTCAGTATTTCGAATGGAAAATTGGAAATGGATCAATGTGTATGCAAATTAGTGTTACACAAAAATTTTCCCACTCTCATTTAGAACAATAACTTGACATTACCTTCACCCCAAGTAAGACACAATTAGAGAAAAAGAGTTAGAAAATCTTTGAATTCATACCTGAAATGAAAACTGCTCCGGATTTCACAACCTTGGAGATAGTAGAGGAGTTTCCAAAAGTAAGGGACAATGTAAAAACTCCACAAACATGAAGATTTGCCAGCCTAAAGACGTCTGGAGAAACTGCCTCTAAGATGGACAGTTGAAATATATGTAGTTTTCAGGAACTTTAGCTTTTTTTCTAGTAAGACCATCAAACGTCTTTATGCATCTCTGTGACCTGGAGTACATGGTTTATAATTTTCCAATGAACATGAAGCAGTAGTGCTGAATTCTCTCTTTGTAGGTGAACTATGGCCACTGGGGGCTATGTGTCTCCCCATGTGGACTGTGAAGCCATTTCATCATCCTCCACTGTTTATAGTGTCTCCTGCTGCACTGAGAGTTTTGTATTTACTTCATGAAATACAAGGAGTTAAACTTGACCACAGTCCTGGAGGGAGTTCTGTCACATATGGTGGGTCAGGGACTGCAGGAGAATGCACCAACAGGACTTGTATACCACATAGGTTGCCTCCGTGACCATAGCAACCTGATTCTGAACATTGCCCTTAAACCTCTCCATATAACATGATGCGTTTACATACAATGTTCTGCTGGCTGCACCATGTCAGTCACAAGCCATTTGGAAGACAATGGCAGATCCACATGACCCCACCACAGATGTTTTATCACACACTTAATCACCTCTGCTCTAGGCCCACTATTCTGCAGGCTCCAAATTACTGGCATCTCTGTTCTACACCATATTCATGAAAGCCTGTTAATCAAGGCACTGTCTGGTACACTCATGATCAGCAACAGGACATCCAAAGGTTCTTCAGTGCCACCTGGTCATTGGAATTTTAAATATTTCATGGTATTTATCTAGCCAATTTTCAAGGATGAAGTTGGAGGCACTGTTTATTTCAATTCATTCAGGAATCATTCAATGTTGAGGAAGATCATTTCAATGAAAGCTCTGGAGAACTCTCACAGGCAAGGCTTCCCAAAGAGTGGCCAAAAGGTCACAAGAAGCCACGCCCATTGAGGTCTAAAATTGAGGTCCATGTGTTTTTTGACTATCAAATATGGCTGCCAAGTCTTTCAGAATTAAATCATGTGATATTCTGTCTGAGATTCCCAGTGCTCTGTGGAAAGCCACCGTGGGCATAGATCTCAGTTTCCAAGGGCGACTCTCATGTGCGGCCTCTTAAAATCCCCACACAATTTATGGCAATTCTTCTTTGATATGTGTTCCAGAACTCAGGCTCTAAGGGGAATGATACCAGAGTTCAAGCCCAGGTGGATCCAGTCATCTCTTCCAACTGCCACAAGAATGACCACAATTAAAACCAAAAGACACCCACATGGCCCTCATCTTCTTAAATATAGACATTCATCTTAACCTCTGGCTGGAGGTTACCATGCAGGATGCATCCCAAGAGAGTGTCCAAAATAATGTCGCTTGCCCCTCATTTGCCTAAAGTGAGGGTGACATGGACACCCTTCCTGTGAACCAGGAGTGATCAAATAGGCCTACCATTAATACTGCTCTCCTTCTCCAATTTGAGGCCTACTGACTCTCAGGTATAGATTCTTTATGTGATATGGAATCTTGAGAAAACACAAGCACCTCTGCAGGGATTTGAAGAACTCATTTGACCTAAAGGACTCCTATTCACACTTGATGGAGGTAAAGAACCTAACAGAGGAAGGCAAGAGACTCATCCACAATGAGTGATTTTTTGCCATTTTGGTTTTGATTGCACAAATGGAATCTATCTTTAGATCTACCATGTGCTGAGAATCTAAGCCACAACCTCACACAGGCCCAAAAGGCTGATTCGGACACATCCCATTCAAAGCAATTAAGCAAAGAGCCACATGTTATGCCCATTTATTTCCATTTGAAAACAGTTTTCTTCAGGCTTCACAAAGGGGTGGCCTGAGGCAAAGACCTTCTTGACATTCAGGGCAACATAACCATAAGTATGCAAATGAACCAAAGCAGGGTTTCTCCACTGAGAGTTTACTGGTCACACAGATATTTGAGTTTTCTAAGATGTTCCCATTCCCTACAGCTATCAAGCACATGGCCATGTCACAGAGCTTGGAGGTGGTACACATCTTGGACTCAAAACCATGGGCCTATTCTTGAGGTTTGCCGGAATTCAGGAAGAAAACAGGAACTTAGAAAGTTAGTAGGTGTTTCTTATGCATAAGATGAGCCACAGTCCATTCCTAAATCGGGCAGGAAGAATGCTGGGAAGCATTCTACTAGACAGGACACATCCTTGATGCATTCTCTTTTCTAATGTCTACAACCACGGACAGAGTGGGAAACACAGACATAGAAGCACTCGCCTTGTCTAACGACTTACTAGAAACACTCCACTCCAATCCAAACAAACTGCCTTTCCTACCTATTCTCAGAACATGAGACAAAACCACAAACTCACACCCACACCGACAAAGGCACCTCCTTAACTCAAGTAGGTCTGTGAATATCCAGAGTGTCCTCTGACTGGTGGACCATACTATGTTCCCCTGAAATGGCCTGACCTGTGTCAGATCTGGTCTCCTTGGTTAACTCTGTGAAGGTGTCAGGAGCCAGAGGTGAGCCACTACCTGCTTTCTCAGAAACGGCTCCTTTTTAAAGCTTTCCTGGCATTTGGCCATCCTCACATCAGTAGTTACCAAGAAAGACTGACTCTGTCTTTGGTAAATCCAAACAAGTGTGACCACTGGGACTGAGACTGGGACTGGCTATGGGTGACTGGCTTCATGAATCCCAAGTTCAGAGATTTTAATCACCAAGGAAGTGAGGTGAGGTCACTTCCTTCAGGAACTGAATGAGGTTACTGCCTTGGCAACCACTTTGTCCTACCAGTGGCTTCCAAGTGTCACACGAGAAGGAGGCTGCCCCTACTTCCTGTTACACTTTCACAAGATAGAACGGTATATCAATCATAGGCGCCCTGGGACAGCTACCCACACAGGCTGGGTTTGGTCCATTTTCTCTACATTAAGAAGAGAGAGGCTGATTCAGTCAGAATCCTTCATCCTGACCAGGTTGTTTGCCATTGAAGATGACTTTTGCTCTCTCAGGTCTTTTATAGCTGCCTTCATGTTCTTCAGAGATCATTTATGCATGTACCTTTGAGGTTTTCATCAGGTGAAAGATCTCATACAACTCTATCCCTGCTCTTCTGTAAGTTAGATTGATGGAACAGTGAATGGTTAAGGTTAACAACATGTTTGATTTGGGTTAGAAATCATTCTGCTGGATGAATGATGGTATTTGGAACCTAAAATATTTAAAAGAATATAGAGGTGAAATATAATTATGAAAACAGAAATCTAGTTTAGATTCGAAGCCCAGAATGGCATTGGGACCTTGACTGGGATAATTAGCATTGAATTATGTTATGCACAGATGTCTAAGATGAATCTATAATCAATGGCATAGGATCTTCTACCTTGGATGATTGAATGTACAAGAGAACATCGAGTCAAACAGGGACAGTCGGTAGGATTAGGAAGATAGTCGGTAGGTATAGGAAGAAGAGTGAGTATAGTATTTGAAACAAAAGTTCTTTAGCAATAGGGTTTTGGTTAGAGAGTGAATATTTGTCAGCACATGTGAAGAGTCAATCACAATGATGAACTTGGGAAATATGTAGGAAAGCAGATATCAATAGAGACATTACAAAATCAGGCAAACTATAAAGTGATAGGATTAGACTTTTTCAAAGGGTTCAGGTTGAATATATAATCTTAGGAAGAAACACATATGTAGTCACGAATAGGATTGACATTTGAGAGAATTAGGCAATGTGGACATGGATGTTTTTAGTAATCCATGCTCACTTTCCATTTAGGCTTTGGTACAATAATAAGTGTGACCTTTGCATTTTGTGTCCAGAATATTACTGTAATAAAATGTATATGTAGATCAGGTGGCATGCGTATTTCTTCCACCATTTCCGGGAGCAATATTGTGAAGACGAATAAATTAGTATTGGGGGTACAAAGAGGCGTATGCTGTGTCTATGAATATAGAGATTATGCATACATAGATCATACTGGGAAAAAATATAACTGGTTCCAATTAAATAATGGATTGAATTGATATCTGAAAATATATAGGAAATCTTATATTGATATACAATCATTCATTCCAAAGAGTTATACATCTAATGGTAATCTTAGAGTTATGGTTTATAATGAAGGGTGTGTGAGTTTTGTTTCAAAAGTGATTACGGAAATAGAAAATAATGTGTTTGGAAAGAAGTCTCATGAGAAGACCAGTCAAGAAACATGGAGGAATACATGTGTTCTGAAGCAGAAAATGATTGAAAGTGAACCAAATGCCTATAAACTTCCTAACATGTGGAATAAATATATATCCTATTATGTGCATAAACTGAAGAAATAGTAATGTAACAGTGTTGAATAAAAATGAACTTCAAAATACACATCATGTTCCATAAGGAATCTACTTGCATTGATGTAAACCTAGGTCAGTTACTGTAGAATGGAAAATTGCAAAATAAATCCAATCTGGAATGGGAATTCTCAGGAGTTCACAACCTTGGATATGGTGGAGGAGTTTCTCAAAGTAAGGGACATTGTAAACACAACACAAACATGGAGCTCTGCTGGCCTAAAGACTTCTTGAGAAACTGGCTAAGAGGTTGGGCACTTAAATTTATATTGTTGTCTGGAGCTATAGCTTCTTTTGTAGTGAGACCATCAAAGCTGGGTGTGCATCTATGTGACCTGGAGGACATGGTATCTTATTTTATAATGAACATATGGCAGCAGTACTGAATTCCCTCTTTGTAGGTAAACTGTGGCCACTGGGGGCTAAGTGTCTCCCCATGTGGACTGTGAAGCCATTTGTTCATTCTCCATTTTCGTGGTGTTTCTTGCTGCTGCACTGGGAGTTTGGTATTTGCTTAACTAAATACAAGGAGTTCAACGGGGACAAGTGCTGGTGGCTACCCCTACTTCATGTGACACTTTCACAAGTTGGAATGGTATATCAACCATAGGCACCCGGGAACAGCTCTCCACACAGGCCTGGAGAAGATGTAGGCAGTCCTTCATATCTGCCTACATCTTCTCCAGGGGTCATATCTGCATGGACATTTGAGGTTCTCAGCAGGTGGAAGATCCCCTATATTCCTGTATTGTAAGACCAACTCTGTCCCGCTCTTCTGTAAAGTTAGATTGAGGGAACAGTGTATGGTTAGCATTAATAACTTGATCAATTTGGGTTAGGAATTATTCTGAGGGATGAATAATGATATTGGGAATCTGCTATATTTATAAGAACATAGAGGTGAAATATATGTATGAAAACAGAAATCTAGGTAAGATTTGAAGCCTAGAAGGGAATTGGGCCCTTGATTGGGATACTTAGCATTGAATTACCTTCAGCAGAGATTTCTTGGATAAATCAATATACAATGGCATAAGACTTTGTACCTTGGATGATTGAATTTAGAAGGGAACATCAACTCCAAAAGGGATAGTCGGTAAGATTAGAAAGACAGTCGGTAGTTTTCGGAAGAAGTGTGAGTATAGAATTTGGAAAAAAAAAATTCTTTAGCAACAGGGTTTCGATTAGAGAGTGAATGCCAATGTCAGCACATGTGAAGAGTCATTCACAATGATGAACTAGGGAAAAAATGTAGGAAAGCAAATATCAAGGAAGACAATACGAAATTAGGCAAAGTACAAAGTGATTGTTAGGATTAGACATTTTCAACAGGATTGAGTTTGAATATATAATCTTAGGAAGAAACAAATATGTAGTCACCAAAGAATGACATTTGAGAGCATTAGGCAACCTGGACATGGATGTTTTTAGTAATCCATGTTCACTTTCCATTTAGGCTTTGTAAAATCATAAGTGTGACCTTTGCAGTTTTGTCAAGAATATTACTGTGATAAAATGTATATGTAGATCAGGTGACATGAGTATTTCTTCCACCATTTCCGGGAGCAATATTGAGAAGACGTATAAATTAGTATTGGGGGTACAAAGAGGTGTACGCTGTGTCTGTGAATATAGAGATAATGCATGAATAGACCATACTGTGAATAAATAATATAACTGGTTCCACTTTAAATAATTCATTTAATTGATATCTGAAAATATACAGGAAATCTAATATTGATATAAAATCATTCATTCCAACCAGTTATACATCTAATGGTAATATTAGGTTATCTTTTATCATGAAGGGTGTGTCTGATTTTCTTCAAAAGGATTATGGAAATCGAAAATAATGTGTTTGGAAAGAAGTCTCAAAAAATCCAGTCAAGAAACCTGGAGGAATACATGTGTTCTAAAGCAGGAAGGGATTTAAAGTGAACCAAATGCCTCTAAATTTGTGAACTTGTGGATGAAATATATATGCTATGATGGGCTAAACGTGAAGAAATAGTAATGTAGCAGTGTTGAATAGAAATGAAGTTCAAAATAGACATCATGTCCCATAGGAATCTATTGCATTGATGTTAAACTGGGTCAGTTAATGTAGAAATGTTAGGATTTGTATGAACCATTAACTGAAGTCAGATTTCAGTAATGGGAAACAAATATGTATTCAAGGTGGATGAATATTTCTGAGAATAATCTTCTGAAAAGTTGATTATAAATCCACATACATGAACATGAATGAATTTAGGGAGTTTATATAATACACATATATTTCATATTTTAGAAAACTTGGAGAGTCACACACACACACACACACACACAGACACATGCACAGACATTAAAAGTAGCAATATATATGCCAATCGCATTTCATCATGAAATATATATAATCCACATATCGAAAAATATTCATTTTGCTTAACATGGATTCATGTATAATGTTGTTCTACTAGGAAGCTGACATAGGTTGAATTTTCAGTTTCAACAGCGTTTAGGAGGAATGATCTCTACTCACAATTTTTATCTTCCAAGTCAGTAGCCTCAAAAGAAATTATGTGTGATACCAGGTAGGATTCTATATGTGCGTATAAAAACACATGTGCTGAATAGGCTACAGAGAAAAGGAAACAGGAAGTCACATATTCGTTACCTTTAAAAACACATGTAGAACTATTTCAATTAAAAATTGACAATTTTTATAATACCTACCCTTTATCATGCAAAAGGCAAGACCTAGTATACACCATGCCTCCTCTGAACTGCTTGTATTTCTATTCTCTTTGGGTTATTTTTCTTCACCATATTAGGATTAATCGTCAAAGTCTAGTAGGGTATGGGATAGTGTCAGAGATTCAGTATTTTGGATGGAAAATAGGAAAATGAATCCAATGTGTACGCAAACATATGCTACACAAAAATCTTCCAACTCTCATCAAGAACAATGCCTTGTCATTACCTTCGACCCTAGTAAAACACAATTAGAGGAGAAGAGTTAGAAAATCTGTGAATTCATATGTGGAATAAAATATACTCAGTAGTTCAAAAAATTGGAGGTGGTAAAGGAGTTTCCAAAAGTAAGGGAAAGTTTAAACAGTCCACACACATGGAGCTCTGCTGGCCTAAAGACTTCTTGAGAAAGTCCCTCTGAGGTTGGGCACTTGAAATATATTTTGTTGTATGGAGCTTTAGCTTCCTTTGTAGTGAGACCATCAAAGATGGGTCTGCATCTATGTGACCTGGAGGACATGGTTTCTTATTTTCCAATGAACATGAGACCGTAGTGCTGAATTCTCTCTTCCTAAGTAAACTGTGGACACTGGAACCTAAGTGTCTCCCCGTGTGAACTGTGAAGCCATTTGGTCATCCTCCACTTTTCGTGGTGTTTCTTGCTGCTGCACTGGGAGTTTGGTATTTGCATCACGAAATACAAGGAGTTCAACTGGGACACAGTGCTGGAGGGAGTTCTGTCACGTGTGTATGGTCAGGTTCTGCAGGAGAATGCACCATCCAATATTCTATCTCTCATTGTTTGCCCCCGTGTCCATAGCAACCTGATTCTGAACATTTACCTGAAACCAAACCATATAACAATTTGCCTTTACATATAAGGGTCTGCTGGCTGCACCTTGTGAGTCACAAGCCATTCTATATAAATGCCACATTTTTAATCCATTCATCTAATGAAGGGAATCTAGGTTGGTTCCACAGTCTTGCAATTGTGAATTGTGCTGCTATGAACATCGATTTATCAGTATCTCTGTAGCATGCTCTTTTTAGTTCTTTAGGGAATAGACCGAGAAGGGGAATAGGTCAAATGGTGGTTCCATTCCCAGCTTTCCAAGAAATCTCCATACTGCTTTCCAAATTGGCTGCACCAATTTGCAGTCCCACCAGCAATGTACAGGTGTGCCCTTTTCCCCACATCCTCGACAGCACATGATGGCGTTTGACTTCATAATGGCTGCCGATCTTACTGCAGTGAGATGGTATCTTAGGGTGGGTTTGTTTTGCTTTTCTCTGACTGCTAGAGATGGTGAGCATTTTTTCATGTACTTATTGATTGATTGTATGTCCTCCTCTGAGAAGTGTCTGTTCAGGTCATTGGTCCATTTGTTGATTGGGTTATTCATTTTCTTATTGTTTAATTTTTTTGAGTTCTTTGTATACTCTGGATATTAGGGCTCTATCTGAAGTGTGAGGAGTAAAGATTTGTTCCAAGGATGTAGGCTCCCTATTTACCTCTCTTATTGTTTCTTTTGCTGAGAAAAATGTATTTAGTTTGAGTAAGTCCCATTTGTTGATTCTAGGGATTAACTCTGGTGCTATGGGTGTCCTATTGAGAAATTTGGAGCCCGACACCACAGTATGTAGATGGTGGCAAAAGTTTTCTTCCACCAGATGCAGTGTCTCTGATTTGATATCAACCTCCTAGATCTATTTTGAGTTAACTCTTGTGCATGGTGAGAGGAGGGGATTCAGTTTCATTTTGTTACATATGGAATTCCAGTTTTCCCAGCACTATTTGTTGAAGATGCTATCCTTCCTCCATTGCATGCTTTTAGTCCCTTTATCAAATATAAGATAGCTGTAGTTTTGTGGATTGGTTTCTGTGTCCTCTATTCTGTATCACTGGTCCACCCGCCTGTTTTGTCACCAGTACCATGCTATTTTTGTTACTATTGATCTGTAGTATAGTTTGAGGTCTGGTATCGGTATACTGCCTGATTCACACTTCCTGCTTAGAGCTGTTTTTGCTATTCTGGGTCTTTTATTTTTCCATATGAATTTCATAATTGTTTTATCTATTTCTACAAGAAATGACCTTGAGATTTTGATTGGCATTGCATTAAACCTATAGAGAACTTTTGGTAATATCGTCATTTTGATGATGTTAGTTATGCTTATCCATGAACAGGGTATATTTTTCCATTTTCTAAGATTTTCTTCTATTTCTCTCTTTAGGGTTCTGTAGTTTTCATTGTATATGTCTTTCACCTCTTTTGTTAGGTTGATTCCCAAGTATTTTATTTATTTTTTTGATGATATTGTGAATGGACTGATTGTCCTCATTTCCATTTCAGAGGATTTGTCGCTGATATACAAAAATGCCTTTGATTTATGCGTGGTGATTTAATATCCTGCCACTTTGCTGAATTCATTTATTACCTCTAATAGTTTCTTTGTAGACCCTTTTGGGTCTGCTAGGTATAGAATCATGTCTTTTGCAAATAGCGATAATTGGAGTTCTTCTTTTCCTATTTTAATGCCTTTAATTTCTTTAGTCTTTCTAATTGCTCTGGCCAGTGTTTCGATAACTATGTTGAACAGAAGGGGTGAGAGAGGGCATCATTGTCTTGCTCCAGATTTTAGGGGGAATGCCTTCAATTGTTCTCCATTCAGAATGATGCTAGCCTGAGGCTTAGCAAAGATTGCTTTTACAATATTGAGGTATGATTCTGTTATCCCTAGTTTTTCTAGAGTTTTGAACGTAAAGTGATGCTGTACCTTGTCAAATGCTTTTTCTGCATCTCTCGAGATGATCATATGGTTCTTATTTTTAAGTCTATTGATGTGAAGAATAACATTTATTGATTTCCGTATATTGTACCAGCCTTGCATCCCAGGAATGAATCCTACTTGATTATGGTGCACATTTTTTTTATATATATGTTTTTGTGTCTGATTCGCCAGAATTTTTTTGAGGATTTTTGCATTTTTCCTGAAATACCTTGAAAAGTATTGGTTTTTGTTCTTCTTTAAAGGTTTTGTATAATTCTGCTCTATACCCATACGGTCCTGGGCTTTTCTTAGTTGGTAGTATTTTGATGGTTTCTTCTATTTCCTCAATTGATATTGGAATGTTTAAGTTGTCTATATCCTCCTGACTCAATCTGGGCACATCATATGACTTAAGAAATTTATCAATGCCTTCACTATATTCTATTTTATTGGAGTATATTAATTCAAAATAATTTCTGATTTTCTTCTGTATTTCTGAAGTGTCTCTTGTTATATTTCCTTTTTCATTTCATATGCTAGTAATTTGAGTTCTCTTTCTTCTTCTCTTTGTTAGCATGGCTAAGGGTCTGTCGATTATATTTATTTTTGCAAAAAACCAATGTATTGTTTTGTCAATTTTTTTAATTGTTTCTTTTGTTTCGATTTCATTAATTTCTTCTCTGATTTTAATTATTTGTTGCCTTCTACTTCTTTTGCTGTTGTTTGCTCTTGTTTGTCTAAGATTTTGAGATGAAGTATGAGATCATTTATTTGTTGGTTTTTTCTTTTTCTAAGGAATGAACTCAAGCAATGAATTTTCCTCTTGGAACTGCTTTCAATGTGTCCCATAGATTTCGATATATTGTGTCTGTGTTTTCATTTATCTCTAAGAATTTTTTAATTTCTTCCTTGATGTCTTCTATAACCCATTGATCATTCAGAAACCTATTGTTCATTCTCCAAGTGATGAATGATTTTTCCTTCCTTTTTTTATCGTTGATTTTTAATTTCATTCCATTATGATCAGATAAAATGCATGGTATTATCTCTACTCCTTTTTATTGTCTAAGAATTGCCCTGTGTCATAATATATGATGTATTTTTGAGAAGGATCCATGTTCTGCTGAGAAAAAAGTGTAACTTCTTGATGATGGGTTGTATATTGTATATATGTCAATTAAGTCTAGGTTATTAATTGTGTTATTGAGTTCTATAGTTTCCTTATTCAACTTTTGTTTGGAAGATCTGTCCAGTGGTGAGAGAGGTGTGTTCATGTCTCCCATGATTACTGTATTGTGGTCTATTAGACTCTTGAAATTGAGAAGAGTTTGTTTGATGAACAAAGCTGCACCATTGTTTGTGGCATATATATTTATGATTGTTATGTCTTGTTGGCGTATGGTTCCCTTGAGTAGTATGTAGTGTCCTTCTTTATCCCTTTTGATTAACTTTGGCTTGAAATCTATTTTATTTGATATGAGTATGGACACTCCTGCTTGTTTCCGAAGTTCATAAGAGTGATACGATTTTTCCAAGTATCACCCTCAGTCTATGTATGTCTTTTCCTATAAAATGCGTCTCCTGTAGGCAGCATTTTGTTGGTTCTTGTTTTGTGATCCATTCTACTAGCCTGTGTCTCTTAATTGGTGAGTTTAAGCCATTAAGATTTTTGGTTATTATTGAGATATGGGTTGTTCTTCCAGCCATATTTGTTTATTTATGTTACTAAACATAGTTTGTTTTCCTCTTTGATTATTTCCCCCCCTTCAATGTCCTACCTCCCACTGTTGGTTTTCATTGGTATTTTCCATTTCCACTTCCTGTAATGTTTTGCCGAGGATGTTTTGAAGAGATGGTTTTCTAGCTGCAAATTCTTTTCACTTTTGTTTATCGTGGAAGGTTTTAATTTCATCTTCCATCTGAAGCTTAATTTCACTGGATACATGATAATTGGCTGGAACCCATTTTCTTTCAGTGTTTGAAATATGTTATTAAAGGATCTTCTAGCTTTCAGAGTCTGTGTTGAAAGATCAGCTGTTATCCTGGTTGGTTTACCACTAACTATAATCTGCTTCCTTTCTCTTGTAGCTTTTAAAATTCTCTCCTTATTCTGTATGTAGGGTATCTTCATTACAATGTGTCTAGGTGTGGATCTCTTATGATTTTGCACGTTCGGCGTCCTGTAGACTTTTAGGATTTGGGATTTTGTCTCATTCTTCAAGTCTAGGAATTTTTCTCCTATTATTTCATTGAATAGATTGCTCACTCCTTTGGTTTGGACCTCTATACTTTCCTGTATCCCAATGACTCTTATGTTTATTCTCTTTATGTTATCCCATATTTCTTGCAGTTTTGCTCATGGTTTCTTAACAGTCTTGCTGAGCTGTATATGTTCTTTTTGAGTTGAAATACTTTGTCTTCATTGTCTGATGTTCTATCTTCTAAGTATTCTGCTCTGATGGTAGTATTCTCAATTGAGTTTTTAAGATGGTTCATTACTTCCTGCGTTTCTAAGATTTCAGTTCGTTTGTTTTTAATAACCTCTATCTCCCTGTATAGTTGATCTTTGCTACTTGGATTTTTTTATGTAATTCATTGTCGAAGTGATCTTTCATTGACTGATTTTTGCTGTCTAATGTCTTCCTTGAGATTCCAGATCACCTGAAGCATGTATATCCTGAATTCTTTATCTGACATTCCATATGCTGCATCTATTACCTCTTCTAAAGTTGAGTTGACCTGCATTGCTTGTGGTCCTTTCTTTCCTTGTCTTTTCATACAGCTTGCGTTTCTTTCTGCTCGGTGAAACTGTTGTGTTTTTGTAATTTCCCACCTGTATATTTATATTGCTCTTGTATTGTGGAAAAGTCTCCATTGCAGGTGCGGTTGGCGGCTGTGCTGCTCCTCCAATTGGGGTGATCTGTCTACCATGCTGACCGGCCGCTAGGCCTGTTCTGCCGGTCGGTCGTACGTCTGCCTACCTTGCAGGCATGGGTGTCGGCTCTGCTCTGCCCCTACTCCAATTGGGGTGACGTGACTACCACGCCGGTGGGTCGCTGGGCCTGTTCCAGGCACAGGTGGCAGCTCTGCTCTGCACCTCTGGCTTGATGACAAAATGAGAGAGACTCAGATGTTTGTGACTCACTTTCTTTACCAGGAGACCAACTATTTCTCTCGCCGCTGGTATCGATGAAGTTATCTCCTCCACTGCTTTGTGATCACATCAGATGTCTGCCATGTTGGTATCCCATGTAAATGGCAGCATTTCATTCCCTTTGTCGGGTGACCAAAGCAACGGGTGAGTCCTGACCGGCCCTCACAAGCCCCGTCTCAATCCTGTTGCCACTGTCTATGAAGGCTCAGTTGGCATTTACCTCTACAGTATTCAGCAGGACCCAGACCAAGAAACAGTTTCCGCAGGTTCTTTAGCCCTGGGCCAGAGCAGTTCCGGGACCCGGAATTCAGCCGCTCCGGGCTCGGTGTATGTTCTGATAGGAGAACGATCCAAGAAGCAATTTTCATGGGTTCTTTAGCACTGACCCTGAGTAATTTGTCTGCAAGATGAAGGCGAATGGCAGCCTGAAATTACCTATTCTGTATCTGAATGAGCTGTGATCAGTCGAAAACAGGGATGGTGACATCAGCTCTCCAAGATGGTGACCGCTATCTTCCTCTGTGGTCTCACCGGTGTGGAAAACTGAATTGGACCACTTCCTTCCCCCATTTCAAACCCAGAATTCAGCACTGAGCACAGTGATTGCGCAGATGGCAGGAGCCCGCATAATCCACACACTGTATCTTTGTGTTGCTCTCTCGTCGTTTCCCAGCGCGCATTGCAGACACTAGCCGTGGGGCGATTTGCTAAATAAGCAGCGTGACCCTCCGTGAGGACAAATTGCTGGTGTTTGAGTCCCCGTAGCTGGTCCTTGTGCAATGGAAATCCTTCCTGTAGGTTTTGGAGCACACCAATTTTCCTGGAAATTTCTAATAAGATAGATTTTAGCCGTTCTAACTCGTCCTTCTCCTGCAAAGTGACGCGGTACAGGTGGGTAATGAACTCCCATCGCTGCCATAATATGATCCCCTGAAGTTAGTTTTCAGTACTAGGAAACAAACATGTATTTCAGGTGGAAAAATATTCCTGAGAATAATCTTCTCAAACGTTGATTATAAATCCAAATACATGAATATGAATGAATTTAGTTAGTGTATAATAAGACACATATATTTTATATTTTGAATAATCAGCAGAGTGAATACACACACACACACACACACACACACACACACACACACACACACACACCTAAATACAGACATTACAAAGTAGCATTATGTATGGCAATCGAAATTCACCATGAAATATATATCATCCACAGATCCAAAAATATTGATTTTACTAAATATGGATTTATGTTGTTCAACTAGGAAGCTCACCCATAGGTTGAATTTTCAGTTCCAACAGCATTTAGAAGAAGTGTTTTCTTCTAACAATTTGTATTTGCAAAGTCAGTTACCTCACAAATATGTACGTGTGATACCATGTAGTATTCTATATGTGCATATAAAAATGCATGTGCTGAATCAACTACAGAGAAAGGGAGACAGGAATTCACATATTTGTTAACTTTAAAAACACATAGAGAACTATTTTAACTACAAATTGACAAGATTTATAACACCAACCCTTTATCATGCAAAAGGAAAGTACAACTATACACCATGCCTCCTCTGAACTGGTTGTATTTCTATTCTGTGTGGGTTATTTTACTCCATCATATTAGGATTAGTAGTCAGAGTCTAGTAGGTTTTGGGTTAGTGTCAGGGATTTAGTATTTCGAATTGAAAATAGGAAAATAAATTCAATATTTATGCAAATATGTGATACAAAAAAATGTTCCCACTCTCATCCAGAACAATGCCTTGACATCATCTTCGCTTAAAGTAAGACACAATTAGAGGACATGATTTACAAAAATCTGTGAATACATATCTGGAATGGAATATGCTCAGGAGTTCATATACTTGGAGGTGGTATAGGAGTTTCCAAAAGTAAGGGACAGGGTAAACACTCCACAAACATGGAGCTCTGCTGGCCTAAAGACTTTTGAGAAACTGCCTCTGAGTTTGGGCACTTGAAATATATGTTGCTGTCAGGAGGTTTAGCTTCCGTTCTAGTTAGACCATCATAACTGGGTCTGCATCTATGTGACCTGGAGGACATTGTTTCTTATTTCCCAATGAACATGAGGCAGCAGTGCTGAATTTTTTCTTTGTAGGTAAACTGTAGCCACTGCGCGCTAAGTGTCTCCTCGTCTTTACTGTAAAGCCATTTTTTCATCCTCCACTTTTTGTGGTGTTTCTTGCTGCTGCACTGGGAGTTTGGTATCTGTTTCTTGAAATATAAGGAGTTCCACTGGGACAAAGTGCTGGAGAAAATTCTGTCACATGTGGTGGGTCAGGGTCTGCAGGAGAATGCACCAAGCAAGCTTCTTTCCCACAGAGCTTGCCCCATTGACCATAGCAACCTGATTCTGAATATTGTCCTGAAACCTCTCCATATAACAAGATGCTTTTACATACAAGGGTCTGCTGGATGCAAAATGTCAGTCACAAGCCATTTGGAAGCCAATGGCAGATAAACATGGCCTCACCACAGATGTTATTTCAGACACCTCCCCACCACTCCTCTAGGCCAACTACTCAGCAGGCTCCAAATTACTGGCATCTCTGTTCTACAGCATTTTCGTGAAACCAAGTCAATCAAGGCACTGTCTGGTATACTCATAATCAACAACAGGAATCCAAAGTTTCTCCAGTGCCACTTGGTCAAGGGAATTTCAAAAATTTGGTGGTATTTATCTAGCTATTTTTTAAGGATGAAGTTGGAGGCACTGTGGGTTTCCAATCATTCAGGAACCATTAAATGGCGAGGAAACTCATTTGAACGAAAGAAATGGAGAACTATCACAGGCAAAGCTTCCCAAAGTGTGGCCAAAAGGTCACATGAAGCCAGGCTCATTGAGGTCTACAATGTGAGCTCCATGTGTGTTATGACTCTCAACTATGGCTGCCAAGTCTTTAACAATAAAATCGTGTGATATCCTGGCTGAGATTACTTATGCTCTGTGGAAAGCCACCCTGGGCCTAGATCTCAGTTTCCAAGGGCGAATCTCGTGTGTGGCCTCCTAAAATCTCAACACAATTCATGGCAATACTTCTCTGAGGACAGTTCCACAACTCAGTCTCTAAGGGGAATCACACCAGAGTTCAAGCCCAGGTGGAACCAGACATCTCTTCCAACCGCCACACAAATGACCACAATTAAAAACAAAAGACTCCCACATGGCACTCATCTTCTTCCATATAGACACTAATAATAACCTCTGGCTTGAGGTTTTCATGAGGGGCACAGACCAACACAGTGTTCAAAATAAGCACCCTCGCACCTCATTTGTCACAAGTCAGGGTTGCCTGGACACCCTTCCTTTGAACACGGAATGATCATAGAGCCCTGCCTTTAATACTGCTCCACAATTACAATTTGAGGCTTACTGACTGTGGGATTTAGATTCTTTATGTGAACTGGAGTCATGAGTAATCACAAGCACCAGTGGGCTAGACTCTGTAAGGCTTTGAAGTACTCATTTGATGCAAAGGATCCCTATTCTCACTTGATGGAGATCAGGAACCTTACAGAGGAAGGCGAGAGACGTAGTCCACAATAAATGCTTTTTGGACATTTTGGATTTGGGTGCACACATGGGATCTTTCTTTAGGTCCATTAGGTGCTGAGTATCTAAGCCACAGCCTCACACAGGGCCAAGTGGCCAATTCAGACACATCCCTTTCCAAACAATTAAGCAAAGAGCCCCAGGTGATGCCCATTCATTTCCATTTGAAAACTGTTTTCTTCAGGCTTCACAAAGGCGTGGCCTAATCAAAGACCTTCCTGTTATTCAGTGCAACAGAAGAATAGGTATGCAAAAGGCCCAAAGCAGGGTTTCTCCACAGAGACTTTACTGGTCACATTGATATCTGAGTTTTCTGAGATGCTCCAATTCCCTTCAGCTATCCTGTACATGGCCATGTCCCAGAGCTTGGAGGTGGTACATATCTTGGACACATAACCATGAGCCTATTATGGTTAGTGGCCAGAATTCAGGCAGAAAACAGGAACTTAGGAAGACAGTAGGTGTTGCCCATCCAGAAGGCAAGCCAAGTCCATCTATAAATTGGGAAGGATGAATGCTGGGAAGCTTTCTACTAGACAGAACACATCCATTGATGCATGCTCTTTCTAATGTCTTCATCCACGAACACAGTGGGATACCCAGACATAGAAACACAATCCTTGTCAAACGACTTTCTAGAAACCATCCACTCCAAAATGAACATACTGCCTTTCCTACCTATTCTCAGAAAATGAGACAGGACCACAAACTCACACCCAACCCACAAAGGCACCTCCTTCCCCCAAGTAGGTCTGTGACTATCCGGAGTGTCCTCTTACTGGTGGGCCATACTATGTTCCCAGAAATGGCCTGTCCTGTCTCAGATCTGGTCTCCTTGGCCAACTCTGTGAGGTTATTAGGAGCCAGCGGTGAGCCATTACATGGAGATGACTTTTTCTCTCTCAGGTCCTTCATAGCTGCATACATCTTCTCCAGGGATCATTTCTGTATGGACCTTTGAGGATCTTAGCATGTGGAAGATCTGCTACATTCCTATATTGAAAGACCAACTCTGTCTCTAATCTTCTGTAAAGTTAGATTGAGGGAACAGTGTATGGTTAGGATTAATAACATGTTCGATATGAATTAGGAATCATTCTGCAGGAATGATTGGGAAGCTGCAATATTTACAAGAAAATATAGGTGAAATATTAGTATGAAAACAGAAATGTAGGTAAGATTTGAAGCCCAGAAGGGCATTGGGCCCTTGATTGGGATACTTAGATTTGAATTATTTTCTGCAGAGATGTCTCAGATAAATTCAGTACAATGGCATAGGACCTTGTACGTTGGATGATGGAATGTTGAAGAGAACTTCTAGTCAAAAAGGGATAGTTGAAATTATTAGAAAGATATTCAGTTTCAGAAAGAAGAGTGAGTATAGGTTTTGGACAAAAGTTCTCCAGCAATAGGGTTTCGGATAGAGAGTGAATTTAAATGTGAGCACATGTGAAGAGTCAGTCACAATGATGAACTGGGGAAAATATGTCGGTAAGCAGATATCAATAGAGACATTAAGAAATCAGGAAAAGTATAAAGTGAGTGATAGGATTAGATATTTTCAACAGGGTTGAGTTTGAATATATAATCTAAGGAAGAAAAAATATGTTGTCACAAATAGGATTGACATTTGAGAACATTAGGCAACATGTACATGGATGTTTTTAGTAATCCATGCTCACTTTCAATTTAGGCTTTGGTACAATCATATGTTTGACCTTTGCATTTTGGGTCCAGAATATTACTGTGATAAAATGTATATGTAGATTGGGTGACATAAGTATTTCTTATACCATTTCTGAGAGCAATATTTTGAAGATGTATAAATTATTATTGGCGGTACAAAGATTTGTACTCTGTGTCTATGAATATAGAATTAATGCATGAATTGACAATACTGTGAATAAATAATATAACTGTTTCCACTTTAAATAATGGATTGAATTGATATGTGAAAATATACACAAAAACTTATATTGATATACAATCATTCATTCCAACCAGTTACACATCTAATTGTATAATTGCGTTATGTTTTATTATAAAGATTGTGTGAGATTTGCTTCAAAAGTGATTATAGAAATCGAAAATAATGTGTTTGGAAAGAAGTCTCATTAAAAGACCAGTCAAGAAACCTGGAGGAATACATGTGTTCTGAAGCAGTAAGTGATTGAAAGAGAAACAAATGCCTATAAATTTGTGAATTTGTGGATGAAATATATATCCTATGATGTGCATGAACTGAAGAAATATTAACGAACCAATGTTGAATAAAAATGAACATCAAAATACACACCATGTCCCATGGGAATCTAATTGCATTGATGTTAAACTGGGTCAATTACTTTAGAAATATTAGTATTTGTATGCACATTCACTGAAGTTAGTTTTAAGTACTAGAAAACAAATATGTAGTTCAGGTAAATGAATACTTCTGAGAATAATCTTGTGAAATTTTTATTATAAATCCACATACATGAACATGAATGAATTTCGGTAGTGTATATAAGACACATATATTTCATATTTTGAAAAATCTTGAGAGTGTGTATATATATATATATATATATATATATATATATATATATATATATATAAACACACACCCAAAACCCACACAGAGATATTAAAAAGTACCAATATATAAGCCAATCAATATTCATCATGAAATATATAACATCCACAGATGCAAAATAATTTATTTTACTGAGCATGGATTTATGTACAATGTTGTTCTCCTAGGAAGCTCACACATAGGTTGAATTTTCAGTTCCAACTGCTTTTAGGAGGAGTGATCTTTTCTCACAATTTGTATCTCCAAGTCAGCCAAGTCACAAAAATGTACGTGTGATACCAGGTAGGATTCTATATGTGCATATAAAAATACATGTGCTGAATAGGCTACAGAGAAAGGGCATATAAAAATACATGTGCTGAATAGGCTACAGAGAAAGGGAGACAGGAATTCACGTATTTGTTAACTACAAAAACCCATGGTGAACTATTTTAATTAAAAATTGACTAGATTTATAACACCTACACTTTATCATGCAAAAGGCAAATCCAACTATACACCATGCCTCCTCTGAACTGTTTGTATTTCACTTCTGTTTGCATTATTTCTCTCCACCATATTAGGGTTAGTAGTCAGAGTCTAGTAGGGTATGGGTTAGTGTCAGGGATTCAGTATTTTGAATGTAAAATAGGAAAATGAATCAAATGTGTATGCAAATATGTGCTACACAAAATCTTCCTACTCTAATTCACAAAAATACCTTGACACTATCTTTGCCCCAAGTAAGACAAAATAAAAGAAGAAGATTTAGAAAATCTGTGAATACATATCAGGAATGGAACATGGTTACGAGTTCACAATATTGGAGGTGGTAGAGGAGTTTCCAAAAGTAAGAGACAGGGTAAATACTGCACAAATATGGAGATCTGCCAGCCTAAAGACTTCTGGAGAACCTGCCTCTGAGGTTGGCCACTTGAAGTATATGTTGTAGTCAGGACCTATGGCTTCCTTTCTAGTGAGACCACCAAAGCTGGGTCTCCATCTATGTGACCTGCAGAACATGGTTTCTTATTTTCCAAAGAACGTGAGGCAGCAAGGCTAAATTCTCTCTTTGTAAGTAAACTCTTGCCACTGAAGGCTAAGTGTGGCCCCGTGTGGACTGTGAAGCCATTTGGTCATCCTCCACTTTTCATGGTGTCCTTGCTGCTGCACTGGGAGTTTGGTATTGGCTTCAGGAAATACAAGGAATTCAACTGGGTCACAGTGCTGGAGGGAGATCTGTCACGTGTTGTGTGTCAGGGTCTGCAGGAGAATGCACCAACCAGGCTTCTATCCCACATAGCTTGCCCCCTTGACCATAGCAACCTGATTCTGAACATTGCCCTGAAACCTCTCCATTCAACAAGATGCCTTTACATACAAGGGTCTGCTGGCTGCACCATGTCAGTTACAAGCCTTTTGGCAGATCCACATGACCCCACCACAGAAGTTTTATCACAGACCTGCAAAACACTGCTCTAGGCCCACTACTCAGCAGACTTTAACTTATTTGCATCATTGTTCTACACCATTTTCATGAAACCCAGTCAATAAAGGCACTGTCTGGTACACTCATGATGAGCAACAGGAAATCCAAAGTGTATCCAGTGTCACCTGGTGATGGGAATTTCAAATTTTTATGATGTTTATCTAGCCATTTTTCAAGGATGAGGTTGGAGGCACTGTGGGATTTAATTCATTCTGGAAACATTAAAAGGTGAGAAAGCCCATTTCAATGAAAGATCTGGAGAACTCTCACAGGCAAGATTTCCCAAAGAGTGGCCAAATGATCAAATGAAGCCAGGCCCATTGAGGTCTACAATGTGAGGTCCATGTGTGTTTTTACTCTCAACTATGGCTGTCAAGTCTTTCAGAATAAAATCATGTGATATTCTGGCTCAGATTCCCAGTGCTCTGTGGGAAGCCCCCCGGGCCTAGATCTCAGTTTCCAAAGGCCACTACCATGTGTGGCCTCCAAAAATCCCAACACAATTCATGGCAATACATCTCTGCAGTCATTTCCAGAACTCAGTCTCTAAGAAGACTCACACCAGAGTTCAAGCCAAGGTGGACCCAGTCATCTCTTCCATCAGCCAAACAAATGACCACAATTAAAACCAAAACACTCCCACATGGCTCTCAACTACTTCCACATAGACACTCATCATAACCTCTGGCTGGAAGTTTCCATGAGGGGTGCAGCTGAAGACAGTATCCAAAATATGCTCCCTACCCTCATTTGTCTAATGTCAGGGTGGCTTGACAACCTATCTGTGAACAAGGAGTGATCAATTAGGCCTGCCATTAATACTGCTCTGCTTCTCCAATTTGAGCCTTATGTCTGTGGGGTTTAGATTCTTTATGTGAATTGGAGTTATGAGAAAATTCAAGCACCTATGGGCTTGCCTCTGCAGGGCTTTGAAAAACTTTTTGAACCAAAGATACCTATTCTCACTTGATGGAAGTCAGGAACCTTACAGAGGAAGGCGAGAGACTTCATCCACAAGACTGCTCTTTTTCCATTTTGGTTTTGGATGCACACATGAGATCTTTCCTTAGATTCATCAGGTGGTGAGAATCTAAGTCACAGCCTCACACAGGGCCAAGAGGCTGATTCAGACACATCCCTTTCCACGGCAATTAAGCAAAGAGCCACAGGTGATGCTCATTATTTTCCATTAGACAACTGTTTTCTTCAGGTTTCACAAAGGGGTGGACTGAGGCAAAGACCTTCCAGACATTCAGGGCAACGGAACAATAGGTAAACAAAAGGCCCAAATCAGTGTTTCTCCACTGACACTTTACTGGTCACACTGATATCTGAGTTTTCTGAGTTCCTCTCCATTCCCTTCAGCTATCCAGTACAAGGCCATGTTATAGAGTTTGGAGGTGGTACATATCTTTTACACAAAACCATGAGCCTATTCTTGAGAGTGGCCAGAATTCAGGAAGAAAACAGGAACTTAGGAAGATAGCAGGTGTTGCCCATTCATAAGGAAAGCCGTAGTCCATTCATAAATTTGGCAGGATGAATGCTGAGAAGCTTTCTACTAGACAGAACAATTCCATTGATGCATTCTCTTTTCTAATGTCTATAACCACAGACACAGTGGAATACACAAACCCACAACCACACCCACAAAGGCAACTCTTTCCTCCAAGTTGGTCTGTGACTATCCAGAGTGTCCTCTGACTGGTGGGCCATACTATGTTCCCCAAAATTGCTTGTCCTCTCTCAAATCTGCTTTCCTTTGCTAACTCTGTGAAGTAGTCAGGAGTCAGCAGTGAGCCAATACCTGCTTTATCAGAAAAGAATTATCTTCAGAGCTTCCCTGGCATTTGGCCATCCTCACATCTGTAGGTAAGTGCCGCAGCCCGGCTGGCTGGGCAAAATAACCGGGGGGGTGACGAACAACTTGGGTAGACTGATGCAGCAGGAGTGGAAGCCAATTATTGTTGAATAAGAGCGGTATTTATACATTTTACACAGCCTATCTAATTAGCATGAAATAGATACAGCAGTCAAACAATAAGGAATCTCCACACTTAATGGCTCGCTTTTGTTACTTCACAAACCACTCCCTCTGGCATTTTGCCAGGCGCCATCCAGACTTTTTTTACAGACTCTAACATTTCTCTGGCAAAATAACAGGTGCCAATCTGACTTGTTTACAGACCTTAACAGGTAAGAAGAAAGACTGACTCTGTCTTTGGTAAATTCAAACAAGTGAGACCACTGGGACTGGGATTGGTAATGGCTCTGGGTGCCTGGCTTCCTGGATCCCAAGTTCAGAGACTTTCATCATCAAGGAAGTGAGGTGTGGTCACATCTTTCAGGAACTGAATGAGGTAACTGCCTTGGCAACCACTTTGTCCTAACAGTTGCTTCCAAGGGTCCCATGAGATGGAGGCTGCCCCTACTTCCTGTGACACTTTCATATGTTAGAATGGTATATCAACCATACGCACCTGGGAAGAGCTTTCCACACAGGCCTGGTTTGGTCTACTCTACATTAAGAAGAGTGAGGCTGATTCAGACACATTCCTTCATCCTACCAGGTTCTTTGCCATGGAGATGTCTTTTGCTCTCTCAGGTCCTTCATAGCTGCCTACATCTTCTCCAGAGATCATTTCTGCATGTACCTTTGATGTTCTCAGCAGGTGGAAGATCCCATACATTCCTGTATTGTAAGACCAACACTGTCGCTGCTCCTCAGTAAAGTTAGATTGAGGGAACAGTGTATGATTAGTGTTATTAACATGTTCGATATGGGTTAGGAACCATTCTGCTGGATGAATAATGGTATTGGGAACCTGTGATATTTATAAGAATATAGAGGTGAAATATATGTACGAAAACAGAAATCTAAGTAAGATTTGAAGCCCAGAACTTCATTTGTCCCTTGATTGGGATACTTAGCGTTGAATTACATTCTGCACAGATGTTTCAGATAAATCGATATACAATGGCATAGGACCTTTCACCTTCGATGATTGAATGTAGAAGAGAACATCCAGTCAAAAAGTGATAGTCGGTAGGATTAGGAAGATAGTCGGTAGGTTTAGGAAGAAGAATGAGTGTAGGATTTGGAACAAAAGTTCTTTAGAACTAGGGTATCGCTAAGAGAGTGAATGTAAATATCAGCACATGTGATGAGGAAGTCACAATGATTAACTGGGGAAAATATGTAGGAAAGCAGATATCAATAGAGACATTACAAAATCAGGCAAAGTATAAAGTGAGTGACAGGATTAGACATTTTCAACATGTTTGAGTTTGAATATATAATCTTTAGAAGAAACAAATATGTAGTCACCAATAGGATTTTCATTTGAGAGCATTAGGCAACCTGGACATGGATGTTTTTAGTAATCCATGTTCACTTTCCATTTAGGTTTTGTACAATCATAAGTGTGACCTTTGCTTTTTGTGTCCAGAATATTTCTGTGATAAAATGTATATGGAGATCAGGTGACATGGGTATTTCTTCCACCATTTCTGGGAGCTATATATTGAGGACGTATAAATTAGTATTGGGGGTACAAAGAGGTGTACCTGTGTCTATGAATATAGAGATAATTCGTGAATAGACTGTACTGTGAATAAATAATATAACTGGTTCCACTTTAAATAATGGATTGAATTGATATCTGAAACTAAGTAAGAAATCTTATATTGATATACAACCATTCATTCCAACCAGTTATACATCTAATGGTAATATTAGTGTTATGGTTTATTGTGACGGGTTTGTGCGTTTTGCTTCAAATGTGATAATGGAAATCGAAAATAATGTTTTTGGGAAGAAGTCTCATGAAAAGAGCAGTTATGAAACATGGAGGAATACATGTGTTCTCAAGCAGGAAGTGATTGAAAGTGAAACAAATGCCTATAAATTTGAGAAATTTTGATGAAACATATATGCTATGATGTGCATAAACTAAAGATAGTAATGTACCAGTGTTGAATAAAAATGAACGTCAAAATACACATCATGTCTCATAGAGTCTACTTGCATTGATGTTCAACTGGGTCAGTTACTGTAGAAATATTAGGATTTGGGGGGGAATTAATAATACAATTTATTTTAGCACTAGCATGCCACAGAATGTAGAGGAAAGATCAATGGATTTTTAGTTATAGCACTAATAATCTAACATTTAGTGACTATTTTGGATAGTCTAGAAATTACATAAGGCTATGTAACATATTTTTTTTTATTTAACATTCATCAAAGCTTGGAATTTTCGTAATATTTCTTCTTTTTTCTTTTTTTATTTTTTCAGTTGTTGATTGACCTTCATTTTGTTTATTTGTATGTGGTGCTGAGAATAGAACCATGTGCCTCACACATGCTAGATAAGCATGTTACCTCTGAGCCACAAACCCAGCCCCTCCACTTCTATCTTAACATCATACACTCATGTCCCTCTTCTTTACTCACTTTCTTCCTCATTTTCCCCCTTCTCTCCCTTCCTTTTTGGTTTCCCCTCCATATCTATTTTTCTCTCATGTCATTACAAACAGTAGTATGCTATGAAATTTAAATTTAAGACTGTTTTTTATAGTCATTCTTTTTCTTGAGAAAATTTAAAAATTATAATCACCTGATAGATATATTACAATACATTTATTATACATATGTATCTATATTCATGCATATGCATTACATATATATATATATATATATATATATATATATATATATATATATATATATATATATATATATTTAAAAGTACTTTGATTTTCCTGTTAGAAATAATATAGACCAAGTCTTTCTTAATTCTCAATTCTTCCATAATTAACATCTTACAGTGAAAATCAAATAAACATATTTAAGTAAACAGGTATCATTCTTATTTATCAATACTGATAATTTAAAGTTTTATATCACATTAAGCTGTAATGTGGCATATTAACTCTTATGAATTAGAGAAATTTTATTTGAACAACCTATTATTTAAGGACCATATGCACTGACATTTTAAATGGCTTTCTTGTGATTTCAATTTCTATCAATTGTGTATTAATTGCCAAATACTTATTTTAGTACTTTTCATGTTCAAAATTGATATAAAGTCAATTGTTTAATTCTTCTTGTAAGTAGTTACTTATTACAGTAGGGACATTATTAATAATACTACATCTTTATAAGAAAAATGGTACAAATTTATTTTCATGCAAAATTAAGAATAATTGTATGCTCTAGATGTTTGATTGTTGATACATATAACAAAGAGCTTTTGATGAGTCTCTTCCCCAGTAAAACATAAAATGCAAAGATATAGTTAGGTTTGTATGTCCAAATAAAGATAAGAAAAAATACACATTATCAGCTAGAAACTATTAAATAAAAGATGAAAAGAACAATCCAACACATTGTACGAACTTGTCAGATGAGGTAGTATTCTGGAAGAATAGCCTAAGACTAGACCTTGTCCATGACAAAATATTCACGAAAAAAATGAAATATGAAAAGTGTAGAAAATGCTATGAATTTTTCATGAAGTTAGGTGAATTATCCTTTAATCTCAATTTATGTGCATTTTCTGGTAAAATAAATTTGTGATATTCACAAAACAAAGTTTCTGTATAGCAAAATGAATATATCTGAACCCATTTTTAGCTGATTTCTTCCCACTAAATTTTAAACCTTTATTTATTTATTTATTTTTATTGGTTGTTCAAAACATTACAAAGCTCAAGATATATCATCTTTCATACATTTGACTCAATTGGGTTATGAACTCCCATTTTTTCCCCAAATACGAATTGTAGAATCACATCGGTTACACATTCACATTTTTACATAATGGCATATTAGTGACTGTTGTATTCTGCTACCTTTCCTATCCCCTACTATCCACCCTCTCCTCCCCTCCCATCTTCCCTCTCTACCTCATCTGCTATTGTTCAATTCTCTCTATTGTTTCCCCCTCACTTCCCCTCACAACATCTTATATGCAATTTTGTGTAACATTGAGAGTTTCCTACAATTTTCATAAGCTTTCCCTTCTCTCTCCCTTTCTCTCCCCCCATTCGTCTTTGTTTAATGTTAATCTTTTCCTCATGCTCTTCCTCCCTGTTCTGTTCTTATTTGCTCTCTTTATAACAGAGAAGACATTTGGCATTTGTTTTTTAAGGATTGGTTAGCTTCGCTTAGCATAATATGCTCTAATGCCATCCATTTCCCTGCAAATTCTATGATTTTGTCATTTTTTGTGCTGTGTAATACTCCATTGTGTATAGATGCAACATTTTTTTTATCTATTAATCTATTGAAGGGCATCTAAGTTGGTTCCACAGTCTAGGTATTGTGAATTGTGCTGCTATGATCTTTGATGTGGCAGTAACCCTATAGTACGCTATTTTAAGATCCTGAGAGAACATTCCAAGAAGGGTGATAGCTGGGTCAAATGGTGGATCCATTTCCAGCTTTTCCAGGAATATCCATACTTCTTTCAAAATTGGCCTCACCAATTTGCAGTCCCACCAGCAGTGTACAAGTGTATCCTTTTCCCCAAATCCTCGCCAACACTTATTGTTGTTTAACTTCATAATGGCTGCTGATCTTACTGGAGTCAGATGGTATCTTAGGGTGGTTTTGATTTGCATTTCTCAGACTGCTAGAGATGGTGAGCATTTTTTCATGTACTTGTTGATTGATTGTATGTCCTCCTCTGTGAAGTGTCTGTTTAGGTCCTTGGCCCATTTGTTGATTGGGTTATTTGTTATCTTATTGTTTAATATTTTGAGTTCTTTGTATATTTTGGATATTAGGGCTCTATCTGAAGTGTGAGGGGTAAAAATTTGTTCCCAGGATGTAGGCTCTCTATTTACCTCTCTTATTGTTTCTCTTCTTGAGAAAAAACTTTTTAGTTTAAGTAAGTCCCATTTGTTTATTTTTGTTATTAACTCTTGGGCTATTTATGTCTTATTAAAGAATTTGGAGCCCGACCCCACAGTATATAGATCATAGCCAACTTTTTCTTCTATGAGACGCAGTGTCTCTGATTTGATATCTAGCTCCTTGATCTATTTTGAGTTAACTTTTGTGCATGGTGAGAGAACGGGATTCAGTTTCATTTTGTTGCACATGGATTTCTAATTTTCCCTGCACCATTTGTTGAAGATGCTATCCTTCATCCATTGCATGTTTATAGCCACTTTATCAAATATAAGAAAGTTGTAATTTTGTGGATTGGTTTCTCTGTCCTCCATTCTATACCATTGGTCCACCTGCCTGTTTTGGTACCAGTACCACACTGTTTTTGTTACTCTTGCTTTGTAGTAAAGTTTGAACTCTAGTATCGCTATACCTCCCGATTCACACTTCCTGCTTAGAATTCCTTTTGCTATTCTGTGTCTTTTGTTTTTCCATATGAATTTCATGATTGCTTTATCATTTCTACAAGAAATGCCGTTGGGATTTTGATTGGCATTGCTTTAAACATGTAGAGAACTTTGGGTAATTTCGCCATTTTGATGAATTTAGTTCTGCCTATCCATGAACAGGGTACATTTTTCCATCTTCTAAGATCTTTTTCTATCTCTCTCTTTAGGGTTCTGTGGTTTTCACCTCTTTTGTTAGGTTGATTTCCAAGTATCTTATTTTCTTTGAGGATATTTTGAATGGAGTGGTTTTCCTCATTTCCATTTCAGAAGTTTTGTTGCTGATATACAGAAATGCCTTTGATTTATGCGTGTTGGTTTTATATCCTTCATTTATTAACTCTAGCAGTTTCTTTGTAGACCCTTTTGGGTCTGTTAAATATATTACCATGTCATCCACAAATAGCGATAATTCAAGTTCTTCTTTTCCTATTTTTATGCCTTTAATTTCTTTTGTCTGTCTAATTGCTCTGGCTAGTATTTCAAGAACTAAATTGAATAGAAGTGGTGATAGAGGGCATCCCTGTCTTGTTCCAGATTTCAGAGGGAATGCCTTCAGTTTTCTCCATTTAGGATGATCCTAGCCTGAGGTTAAGCATATATAGCTTTTACAATGTTGAGGTAAGTTCCTGTTATCCCTAGTTTTTCTAGTGTTTCGAACATAAAGGGATGCTGAACTTTGTTGAATGTTTTACTACATCTATCGAGATGATCATATGGTTCTTGTCCTTAAGTCTATTGATGTGGTGAGTAGCATTTATTGATTTCCGTATATTGAACCAGCCTTGCATTCCAGGGATGAATTCTACTTGATCATGGTGCACAACTATTTTGATATGTTTTTGTATTCAATTCACACGGATTTTATTGAGAATTTTTGCATCCAACTTCATTAGAGATATTGGTCTGTAGTTTTCTTTTTTGAGGTGTCTTTGTCTGGTTTTGGGATCAGGGTGATTTTGGACTCCGAGAATGAATTTGGAAGAGCTCCTTATTATTCCATTTCTTGATATAGCTTGAATAGTATTGGTATTAATTCTTCTTCGAAGGTTTTGTTGAACTCCGCTGTATACCCATCAGGTACAGGGCATTTTTTGATTGGTAGTCTTTTGATGGCTTCTTCCATTTCTTTCTTTGTTTTTGGTCTGTTAAAATTGTGTGTGTCTTCTTGACTGAATATGGGCAGATCGTATGACTTAAGAAATTTATCGATATTATAACTATCTTCTATTTTATTGGAATATAGGATTTCAAAATACTTTCTAATTGTCTTCTGTATTTGTGTACTGTCTGTTGTGATATTGCCTTTTTCATTCCGTATGTTAGTAATTTGAGTTCCCTCTCTTCTTCTCATCCTTAGCATGGCTAAGGGCCTGTAAATCTTATTTATTTTTTCAAAGAATCAACTTTTAGTTTTATCAATTTTTTCAATGTTTTTTTTGTTTGTTTCAGTTTCATTGATTTCTGCTCCAATTTTAATTATTTCTTGTCTTCTACTACATTTGCTGTTGTTTTGCTCTTCCTTTTCTAGGTTTTTGATGTGTACTGTGAGTTTATTTATTTGTTGTTTTATTCTTTTTTTGAGGAAAGAACTCCAAGAAATGAATTTCCCTCTTAAAACTGCCTTCTTTGTGTCCCATAGATTCCAGTATGTTGTGTCTGTATTGTCATTTGATTCTAAGAATTTTTTTATCTCCTCCTTTATGTCTTCTGTAACCCATTGATCATTCAGTAGAATATTGTTCATTTTACATGTGATGTAGGATTTTTCCTTCCTTCTAATCTCATTGATTTCCAGTTTCATTCCATTATGATCAGATATGGTGCATGGTATTATCTCCACGCCTTTATATTTACTAAGAGTTGCCCAATGGCATAATATATGGTCTAACTTGGAGTAGGATCCATGTGCTGCTGAGAATAAAGTGTATCCACTTGATGATGCTTGATATATTCTATATATGTCGGTTAAGTCAAGGTTATTGATTGTGCTGTTGAATTCTATAGTTTCTTTATTCAGTTTTTTATAGAGGATCTGTCTAATGGCGAGAGCGGTGTGTTGAAGTCACCCATAATTATTGTGTTGTAGTCTATTTGACTCTTGAACTTGAGGCGAGTTTGTTTTATAAGCGTTGCAGCTCAATTGTTTGGTGCATACCAATTGATAATTGTTATGTCTTGTTGGTGGATGGTTCCTTTTAACAATATATAGTGTCCTACTTTATCCCTTTTGATTAACGTAGGTTTGAAGTTGATTTTATATGATATGAGTATGGCCACTCCTGCTTGCTTCCGAGGGCCATGTGAGTGGTAAGATTTTTCCCAACCTTTCACTTTCAGCCTGTGTATGTCTTTACCTATCAAAAGAGTCTCCTGAAGGCAGCATTTTGTTGGATTTATTTTTTTGATCCAGGTTACTAGCCTATGTCTCTTGATTGGTGAGTTTAGATTTTTAACATTTAAGGTTACAATTGAAATATGATTTATACTTCCAGTCATGTTTATTTATTTATTTATTTTAATTTGGGTAGTTTTTACTTTTTGGTTATTTTCTTACCCCTTTACTGAGATACCTCCCACTGTTAGTTTTGGGCACTATTTTTCAATTCCTCTTCTTGTAGTATTTTGCTCAAAATGCTTTGCAGTGCTGGTGTTCTGTCTGCGAATTCTTTTAGCTTTTGTTTATCAAGAAAGACTTAATTTCATTGTCAAATCTGAAGCTTAATTTTGTTGGATACAGTATTCTTGGTTGGAATCCATTATTTTTCAGTGTTTGAAATACATTGTTCAAAGATCTTCTCGCTTTCAAATCTGTGATGAAAAATCAATTGTTAACCTAATTGGTTTACCCCTGAATGTTATCTGCCTACTTTCTCTCGTAGCTTTTAATATTCTCTCCTTGTTCTGTATGTTGGCTATCTTCATAATTATATGTCTTGGAGTTTGTCTATTATGGTTTTGAATGTTTGAGGTCCTGTAGGCTTCCAGGATATGGCAATCCATTCCATCTTTCATCTCTGGGATGTTTTCTAGAATTATTTCATTTAATATGTTGTCCATTCCTTTGGTTTGAATCTCTATGCCTTCTTCTATCCCGATGACTCCCAATTTTGGTTTTTTTATGACATCCCATATCTCTTGAATAGTTGCTCATGGGATTTAAGCATGTTTTCTGTGTTGACTATATTCTTTTCAAGTTGACAAACTTTGTCTTCATTATCTGATGTTCTGACTTCTACTTGATCTAGTCTATTTGAAATATTCTTGTTTGAGTTTTTAATTTGGTTTATAGTTTCCTGCATTTCTAGAATTACTGTATGATTTTTTAAAAGATCTCTATCTCCTGGTAAACCTTGTTCTTTGCCATTTGAATTTGGTTGTTTAATTCATTTTCAAAATATACTTTTATTTCTTGGACTTGCTGCCTCATGTCTTCTCTATTATTCCTTTCCATCTGAGTTAGGTATGACTTAAGTTTTTTCCCTATCCCTGTTTCTGATGCTTCTAGGTTCTCCTGTAGTATTAAGTTGTCCTTCATTGTTTCTACACCTTTTTTTCCCCTTGTTTTTTCATGATGTTCACATTATTTTCTGGCTCTATTTGATTGCTGTGTTTCTGCTCTCTTCTATAGATTTGTTATGGGTTTATATATCTCTGTTTTCTCTCCTTTGTGTTGCTAGACTATGCCTGCTTAAGTGGATTTCGCTGTTAAGGAATTCTGACAGCCGAGCTCCAGTGATGTCACCTCTCTGCTGTGGTGGGCCCCAGGCTCCTTGCCGGAGAGTCCGAATTGGGGGGGTGGACTGGATTGTCTCTTGTTGGTTTCAGCACCCGGTCGCTGGCATGCCGGCAGTCTCCAGCCACCCAGTAGCGCGGGCAGCGGATGGGCTGTCACCGGCGGGTGGGTGATCTCTAGCCACACAGTTGCGCGTTCGGTCGTCGGCAGGCGAGCATTCTCCAGCCATCAAGACATGCCGTCAGCAGGTGGGCTGGCGCCGGCAGGAAGGTGGTCTCCAGTTGCCCAGTCACACTGGCAGCGGTCTGGCGTTCTCCAGCCACCCAGTCAGGAGGGCCTGGCCTCTAGTCCCCTGGTTTATCCTGCTAGTCCTGATTTCTCCTGCTAGACCAGATTTCTCCTGAGTGATGCTTCTCGGCAGCTCAAACTGTTCTCCGGGTCTGCCGTTTGTTGGGTGGGGAGGGTGTCTATTGTGAACCCTGGAACTCTATTGTTTTAATATTTTCCGCTTGCCCCTCGCCCCGCACTGGCTAGACAAGTTTCATTTTTGCCGCTGATGGGAAGGGGAGATGAAGGTCAGGTGCCTCTAGTTTTCCCCCAGTCTTTATGCAGACTTGCTCTGATTATCCCTCCCCAAAAAGCCTAGGAGAGATTTTATGCGAATTTTCCTCTGTATGTGAGATGAGCTGAGAAACACACACCTGTTTTATTGTTGCAATCTGTCTGGGAGTGGTGGTGGTTACTTCAGCTCTCCAAGATGGTGGCTGCTGGTTTCCTTTGTGGAGTTTCCACTTTGGGGGATAGAAATGTACTGCTAACTTTCCCGTCTGAAATCCCAAATTCAGCTGGGGGCTCAGTGGATGCTCAGCCAGCAGGATTCCACAGAATCTGCAGCAACGTTTCTCCCTGCTTGCTGGTCGCTTCTCGGTGGTGCCTCACCATTTGTAGACACGGGGCAGGTCACGCGGATAAATCAGAATGGATCTCCGGTTGCACAAGTGGCTTGTGTTTGAGACTCAATTACCGGACCTCGGTGGTGGAAATCAGTCTTCTAGATTTCGGTAAACACCCATTTTCCTGTAAGATCCTAACAAGATAGTTTTTCATCGTTCTAACTCGTTATTCACCTGCGCAGTGGCAGGGTACACTGGGTGTGATACACTGTCTTCACAGTCATCTTGCAATGCCGAAATATTAGGATATGGATGCACCATTTACTGAAAACTGTTTCAGTACTAGGAAAAAATATGTATTTCAGGTGGATGAATATTTCTGAGATTAATTTTTTAAAAAGTGGATTATAAATCCACATACATGAATATGAATGAATTTAGGGAGTGCATAATAAGACACAAATATTTCATATTTTGAAAAATCCGTAGAGTATATATATATATATATATATATATATATATATATATATATATACATACATATACACACACACACACACAGACATTAAAAACTAGCAATATATATGTCAATTGAAATTCATCATGAAATACATATCATCCACAGACCCAAAAATATTCATATACTTAACATGGATTTATGTATAATGTTGTTCAACTAGGAGGCTTACCCATAGGTTGAATTTTCAGTTCCAACAGCATTTAGGAGGAGTGATCTCTTCTCAAAATTTGTATTTGCCAAGTCAGTCACCTCACAAAAATGTACGTGTGATACCAGGTACGATTCTATATGTGCATATAAAATTACATGTGCTGAATAGGCTACAGAGAAAGGGAGACAGGAATTTACATATTTGTTAACTTTCAAAACACACGGAGAACTATTTCAACAAAAAATTGACTAGATTTATAACTTCTAACCTATATAATGCAAAATGCAATTCCAACTATATACCATGCCTCCTCTGAACTGCTTGTATTTCTATTCTGTTTGAGTTTTTATTCTCTATCATATTATGATTAGTAGTCAGAGTCTAGTAGGGTAGGGGTTAGAGTCAGGGATTCAGTATTTCGAATGGAAAATTGGAAAATGAATCCAATGTGTATGCAAATATGTGCTACACAAAATCTTCCCACTCCTCCAGAACAATGGCTTGACATTATCTTCGCCCCAAGTAAGACATAATTAGAGGAGAAGAGTTAGAAAATCAGTGAATACTTATCTGGAATGGAATATGCTAAGGAGTTCACTACCTTGGAGGTGGTAGAGGAGTTTCCAAAAGTAAGGGACAGGGTGAACACTCCACAAACATGGAGCTCTGCTGGCCTAAAGACTTCTTGAGAAATTGCCTCTGACTTTGGTCACTTGAAACATATGTTGTTATCAGGAGCTTTAGCTTCCTTTGTAGTGAGATCATCAAAGCTGGGTCTGCACCTATGTGACCTGTAAAACATAGTTTCTTATTTTCCAATGAACATGAGGCAGCAGTCCTGAATTTGATCTTTGTAGGTAAACTGTGGCCACTGGGTTCTAAGTGTCTCCCTGTGTGGACTGTGAAGCCATTTGTTCATCCTCCAATTTTCATGGTGTTTCTTGCTGCTACAATGGGAGTTTGGTATTTGCTTCATGAAATACACGGAGTTCAACTGGGACACAGTGCAGGAGGGAGTTCTGTCACGTGTGGTATTTTAATTTCTGCAGGAGAATGCACCAACCATGCTTCTATATCACATAGCTTGCCCCATTGACGATAGCAAATCGATTCTGAACATTGCCCTGAAACCTCTCCAAATAACAAGATGCCTTTACTTAGAAGGGACTGCTGGCTGTATCATGTCAGTCACAAGCCATTTGGAAGCCAATGGCAGATCCACATGGCCCCACCACAGATGTTTTATCACACACCTGCCTACCACTGCTCTAGGCCCACTAATAATCAGGCTCCAACTTATTGGCATCTCTGTTTTACACAATTTTCATTAAAACCAGTCAATCAAGGCAGTGTCTGTTATACTCATGATCAGCAACAGGAAATCCAAAGGTTCTCCTGTGCCAGCTGGTCATGGAAATTTCAAAAATTTCATGGTATTTTTCTAGCCATATTTCAACAATGAAGGTGGAGGCACTGTGAGTTTCAGTTCATTCCAGAACCATTAATGTTGACGAAGCTCATTTCAATGAAAGCTCTGGAGAAATCTCACAGGCAATGCTTCCCAAAGAATGGCCAAAAGGTCAAATGAAGCCAGGCCCATTGAGTTCTACAATGTGATGTCCATGTGACTTTTGACTCTCAACTACGGCTGCCAAGTCTTTCAGAAGAAAATTATGTGATATCTTGGCTGTGATTCCCAGTGCTCTGTTGAAAGCCACCCTGGGCCTTGATCTCAGTTTCCAAGGGCGACTCTCATGCATGGCCTTCTAAAATCCCAACACAATTAATGGCAATACTTTTCTGAGGTCAGTTCCAGAACTCAGTCTCTAAGGGGAAAAACACCAGAGTTCATGTCAAGGTGGACCCAGTCATCTCTTCCAATCACCACACTAACAACCACAATTAAAACCAAAACAATCCCACATGGCCCTCATGTTCTTTTATATAGACACTCATCATAACCTATCGCTGGAAATTTCCACGAGGGGCGAAGCCCAAGACAGTCTCCTAAATAATCTCTCTTGCCCCTAATTTGCCTAAATTCAGGGTGGCCTGGACACCATTCCTGTGAACCAGGAGTGTTCAAATAGGCCTGCTGTTAATACTTCTCTGCTTCTCCAATTTGAGGCGTATTGACTGTGCAGTTTGGATTCTTTATGTGAATTGTAGTCACGGGAAAACTCAAGCAATTTAGGGATTTGAAGAAATGATTTGGCCCAATGGATCCCTATTCTAACTTGATGGAGGTCAGGAACCTTACAGAGAATGGGGAGAGACTTCATCCACAATAACTGCACTTTTGGCCATTTTTGTTTTGGATGCACACATGTGATGTTTCTTTAGATTCTTCAGGGGTTGAGAATCTAAGCCACGGCCTCACACAGGGCCAAGAGGCTGATTCAGACACTTCCATTTTCAAAGGAATTAAGCAAATATCCACAGGTGATGTCCATTCATTTCCATTTGAACCTGTTTTCTTCAGGCTTCACAAACGGATGTCTTGAGGCAAAGACCTTCCTGACATTCAGGGCAACAGAACAATAGGTAAGCAAAAGGCCCAAAGCAGGGTTTCTCCACTGAGACTATCATGGTCACACTTATATCTGAGTTTTCTGAGATGCTCGACATTCCCTTTAGCTATCCAGTACATGGCCATGTCACAGGGCTTGGAACTGCTACATATCTTGGACACAAAACCATGAGCCTATTCTGGAGAGTAGCCAGAATTCATGAAGAATGCAGGAATTTTGGAAGATACCACATGTTGCCCATCGATCAGGCAAGCTGAAATCCATTCATAAATTCGGCAGGATGAATGCTGGGAAGCTTTCTGCTAGACAGGAGACAACAATTGATGCATTCAGTTTTCTAATATCTAAAACCATGCACATAGTGGGATACACAGACATAGAAACACTTGCTTGCCAAACGACTTACTATAAACAGTTCACTCCAAACCAAACAAACCGCCTTTCCTACCTATTCTCAGAACATGAGACAAAACCACAAACCCACACCGACAACCACAGAGGCACCACCTTCTACAAAGTATGTCTGTGACTATCCAGAGTGTCTTCTGACTGGTGGGCCAACTTATGTTCCCCGGAAAACACCAACTCTGTGAACTTGTCAGGAGCCAGCGGTGAGCCACTATCTGCTTTCTCAGGAAAGGCCCCTCTTCTGAGTTTTCCTGGCAGTTGGCCATCCTCATATCTGTAGGTACCATGAAAGACTGACTCTGTCCTTGGTAAATCCAAACAAGTGAGCCCACTGGGACTGGGACTGGGACAGGCTCTTGGTACCTTGCTTCCTGGATCCCAAGTACCGAGAGTTCCATGACCAAGGAAGTGAGGTGAGGTCACTTCCTTCAGGAACTGAATGAGGTCACTGCTTTGGCAACCACTTTGTCCTAACAGTTGCTTCCAAGGGTCCCATGAGATCGAGGCTTCTCCTACTTCCTGTGACACTTTCACAAGTTAGAATGGTATATGAACCATAGGCACCCAGGAACAGGTCTCCAAAAAGGACTGTTTGTGTCCATCTTCTCTACATTATGAACAGAGAGGCTGATTCAGACACAACCCTTCATCCTGACCAGGTTGTTTGCAATGGAAGATGACGTTTGCTCTCTCAGGTCCTTCATGGCTGCCTACATCTTCTCCAGGGATCACTTCTTCATGGACCTTTGAGTTTTACAACAGGTGGAAGATTCTCTACATTCCTGTATTGTAAGACCAACTTGGTCCCTGCTCTTCTGTAAAGTTAGATTGAGGGAACAGTGTATGGTTAGGGTTAATAACAAGTTTGATTTGGGTTAGGAATTATTCTAATTGATGAATAATGGTATTGGGAACCTGTGATATTTATAAGAATATATAGGTGAAATATAAGTATGAAAACAAAAATCTAGGTAAGATTTGAAGCCCAGAAGGGCATTGCGCTATTGATTGGGATACTTAGCTTTGATATACGTTCTGCACAGGTGTTTCAGATAAATCGATAATCAATGGCATAGGACCTTGTACCTTGGATGATTGAATGTAGAAGTGAACATCCACTAGAACAGGGATAGTCGGTAGGATTAGGAAGATATTCGATAAGTTTCAGAAGAAGACTGAGTACAGAATTTGGACCAAAAGTTCTTTAGCAATAGTGTATCGGGTAGAGAGTGAATGTAAATGTCAGCACACGTGAAGGGTCAGTCACAATGGTGAACTGGGGAAAATATTTAGGTAAGCAGACATCAATAGAGACATTAGGAAATCAGGCAAAGTATAAATTGAGTGATAGGATTAGACATTTGCAACAGGGTTGAGGTTCAAAATATAGTCTTAAGAAGAAACAAATATGTAGTCACCAATAGGATTGACATTTGAGAGCATTAGGCACACTGGACATGAATGTTTTCAGTAATCTATGCTCACTTTTCATTTAGGCTTTGATACAATCATAAGTGTGACCTCTTCTTTTTGTGTCCAGAATATTACTGTGATAAAATGTATATGTAGATTAGGTGACATGAGTATTTCTTCCACCATTTCTGGGAGCAACATTTTGAAGATGAAAAAATTAGTATTGGGGTTACAAATAGATTTACTCTGTGTCTATGAACATAGAGATAATTTATGAATAGACGATACTGTGATTAAATATTATAACTTGTTCCAACTTTAAATATTCGATTGAATTGATATCTGAAAATAAACAGAAAATCGTATATTTATATGCAATCATTCATTCCAACCAGAAATACATCTAATGGTAATATTAGGGTTATGGTTTATCATGAAGAGTGTGTCAGTTTTTCTTCAAAATGATTATGGAAATCGAAAAAAAAAGCGTTTGGAAAGAAGTCTCATGAAAAAACAATCATGTAACCTGGAGGAATACATGTGTTCTGAATCAGGAAATGATTGAAAGTGAATCAAAATCCTATAAATTATTGAAGTTGTTGATGAAATATATATCCTATGATGTGTATAAACTGAACAAATAGTAATGTACCAGTGTTGAATAAAATGAACTTCAACATAGACATCATATCCAAGAGGAATCTAGTTGCATTGATGTTAAACTGGGTCAGTTACTGTAGAAATATTAGGATTGTATGCACCACTCACTGAAGTTAGTTTTCAGTACTATAAAACAAATATGTAATTCAGGTGGATGAATATTTCTGAGAATAATATTGTGAAAAGTTGATTATAAATCCACATACATGAACATGAATGAATTTAGGTAGTATATGTAAGACACATATATTTCATATTTTGAAATATTTGGAGAGTGTATATATATATATATATATATATATATATATATATATATATATATATATATACACCCACACACACACACACACAACACACACACCCAGGCAATAAAATGTAGCAATATATATGCCAATCGAAATTCATCATGAAGTATATATCATCCACAGATGCAAAAATATTTAATTTACTGAACATGGATTTATGTATAATGTTGTTCTACTAGGAGGCTCACCCATAGGTTGAATTTTCTGTTCCAACGGCATTTAGGAGGAGTGATCTCTTCTCACAATTTGTATCTTCCAAGTCAGCCACCTCACAAGAATGTACATCTGATACCAGGTAGGATTCTATATGTGCATATAAAAATACATGTGCTGAATCGGCTACAGAGAAAGGGAGACAGGAATTCACATATTTGTTAACTTTAAAAACACATGGAGAACTATTTCAATTAAAAATTAACTAGATTTATAACACCTACCCTATATCATGCAAAAGGCAAGTGCAACTATACACCATGCCTCCTCTGAACTGCTTGTATTTCTATTCTGTTTGGGTTATTTTTCTCCATCATATTAGGATTTGTCATCAGAGTCTAGGAGGGTATGGGTTAGTGTCAGATGGCCCGGCTGGCAGGACACATCAACTTGGGTGTCGATCCTAGTTGGGGAGGAATGAAGGGACAAGAGACACGAGAGATGACAGCAAGACAGGAGTTCTAATATGCTGCAAACTTTTATTATTCTCAGAGGGTATTTATATGCTGCGGATGGGAAAGCTCTCTTATCGGCAGTTGCTGGATGTCTTCACAGGGTGAGATAACCTCAGGATGTTTCAGGTAGACAGATGGTAGCCGGATGTCAAAAGGAGATAGATGGCTGTGGGATGTCTCCCAGGCAGGTTGTGTCCCAGGGGGATGTTTCTTGTGTCAGTCTATTTTTTGAAGGAGAACTTCCTTGTAGCCCCTGACATCTCCCCTTTTGTTATATAAAATATTCGACCATACCTTACAGGCCATGGATTTAGGGGGTGATAGTGGCTCTGTTTCTCTAGAATGCCTTAGAATATCTCCTGATTTGAGCGAGCATCTTTCCTAGGAGATTTCGTGTTGGCTTTGGCATGTTTTTGGAGGAGACGTCTTTGAGGGGATAGCATGCCAACCGCCATGCACCAGAGCGTGTCATTCAGAGGTCTTGTGTTTGGGGATCCGTGGATCCATCCTCCTGCAGTCCTTCCTGGACCCTCCGTTATTATGGCCTAACGTGCTCATTCCAAGGGTGTGTCCTCCCCCAAGCGGAGGGGCCCATGGAGAACGAACCCTTATTGCAAGGGTAGAAGATGGTTGCTCAGAGCTGTTACTTATAGTTTTCTGTAAGAAAGAGAGATCTGTGGGGATGTAAACTTAATAAGCCTGTGAGAAGGGTTGAACATTCTTTTAAATGTGGGCAGTGCTGTCTTCCATCTCCAGACCATGATAGTGGACCTGTATGGGCTTAGAAACCAAAATATTAATCTGTTCTTTAATAAATTGTACCAGCCTCTTTATAATGCAGGGGCCTATGGACACCATTAAAAGTAAACCCAACAAAGGGACTAATAGGGGAAGAAGGTAGGGTAGAAAACCATTATGCCCAATCCAGAGGGGATTTTCAAATAGTTCCCTTTGTCTCTTTTCTGGATCTTCTTGAAGCTGCTTAATTTTAATGCGTACTATGCCTGATTTATTGGCATAAAAGCAGCATCGTTCCCCTAAGGCTAAGCAAATACCTTCCTGGTTAGCTGTCAGCAAATCTAAGCCCCGTCTGTTTTGAAGGAACACTTCTGCCAGGGAATTTATTTGGTCCTGCAAATCTTTAAAGGTTCCTGATAAAGTTTGTACATAATTTATAAGTTGTTGAGACAGGCGATGGTAAGAGTGAATAGCCGTGCCTAAGCCACTGTACCTGTGCCCACAGCAGCTGTTATTCCAAGGCTGGCAATGAGTGGTAAAGCCTGTATTGCCCACATATGTCTTTTGACTAAAGTGTCTAGGCTAGAAATTGGTAGAGGTTCATCTCCTGGGACAATAGTTATATCAGGGAGTAATAAAGCAAGAACACAACCAATGGTCCAATTCGCTGGAAGCGTGGGAAGGCCGAGTTTCCTCCACACATAAAAACTGTGCCATTGGAGGAACAAAGAGATGGGGTGGGTGAGGAATAATTTTATACTGTTGAGCAATTTCCAAAGGAAGTAAGTCGAACATCAGTATCATAGGTATTATTCTGCATCGCGCCTAAAAGAAATAATGTAAAAGTGCCTATAGGCTGTACTTTAAAGGGAAATCCGGGTTGGCATGTATTATCATTGTCCATGATAGAATTAATAGGAACTGCCATAGGCATGATTGCCCCTGCTGTCATGCAGAGCCAGCAATCACCAGCAAGGGTGGGGTTCGAATTATTAAGCTAGGAGAATGTAGTTTGCAAAATATCTAATGTATTGGTATCTAAACCTGGGAACTGGGATTTAGGCTACATTAAGGGATGATATGTGAGCTCAGGGATTTGGGGTTTCAAAAGTTTGATTATCTGAGGATGCTTGACAGAATAAGTGGGTCCTCCACCATCAGAGACCCCTGTAGGGGCCTTAATGGGCCAGTAGGAACCTTTTCCGACAGTGCCTTGGCACCCAGCTGACTGTAGCTTGGTGTATTTGCCATCTCCTCCATGGTCAAAGAGAATGGGGGTATAATGAATAGTGGTCCCCCTGCTGCATGAGTTTTAGTTAGGGAGGCTTCAAAAAATTGTTCTCCCTGTTTATTAACACAAAGTGAAGCCGACACATTACAAGAGACATGCATCGCCTGGGTATGCGTACAAGTTGCAGAACAATTTTGGAGAGCTTTACTTGTACTAGGGGGAATAATCTTTGGCTTGTTAACACATACCCATTTAGGCTGATGAACTCCTCCGAGATTATGGTCAACCTTGGCACGGAGGTAAGTCACCTTAGTCATGCAGTCAGCAGTCTGGGTCCAACTAGTGGGAGCCTCAGTCCAAAATCCTCCTTTGCATTCACGGGGGGGGGCAAAAAGGTACTCCATGATGTTGGAAATTGGAGGTCCAAGGTCTCCGTGTTCAAACCTGTTCAGCAGAAGTGCCTTAAGCAGGATCCTCACACAGATTGTTGGCTGTATCTGAAATGGAGGAAAATTTGTCCTCAGGGGGAGGGCCTCCGTCCCTGGGTTGAGGTAAGTAATTTACCTGTTTAACCAGGCATTCTGGTAACCATCTTGGGGATGCTTGCTCTTGGTCCAAAACACAAGCTGAGCCTCATCCCCTGATGAGGATAGGATCTGGGCGTTTTCATTTATTTGTAATGGGATTGCACCACATAACAGGCGAGCGAACAGAATTGGACGAAGGATGCCAGTGTCTGTCTGTGGCCAAATGGCCTTCACTGTCTAAGGTAAGAAAAATAAGGGCAAATAATGCATGGTTAAGGCGATCCCTGGGAGTGGTAAATACAAGGGCGGAAGCCTTAAGACGGGATAGCCAAGTCTTTAAGCTAAGCTGGGCAAGTTCCACATGCCTTGGCCCTGAGAGTTGTATGGAATTTCAGTAGTATGACAAAATTGCAAGGTAGCACAAAACTGTTTAAACTTGGCACTGGTATATGCAGGACATTTATCTTTTTTAATATGTATTGGTTTACCCATTACAAAAAAGGCTGAAACAAGATGAGAAAGGACATCTTTGGTAGCCTCTCCAGAATGTGGTGATGCAAAACTAAAGCCGCTGAAGGTATCTATAGAAACGTATATATATTTGGTTTTTCAAAATTCAGGAAAATGAATAACATCCATTTGCTAAACCTGATTGGGCTGTAATCCTCGGGGGTTAACTCCCAAGTGTTGAATGGGGAGGGAGACAGTGCAACCAGGGCATGCTTTTACTATTTCTCATGCATGTTGCCTGGTAATTTTCCAAAGTAATCGATGGCTCTGGGAATTTAGATGGTGAAGATTTTGTAACTCCATGGCCTTTTGAATGGAGCCAACAAAAATTGGAAAGATGGAACGTGTTGCTGCATCAGCTTGGGCATTACCTTGTGTTAGAGGGCTCAGAAGGTCAGAGTGTGTCATGATGTGTCCTAAGGAAAATGCATGTTTTCTGGCCTGAATTAGCTGCTGAAGCTGGTGAAACAGAAAGGGGGAATTGGAAGAAGCCATAATGGTTGGTGAAATCTCCAGCAGGGGCACAGAAAGAGCAATGTAGGCACTGTCTGTATAAATATTAACAAGATTATCAAAAAAACTTTATGAAAACTTGTGTTATGGTGAACAATTCCACAAACTGAGCTGACTGATAGACAGTATCAAAGGTGGTAGGCTTGTTATTGACAACAAAGACTGCACGGCCATTACTGGAACCATCTGTAAAGACAGTAAGTTCTTGAGGAATGGGAGCCTTTTGAGTAATTTTGGGAAAAATAAATGAATGTAACTGGACAAAATTTAAAACGGGGTCATTGGGGATGTGGTTATGAATTGTTCCCAAAAAGCCTGATAGGGCAATACCCCATTGATCCATGTCTCTAGTAAAAATTGTAGTAAGGGTTTGGTCCTTAGTATATGGAATTAAAATATTATCAGGGTCTTTGCCAAAATGTTGTCGAGAAAGCAAACGACCTTCAAAAATAAGAGAAGCTACCTGAGCAAGATAAACAGTAATAACCTTGGAGGATGTGGTGGATACAAGGACCAAAAGCAAGGGGCAGCCTTTATTTTTAAAATGTGGATCTCGCTCCCAAAATATTCCTGTGGGTGTATGAGGAGTGTGGAAAATAACCAGAACCAGAGGAAGGTTATAAGAAATTTGTGTAACAAACTTTTGGGCAATGGCTTCTGTGGCTTGGTTTAATGCATGTCATGCCTCGGGAGTAAGCTTTTGAGGGGAGGAGGGGTGGGAATCACCTATCAAAATATCATTAAGGGGCAAAAGTACACAAGTGGGTAATTTTAAATATGTTCCTAGCAATTGAATATCCCCCAGTAATATTTGAAAATCATTAAGTGTGTGAAGATGGTAAACACATAGTTGTATTTTAGGAATTTGGATCTGATTATCTTGAAGTTTAAGGCCCAAATAGGTATAAGGGTCCTGTGTTTGAAACTTATCTGGAGCTATCTGTAGTCCCAAGGTAGTGAGGTTTTGTAAAAGTCCAAGTAACAATTATTAAGGTCATGGGTATTAGGTGCAGCAATTAACAAATCATCCATATAATGTAAAATATAATTTTGTGCTCATCGCTCTCTCACAGGGTCTACTGCTTGAGCAACGTGTTTTTGGCAAAGACTAGAGCTGTTGGCCATACCTTGGGGAAGAACCTTCCATTGAAATCTCTGCATAGGGCCCTGAAAATTAATGTGAGGGAGACTAAAGGCAAAATAGGGTCTATCCTCAGGATGTAAAAAGATGGTAAAAAAGCAATCTTTTAAGTCAATAACCATTTTACAATAGTTTTTTGGAATCGCCACTGGTGTGGGAATGCCTGGCTGTAGTGCTCCCATCGGGCGCATAACTTTATTAATGGCACACAAATATTGTAAAAGGCACCACTTGCCTGATTTTTTCTTGATAATAAAAATATGAGTAATCCATGATGAGGTTGAGGGCTTTACATGGCCGGCTGCAAGCTGTTCCTGCACTAACGTGGAGGCAGCCTCCAATTTTTCTTGGGTAAGGGGCCACTGATCCACCAACACAGGAGTCTGAGTCTCCCAAATAATTTTATCTGCATGGGGTACAGGAGGGTCAGGGACTGACACTAAAAATCTGAATACACAAGTCCACATGTATTTGTTTTTGTATGGGTTGTATAGCCTCCACCAGTCCTTGTTTCAGTATCCCCAGGCCTGTACCAGGAACAAAATTCATAGGAAGCATTTGATGAGTCACCATGGAATTGGGACTGGCGAGAATAACTTCCAATAACTCAAAATATCTCCTCCCTATACGTTAACAGGGAGGTCAGAATCAACGAAAGGAGTGACAGTTGACTTATTACCATCTTTATAAGTGCAGCTAATAGACCTAGAGCTGACCAGAGGATTTTTTTATTTTCCTATCCCTTTAAGGTCAGTCAAGGATGGAGTGAGGGGCTAACCTGATGGCTTGTATTTTTGAGAAATAATTGTGGCATCAGCTCCAATATCTAGAACTCCTTGGAATTCCTTTCCTTCAGTAAGTAAGGTAAGGGTGGGTCTATTGTGAGAAATGGGCTGAACCCAATACACATCAGAGAAGCCCAAGAAGGCAGTCCCCCGAGGTAGGTTTGGGTTTTGGAAATGCCTCCTGAATCCAAGGGAAGGAGAATTAATTGTGCAAGTCTTGTTCCTGCTGGGATGGCGGCAACTCCATTAATAGCAGTGGCCAGTATTTTTATTTCTCCAGTGAAATCATTATCATTAATGCCAACGAAGACCTGAACACCTTGTATGGTAGTGGAGGCTCTTCCAAGATTAAGGGCACATGTATGAGATGGAGGGGGACCCATAATTTCATTGGGTATTATCTGGGGCCCTTGCATTGGGTCTAATATTGTATTTGTGGCAGCACAGAGGTCCAATTTTGTGCTGCCTGGGGTGGCTAGTTGGAGGGAGGCAATTGTGGAGAAGGATTTTGTGGTAGGTTGGGAGTTTAGGAGGGAACAAACTTTATTGCTCCTGTGTTTGTCGTGGGGGATGTTGTGGCCGGGGGCTGGCCCCGCAGGGAGTTTCCCGAGAAGTAGGAAGAAATAGGCTGTGTGAGGGCATTTGTCTTAGATCTACACTCACTGGCCCAGTGATGACCTTTACCACTTCTATGGAAAAGGGTAGCTGGGGGCGGTTAAGCCCCAGTTTGAGGAGACGCTATTCCTAGGCTTTGTTTGCCTGTGGGACACTCACATGCAAAATGGCCAGGTTGTTTACAAGTAAAGCAAGTACGTGAGCCAGGATTGTGAAAGGCCTTGGTAAAGGCGGTCCCTAAAGCCAGACCCATGGCATGGGCTGCACCCACGTCTGCACAGAGTCTAATAACTTCAGAAAGTTTCCCTTTATCCTTATGTGGTTGAAGAACATTCTGACATGCTGGGTTAGCATTTTCAAAGGCAAGATGTTTTACATAGGTGCTTTCACCTTCGCTTGGTAAATCCTATAGGCTGTGGCACGGTCCTGAGAGGTCGCGGGTGTTCTGAATGGTAGAGAGCTGCTTCCTTCTCCAAGATAGCGTCCTCCCCAGGGGTCAATGTGTCTCTGGGATTTAAAACTGGATAAAGGTGGTTTTTAATCATTGGAGCCTTATTAATTAGGGTCGTATTTTGAGGGGGACCAGGAAGGTTCTCAGGGTCCTGGGAAGACTGAGAAGGTTCTATGTCTATACTAATGATGGGCATGCAGAGGGGGGACGAGAGGTCTTTTGCATAATCTCTTCCCCAATCCTGACAAGTTGTAAGGTACCATTGTCAAAGCGAAAACTTTTAAGAATTTCATTAATTAAGTTCCAGTAAGAAAAGGTGGGAACTGGCATTTTTTTCTGGGCCAAATGATTCATAATAATCTTTTAAACAGTCTCCTACTCTAAGCCATTTTTGCCATCAATGGTCCCTTCAAGAGGAAACCATGGACACAATTCTTCTATGTATGAAAAGAAAAATTTTAAGTCCTTTTTCTTAACATGTGCCCCTCATGTCTTGAAGGACTCCTTGAGGCCTGAAATAAACAAATCATGTGACGATACTGCTTGTCACATGGTGCGTCACTCACCGTGCATCATCCCCACCTTCCTCCTGGATATGTCTCCGGGTGGTGTCTGCTGAGGCGATCGTGAGCTCCTCTTGACCAAGTCTTCCAGGAGGAAGGGGTTCCCCCTCAGTCAAAGGCTTGAGCCCCAGTCGGTGGGTGCCAGATGTCCCGGCCGGCAGGACACATCAACGTGGTCAGCGAACCTAGATGGGGAGGAATGAAGGGACAAGAGGCATGAGAGATGAGAGCAACACAGGAGTTCTGATCAAGCTGCAAAATTTTATTGTTCACACATGGGTATTAATATGCTGGATATGGGAAAGCTCTATTATCAGCAGTTCCTGGATGTCTTCACAAGGTGAGATAACTTCAGGATGTTTCTGGAAGAAAGATGGCCACAGGATGTCTCAGGGACATATATGGCTACAGGATGTCTTCCAGACAGGATGTCTCCTGGGGGCTGTTTCTTGTAAGTGTCAGGCTGTTCTTTGAAGAAGAATTCCTTCTACCCCTGACAGTCAGGGATTCAGTATTTCGAATGGAAAATTCGAAAATGAATCCAATGTGTAGGCAAATATGTGCTACCCAAAAATCTTCCCACTCTCATTCAGAACAATGCCTTGACATTTCCTTCACTCCAAGTAAGACATAATTAGAGGAGAAGAGTTAGAAATCTGTGAATACATATCGGTAATGGAAAATGCTCAGGAGTTCACAACCTTCGAGGTTGTAGAGGAGTTTCCAAAAGTAAAGGACAGGGTAAAAACTCCAAAAACATGGAGCTCTGCTGGCCTAAAGACTTCTTGAGAAACTGCCTCTGAGATTGGGCACCTGAAATATATGTTGATGACAGGAGCTTTAGCTTCCTTTGTAGTGAGACCATCAAAGCTGGGTCTGCATCTATATGACCTGGAGGACATGGTTTCTTTTTTTCCTATGAACATGAAGCAGTAGGGCTGAATTCTCTCTTTATAGGTAAACTGTTGCCACTGGGCGCTAAGTGTCTTGCAGTGTGGACTGTGAAGCCATTTGGTCATCCTCCACTTTTCGTGGTGTTTCTTGCAGCTGCACTGGGAGTTTGGTATTTGCTTCACAAAATACGAGAAGTTCAACTGGGACACAGTGATGGAGGGAGTTCTGTCATGTGTGGTGGGTAAGGGTCTGCAGGAGAATGCACCAACCTGGCTTATATCCCACATAGCTTGCCCCCTTGACCACAGCAATCTGATTCTAAACATTGCCCTTCAACCTGTCCATATAACAAGATGCCTTTACATACAAGGGTATGGGGGCTGCACTATATCAGTCACAAGGCATTTGAAAGCCAATGGCATATCCACATCAGCCCACCACAGATGTTTTAACACACACCTGCACACCACTGCTCTAGGCCGACTACTCATCAGGCTCCAAGTTACTGGCATCTCTGTTCTACACCATTTTCATGAAACCCAGTCAATCAAGGCACTGTCTGGTACATTCATGATCAGTAATAGGACACCTAAAGGTTCTCCAGTGCCACCAGGTGATGGGAATTTCCAAACTTTAATGATATTTATCTAGGCATTTTTCATGGATGAAGTTGAAGGCACTGTGGGTTTCAATTTATTCAGGAACCATTAAATGGAGAAGAAGCTCATTTCAATGAAAGCTCTGGAGAATTCTAACAGGCAAGGCTTCCCAAAGACAGGCTAAAAGGTCACAATAAGCCAGGCATTTGAGGTCTACAATGTGAGGTCCATGTGTGTTTTGACTTGCAACGATGGCTGCCAAGTTTTAAGAATAAAATCATGTGATGTCCTTCCTGAGATTTCCAGTGCTCTTCGGAAAGCCTCCCTGGGCCTAGATCTCAGTTTCCAAGGGCGACTCTCATGCGTGGCCTCCTAAAATCCCAACACAATACATGGCAATACTTCTTTGAGGTCAGTTCCAGAACTCAGTCTCTAAGGGGAATCACATAAGGGTTCAAGCCCAGGTGGACATAGCCATGTCTTCCAACGGCCACAAAAATGACCACAATTAAAACCAAAACACTCCCACATGACACACCTGATGCAAAGACCTTCCTGACTTTCAGGGCAAGAGAAGAATCGGTAAGCAAAATGTCCAAAGCAGAGTTTTTCCAATGAGGCATTCCTGGTCTCACTGATATCTGAGCTTTCTGAGATGCTCGCCATTCCCTTCAGCTATCCAGTACATGGCCATGTCACAGAGATTTGAGGTGGTACATATATTTGACACAAAACTATGAGCCTATTCTGGAGAGTGCACACAATTCAGGAAGAAAACAGGAACTTAAGAAGTTAGCAGGTGTTCCCCATCGATAAGTCATGCCACAGTCCATTCATGAATTGTGCAGGATGAAAGCTGAGAAGCTTTCTACTAGACAGGACTCACCAATTGATGCATTTTCTTTTCTAATGTCTACAACCAGGGACACAGTGGTATAAACAGACATAGAAACACTCGCCTTGTCAAATGACTTACTAGAAACAGTTCCCTCCAAACCAAACAAACCGCCATTCCTACCTATTCTCAGAATATGAGACAAAACCACAAACCCACACCCACACCCACAAAGACACCTCCTTCCCCCATGTAGGTCTGTGACTATCCGGAGTGTCCTCTGACTGGTGGGCCATACTATGTTCCAATGAAATGGCCTGTCCTGTCTCAGATCTGGTCTCCTTGGCCAACTCTGTGAAGTTGTCAGGAGCCAGCAGTGAGCCACTACCTACTTTCTCAGGAAAAGCCCCTCTTCAGAGCTTTCCTGGTTATGGCCGTCCTCACATCAGTAGGTAGCAAGAATGACTGACTCTGTCCTTGGTAAGTCCAAACAAGTGAGACCACTAAGACTGGGACTGCCTCTTGGTGCCTGGCTTCTTGGATACCAAGTTCAGAGAGTTCCATCAACAAAGAAGTGAGGTGAGGTCACTTCCTTAAGGAACTGAATCAGATCACTGCCTTGGTAACCACTTTGTCCTAACAGTTGCTTCCAAGACTACCATGAGATGGAGGCTGCCCCTACTTTCTGTGACACTTTCACAAGGTAGAATGGTATATCAACCATAGGCACCTAGGAACAGCTCTCCACACCAACCTGGTTTGGTCCATCTTCTCTACATTAAGAAGAGAGAGGCTGATTCATAAACAACCCTTCATCCTGACCAGGTTGTTTTCCATGGAAGCTGACTTTTGCTCTCTCAGGTCCTTCATAGTTGTCTACATCTTCTCCAGGGATCATTTCTGCATGGACCTTGAGGTTCTCAGGAGGTGGAAGATCCCCTACATTCCTGTATTGTAAGACCAACTCTGTCCCTGCTCTTCTGTAAAGTTAGATTGAGGGAACAGTGTATGGTTAGGGTTAATAATATGTTCAATTTGAATTAGGAATCATTCTGCTGGATGAATAATGGTACTGGGAACCTGCGACATTTATAAGTATATATAGGTGAAATATATGTATGAAAACAGAAATCTAAGTAAGATTTGAAGCGCAGAATGGGGATGGGCCCTTGATTGTGATACTTAGCGTTGAATTATGTTCTGCACAGATGTCTGAGATAGATCGATATACAATGGCATTAGACCCTGTACCTTGGATTATTGAATGTATAAGAGAACATCCAGTCAAAAAGGGATAATGGGTAGGATTAGGAAGATAGTCAGTAGGTTTAAGAAGAAGAGTGAGTATAGGATTTGGAACAAAAGTTCCTTAGCAATAGGGTTTGGATTAGAGTGTGAATGTAAGTGTCAGCACAATTGAAGAGTCAGTCACAATGATGAACTGCGGAAAGTATGTAGGAAAGCTGATATAAATAGAGACATTATGAAATCAGGAAAAGTATAAAGTGAGAGATAGGATTAGATATTTTCAACAGGGTTGAGTTTGAATATATAATCTTAGCAAGAAACAAATATGTTGTCACAAATAGTATTGAATTTTGAGAGCATTAGCCAAACTTGATATGGATGGTTTTAGTAATCCATGTTCACTTTACATTTAGGCTTTCGTGCAAACATAAGTGTGACCATTTCTTTTTGTGTCCAGAATATTACTCTGATAAAATGTATATGTAGATCAGATGACATGAGTATTTCTTCCACCATTACTGGGAGCAAAATTTTGAAGACGTATAAATTAGTATTGGGTTTACAAAGAGGTGTACTCTGTGTCTATGAATATAGAGACAATGCATGAATAGACAATAGTGTGAATAAATAATATAACTGGTTCCACTTTAAATAATGGATTGATTTGATATCTGAAAATATATAAGAAATCTTATATTGATATACAATCATTCATTCCAACCAGTTATACATCTAATAGTAATATTAGGGTTATACTTTATCATGAAGGTTGTGTGAGTTTTGCTTCAAATTTGATTATGGAAATCGAAAATAATATGTTTGGAATGAAGTCTCATGAAAAAACCAGTCAAGAAACATGGAGGATTACATGTGTTCTAAAGCAGAAAATGATTGAAAGTGAAACAAATGCCTATAATTTTGCTAACGTATGGATGAAATATATATCCTATAATGTGCATAAACTGAAGAAATTGTAACATACCAGTGGTGAATAAAAATGAACATCAAAATACACATCATGTCCCATAGGAATCTACTTGCATTGATGACAAACTGGATCAATTATTGTAGAAATATTAGGATTTGTATCCACCATTCACTGAAGTTATTTTTTATTTCTAGGAAAAAATATGTATTTCAGGTGGATGAATATTTCCGTGAATAATCTTGTGAATTGTTAACTCTAAATCCACATACATGAATATGAATGAATTTAGGGAGTGTATAATAAGACACATATATTTTATATTTTAAAAAAATTTAGTGTGTGTGTGTGTATATATATATATATATATATATATATATATATATATATATACACACACACACACACACACACACACACACACACAGAGAGACATTAAAAATTAGTAATACATATGCCAATCGAAATTCACCATGAAATATATATCATCCACAGATCCAAAAATATTCATTTTACTGAACATGGATTTATGTATAATGTTGTTCAACTAGGAAGCTCACCCATAGTTTGAAATTTCAGTTTCAACAGCGTTTAGGCGGAGTGATCTATTCTCACAATTTCTATCTGCCAAGTCAGCCACCTCACAAGAGTGTACCTGTGGTACCAGGTAGAATTCTATATTTGCATATAAAAATACATGTGCTGAATAGGCTACAGAGAAAGGGAGAGAGGAATTCACATATTTGTTTACTTTAAGTACCCATGGAACTATTTCAATTAAAAATTAACTTGAATTATAACACCTACACTTTATCATGCAAAAGCCAAGTCTAACTATACACCATGCCTCCTCTGAAATGCTTGCATTTCTATTCTGTTTGGGTTATTTTACTCCATCATATTAGGATTAGTAGTAAGAGTCTATTAGGGTATGGGTTAGTGTCAGTTATTCAGTATTTCAAATGGAAAATAGGAAAATAAATCCAATGTGTATGCAAATATGTGCTACAAAAAATTCCCACTATCATCCAGAACAATGCCTTGACAATATCTTCGCCCCTAGTAAGACACAATTAGAGAAGAAGAGTTAGAAAATCTGTGAATACATACCTGGAATGGAAAATGTTCAGGAGTTCACAACCTTGGAGGTGGTAGAGGAGTTTCCAAAAGTAAGGGAGAGTGTAAACACTCCACAAACATGGAGCTATGCTGGCATTAAGACTCCTTGAGAAACTGCCTCTGAGGTTGGACACTTGAAAAATATGTTGTTGTCAGGAGCTTTAGCTCCCTGTGTACGGAGACCATCAAAGCTGGGTCTGCATCTATGTGACCTGGAGGATATGGTTTCTTATTTTCTAATGAACATGAGGAAGCAGTGATGAATTCTCTCTTTGTAGATAAACTGTGGCCACTGGGGGCTAAGTGTCTCCCTGTGTGGACTTTGAAGCCATTTGGTCATTCTCCAATTTTCGTGGTGTTTCTTGCTGCTGCACTGGGTGTTTTGTATTTGCTTCACAACATACAAGGATTTTAAATGGGTCACAGTGCTGGTGGGAGTCCTGTAAGGTGTGGTGGGTCAGGGACTTCAGGAGAATGCACCAACCAGGCTTCTATCCCACATTTCTTGCTCCCTTGACCATAGCAACCTGATTCTGAACATTGCCCTGAAACCTGTCCATATAACCAGATGCCTTTTCATATAATTTTCTGCTGGCTGCACCAAGTCAGTCACAAGCCATTTGGAAGCCAATGACACACCCACATGGCCACACCACAAATATGTTATCAGACAACTGCACACCACTGCTCTAGGCCCACTACTCAGCAGGCTCCAACTTACTGGCATCTGTGTTCCACACCATTTTCAAGAACTCCAGTCAATCAAGGCACTGTCTGGTACACTCATGAGCAGCAATAGGACATCCAATGGTTCTCCAGTGCCACCTGGTCATTGGGAATTTCAAAAATTTCATGGTATTTATCTATCCATTGTTCAAGAATGAAGTTGGAGGCACTTTGGGGTTTTCATTCATCCAAGAACCATTAAATGGTGAGGAAGCTCATTTCAATGAAAGCTCTGGAGAACTCTCACAGGCAAGGCTTTCCAAAGAGTGGTCAAAATGTCATATGCAGACAGGCCCATTGAGGTCTAAAATGTGAGGTCCATGTGTGTTTTGACTCTTAACTATGGCTGCCAAGTCTTTCAGAATAAAATCATGTGATATCCTGGTTGAGATTCTCAGTGCTCTGTGGAAAGCCACCCAGGGCCCAATCTCAGGTTTCAAGGGTGACTGTCATGCGTGGCCTCCTACAATCCCAACACAATTAATGGCAATACTTCTCTGAGGTCAGTTCCAGAACTCAGTCTCGAAGGAGAATCACACCCGAGTTCAAGCCCATGTGGACCCAGTCATCTCTTCCAACTGCCACACAAATGACCACAATTGAAACCAAAACATTCCCACATGACCCTCATCTTCTTCCATATAGACACTCATCATAAACTCTTGCTGGAGGTTTCCATGAGGAGCGCAGCCCAAGGCAATGTCCAAAATATGCACCCTTGCCCGTCATTTGCCTAAAATGAGGGTGGCCTTGACACCCTTCCTGTGAACCAGGAGTGATCAAATAGGCCTGCCTTTAATACTGCTCTGCTTCTCCAATTTGAGGCCAACTGACTGTCAGGTATAGATTCTTTATGTGATTTGGCATCATGGGAGAACCCAAGCACTTCTGCAGGAGTTCAAAGAACTCATTTGACCCAGAGGATCCTATTCTCACTTGATGGAGGTTAGGAACCTAACAGAGGAAGGCAAGAAACTTCATCCACAATGACTGATATTTTTACCATTTTCGTTTTCAATACACACATGGGAACTTTCTTTATATCCATCAGGTGCTGAGAATCTAATCCATAGCCTGACCCAGAGGCAAGCAGCTGATTCAGACACATCCCTTTCGAAAGCAATTAAGCAAAGCACCACAGGTGATGCCCATTCATTTGCATTTAAAAACTGTTTACTTCAGGCTTCAAAAAGGAGTGGCCTGAGGTAAGGACCTTCCTGACATTCAGGGCAACAGAAAAATAGGTAAGCAGAAGGCCCAAAACAGTATTTCTCCACTGAGACTTTCCTGGTCACACTGATATCTGAGTTTCCTGAGATGCTCGCCATTCCATTCAGCTATCCAGTACATGGCCATGTCACAGAGCTTGGAGGTGTTACATATCTTGGACACAAAACCATGAGCCTATTCTGGGTAGTGGCCAAAATTTAGGAAGAAAACAGGAACTTAGGAAGATAGTAGGGGTTGCCCATCCATAAAGCAACCTGCAGTCCAGTCATAAATTGGGTAGGATGAATGATGGAAAACTTTCTTCTAGACAGGACATATCCATTGATGCATTCTCTTTTCTTATGTCTACAACCACGGACACAGTGAGATACACAGATATAGAAACACTCACCTTGTCAAACGACTTTTTAGAAGCAGTCCACTCCAAACCAAACAAATCGCCTTTCCTACCTATTCTCAGAACATGAGACAAAACCACAAACTCACACCCACACCCACAAAGGCACTTCCTTCCCCCAATATGTCTGTGACAATCCGGAGTGTCCTCTGACTGTGGACCATATTGTTACCCTGAACTGGCCTGCCCTGTCTCAGATCTGGTCTCCGTGGCCAAATCTGTGAAGTTGTCAGGAGCCAGCGATGACCAACTACCTGTTTTCTTAGGAAAGGACCCTCTTCAGAGCTGTCCTGGCATTTGGCCATTCTCACATCAGTAGGTACCAAAAAAGACTCTCTCTGCCCTTGGTAAAACCAAACATGTGATCCCACTAGGACTGTTACTGGGACTGGCTCTGGATGCCTGGCTTCCTGAATCCCAAGTTCAGAGAGTTCCATCACCAAGTAAGTTAGGTGAAGTCACTTTCTTCATGAAATGAATGAGGTCACTGCCTTGGCAACCACTTTGTCCTAACAGTTGCTGCCAAGGGTCTCATGAGATGGAGGCTGTTCCTACTTTCTGTGACACTGTCACAAGTTAGAATGGTATATCAACCATATGCACCGGGGAACTTCTCTCCATACAGGCCTGCTTTGGTCCATCTTCTCTACATTAAGAAGAGAGAGGCTGATTCAGACACATCCTTTCATCCTGTCCAGGTTCTTTACCATGTCAGAAGACTTTTGCTCTCTTTGGTACTACATAGCTGCCTACAACTTCTCCAAGGATCATTTCTGCATTGACCTTTGAGGTTCTCAGCAGGTGGAAGATCCCCTACATTCCTGTATTGTAAGACCAACTCTATCCCTGCTCCTCTGTAAAGGTAGATTGAGGGAACAGCGTATGGTTAGGGTTAATAACAGGTTCGAATTCGGTTGGGAATCATTCTGCGGGATGAATAATGTTATTGGGACCCTGCGAAATTTAAAAGAATATATAGGTGAAATATAAGTTTGAAAACCCAAATCTATGTAAGTTTTGAAGCCCAGAAGTGTATTGGGCCCTTGGGTAGGATACTTAGCTTTGAATTATGTTCTGCACAGATGTCTCTGATTAATCGCTATACAATGGCATAGGACCTTTACCTTGGATGATTGAATGTCGAAGAGAACATGCAGTCAAAAAGGGATAGTCGATAGGATTAGGAAGATAGTCAGTAGGTTTAGAAAGAAGAGTGAGTATAGGATTTGGACAAAAACTTTTTTAGCAATAGGGTTTCGGGTAGAGAGTGAATGTAAATGTCAGCACATGTGAAGAGTCATTCACAATGATGAACTGGGGAAAATATGTAGGAAAGTAAATATCAATTGAGACAAAAGGAAATCAGGCAAAGTATAATGTGAGTTATAGGATTAGACATTTTCAACAGGGTTGAGGTTGAATATATAATCTTAGCAAGAAACAAATATGTAGTCACCAATTGGATTGACATTTGAGAGCATTAGGCAACCTGGACATGGATGTTATTACTAATCCATGCTCACTTTCCATTTAGGCTTTGGTACAATCATAAGTGTGATCTTTGCATTTTGTGTCCATAATATTACTGTAATAAAATATATATGTAGATCAGGTGACATGAGTATATCTTCCACCATTTCTGGGAGCAATATTTTGAAGACTTATAAATTAGTATTGGGGGTACAAACAGGTGTACCCTGTTTCTATGAATATACAGATAATGCATGAATGGAACATACTCTGAATAAAACATATACTCATTCCACTATAAATAATGGATTGAATTGATATCTGAAAAAATACAGGAAATCAAATATTAATATACAGACATTCATTACAACCAGTTATACATCAATGATAATATTAGTATTAGGATTTTCATGAAGAGTGTGTGAGTTTTGCTTCAAAATTGATTATGGAAATCGAAAATAATGTGTTTGGAAAGAAGTCTCATGAAAAGAGCAGTAAAGAAACATGGAGGAATACATGTTTTCAGAAGCAGGAAGTGATTGAAAGTGAAACAAATTCCTATATATTTTTGAACTTTTGGATGAAATATATATATTATGATGTGCATAAACTGAAGAAATAATAATGTCCCACTGTTGAATAAATATGAACGTCAAAATACGTATCATGTCCATAGGAATCTACTTGCATTGATGTTAAACTGGGTTAGTTACTGTAGAAATATTAGGATTTGTATACACCATTCACTGAAGTTAGTTGTCAGTACTAGGAAACAAATATGAATTTCAGGTGAATGAATAGTTTGGAAAATAATCTTGTGAAAAGTTGATTATAAATCCACATAAATGAATATGAATGAATTTAGGGCGTGTATAATAAGTCACATATATTACATATTTTGAAATATCTGGAGTGTATATATATATATATATATATATATATATAGAGAGAGAGAGAGAGAGAGAGAGAGAGAGAGAGAGAGACAGAGAGAGAGACATTAAAAACTAACAATATATATGCCAATCAAAATCCATCATGAAATATATATCATCCACAGATCCAAAATATTCATTATACTGAACATGGATTTATGTATAATGTTGTTCAACTAGAAAGTTCACCCATAGTTTGAAATTTCAGTTCCAATAGCATTTACGAGGAGTGATCTCTTCTCACAATTTGTATCTGCCAAGTCAACCACCTCACAAGAATGTACGTGTGGTACCAGGTAGAATTCTATATGTGCATATAAAAATACATGTGCTTAATAGGCTACAGAGAAAGGGAGAAAGGAATTCACATATTTGTTAACTTTAAAAACATATGGAGAACTATTTCAAAAAAAATTTGCAAGATTTATAACTCCTACCCTATATTATGCAAAAGGCAAGTCCAAGTATACACCTTGCCTCCTCTGAACTGCTTGTACTTCTTTTCTGTTTTTTGTTATTTTTCTCCATCATATTAGGATTAGTAGTCAGAGTCTAGTTTGGAATTGGTTAGGGTTAGAGATTCAGTGTTTTAAAGGGAAATTGAAAAATGAATCCAATGTCTATGCAAATATGTGCTACCCCAAAATCTTCCCAGTCTCATCCAGAACAATGCCTTGACATTATCTTTTACCAAAGTAAGATACAGTTAGAGGAGACGAGTTAGAAAATCTGTGAATACATATCTGGAATGGAATTTACTCAGGAGTTCACAACCTTGGAGGTGGTAGCAGAGTTCAAAATAGTAAGGCAAAAGGTAAACACTCCTCAAACATGGAGCTCTGCTGGCCTAAAAAATTCTTGAGAAACTGCCTCTGAGGTTGGGCACTTGAAATACATGTTGTTTTCAGGAGATTTAGTTCTTTTATAGAGAGACCATCAAAGCTGGTTCTGCATATATGTGACCTGTAAGACATGGTTTCTTATTTTTCATTGAACATGTGGCAGCAGTGCTGAATTATTTTTTTGTAGCTAAACTGTGGACACTGGGGCTAAGTTTCTCCCTGTGCTAACTGGGAAGACATTTGTTCATCCTCCACTTTTAGTGGTGTTTCTTGCTGCTGCACTGGGAGTTTGGTATTTGCTTCACGAAATAAAGGAGGTCAATTGGGACACATTGTTGGAGGGAGTTCTGTCACGTGTGGTGGGTGAGGGTTTGCAGGAGAATGCAATAACCAGGCTTCTATCCCACATAGCTTTCCCCCTTGACCATAGCAACCTGATTCTGAACATTTCCCTGAAACCTCTCCATATAACAAGATGCCTTTACCTATTGGGTCTGTTGGCTGAAACCATATCAGTCACAAGCCATTTGGACGCCAATGGCAGTTCCACGTGGCCTCACCACAGATGTTTTGTCACACATCTGCTCACCACTGCTCTAGGCCCACTAATCAGCAGGCACCAACTAACTGGCATCTCTGTTCTACACCATTTTTATGAAACCCTGTCAATCAAGGCACTGTCTGGTATACTCATGATCAGCATCAGGACATCCAAAGGTTTTTCAGTGCCAACTGGTCATTGAAATTTCAAAAATTTCATGGTATTTATCTAGCCATTATTCAAGGAAGAAGTTGTAGTCACTGTGGGTTTCAATTCATTCAGGAACCATTAAATGTTAAGGAAGCTCATTTCAATGAAAGCTCTGGAGAACAATCACAGGCAAGGCATCCCAAATAGTGGCCAAAAGGTCACATGAAGCCAGGCCCATTGAGGTCTACAATGTGAGGTCCATGTGTGTTTTGACTCTCAACTATGGCTGCCAAGTTTTTCAGAATAAAATCATGTGATATCCTGGCTGAGATTCTCAGTGTTCTGTGGAAAGCCACCCTTGGCATAGATCTCAGTTTCCAAGGGCGACTCTCATGCGTGGCCTCCTAATATCCCCACACAATTCATGGCAATACTTCTCTGAGGTCAGTTCTACAACTCAGTCTCTAAGGAGTATTACACCAGAGTACAAGCCGAGGGGGACCCAGTCATCCCTTCCAACTGCCACACAAATTACCAAAATTAAAACCAAAACATTCCCACATGGCCCTCATCTTCTTCCACATAGACCCTCATTTTAACCTCTGGCTGGAGATTTCCATGAGGGGTGCAGCGCAAGAGAGTGTCCAAAATAAGCTCCCTTGGCCCTCATTTGCCTAAAGTCAGGGTGGCCTGGACACCATTCCTGTGAACCAGGAGTGATCAAATAGGCCTGCCATTACAACTACTCTGCTTCTCCAATTTGAGGCCTACTGACTGTGGGGTTTAGATTCTTTATGTGAAGTGGAATCATGAGAAAACCCAAGCACCTCTGCATGGCTTTGAAAAACTCATTTGACCCAAAGGATCCCTATACTCACTTGATGATTGTCTGCAACCTAATAGAGGAAGGAGAGAGACATCATCCACAATGACTGAATTTTGCCATTTTAGTTTTGGATGCACACATGGGATCTTTCTTTATATCCATCAGGTGCTGAAAATATAAGCCACAGCCTCACACAGGGCCAAGAGGCTGATTCAGACACATCCCATTCAAAGCAATTAAGCAAAGAGCCACGGGTGATGCCCAATCATTTCCATATGAAAACTGTTTTTTTCATGCTTATCAAAGGGGTGGCCTGAGGCAAAGACCTTCCTGTCATTCAGTGAAACAGAAAAATAGGTAAGCAAAAGGCACAAAGCATGGTTTCTCCACTGAGACTTACCTGGTCACACTGATATCTGAGTTTTCTAAGAAGCTCGCCATTACCTTCAGCTATTCAGTACATGGCCATGTGACAGAGCTTGGGGTGGTACCTATCTTGGACACAAAACCATGAGACTATTCTGCAGATTGGTCAGAATTCAGGAAGAAATCTGAAACTTAGGAAGATAGTAGGTGTTGCCCATCGATAAGGCAACCTGCAGTGCAGTCATAAATTGGGCAGGATGAATGCTGGGAAGCTTTCTACTAGACAGGACACATTCATTGATGCATTCTCTTTTCTAATGTCTACAACCACGGACACAGTGTTATACACAGACATAGAAACACTTGCCTTGTCAAAAGACTATCTAGAAACAGTCCACTGCAAACCAGACATACCAGCTTTCCTACCTATTCTAAGAAAATGAGACAAAACCACAAACTCACACCCACAAACACAAAGCACCTCCTTCCCCCAAGTAAGTCTCTGAATATCCAGAGTGTCCTCTGACTAGCGGGCCCTACTATGTTCACCCGAAATGGCCTGTACTGTGGCAGATCTGGTCTCCTTGGCCAACTCTGTGTAGTTGTTAGGAGCCAGCGGTGAATCACTACCTACTTACTAAGGAAAGGCCCGTCTTCAGAGCTCTCCTGATATTTGGCCATCCTCACATCAGTAGGTACCAAGAAAGACAGAATCTGTCATTGGTAAAACAAAACAAGTGAGCCCACTGGTACTGGGACTGGGACTGGCTCTGGATGCCTGGCTTCCTGGATCCCAAGTTAAGAGAGTTCCATCACCAAAGAAGTAAGGTAGGTCACTTCCTTCAGGAACTGAATGAGGTCAATGCCTTGGCAAACACTTTGTCCTAATAGCTGCTTCCAAGGGTCCCATGAGATGGAGGCTGCCCCTACTTCCTGTGACACTGTCACAAGTTAGAATGGTATATCAACCATAGACACACGGGAACAGCTCTCCACACAGACCTTGTTTGGTCCATCTTCTCTACATTAAGAAGAAAGTGGCTGATTCAGACACACTCCTTCATCCTGACAAGGTTGTTTGCCATGGAAGATGACTTTTGCTCTCTCAGGTCCTTCATAGCTGCCTACCTCTTTTCCAGGGATCATGTCTGCATGGACCTTTGAGGTTCTCAGCAGGTGGAAGATCCCCTACATTCCTGTATTGTAAGACCAACTCTGTCCCTGCTCTTCTGTAAAGTTAGATTGAGGGAACAGTGTATGTTTAGGGTCAATAACATGTTGGATTTGGTTTAGGAATCATCCTGCAGAATGAATAATGGTATTTGAAACTGCGATATTTACTAGAATATATATGTGAAATATAAGTGTGAAACTAGAAATCTAGGTAACATTTGAAGCCCAGAAGGGCATTGGACCCTTGATTGTGATACTTAGAATAAAATTACATTCTGCACAGAGGTCTCAGATAGATCAATATACAATGGCATAAGACCTTGTACCTTGCTTGATTGAATGTAGAAGAGAATATCCAGTCAAAAAAGGATAGTCGGTAGGATTAGGAAGATAGTCGGTAGGTTTAGAAAAAGAATGAGTATAGGATTAGGAACAAACGTTTATTAGCAATAGGTTATCGATTAGAGTGTGAATGTAAATGTCAGCACATGTGAAGAGTCAGTCACAATGATGAACTGGGGAAAATATGTAGGAAACAGATAGAAATAGAGCCATAATGAAATCAGGCAATGTATAAAGTGAGGGATAGGATTAGACATTTTCAGTAGGGTTGAGTTTGAATATATAATCTTAAGAAGAAACAAATATGTAGTCACCAATAGGATTGATATTTGAGAGCATTAGGCAAGCTGGACATGGATGTTTTTAGTAATCCATGTTTACTTTCCTTTTAGGCTTTGGTACAAACATAAGTGTGAGCTTTGCATTTTGTGTTCCGAATATTTCTGTGATTAAATGTATAAGTAGATCAGGTGACATGAGTATTTCTTCCAACATTTCAGGGAGCAATATTTTGAAGACATATAAATTAGTATTGGGGGTATAAAGAAGTGTACACTGCGTCTATGAATATAGAGATAATGCATGAATAGACCATACTGTGAATAAATAATATAACTCGTTCCACTTTAAATAATGGATTGAATTTTTATCTGAAAATATATAAGAAATCCTATATCGTTATGCAATCATTAATTCCAACCAGTCATACATCTAATGGTAATATCAGAGTTATAATTCATCATAAAGTTTATGTGAGTTTTGCTTCAAAAGTGATTATGGAAATTGAAAGTAATGTGTCTTGAAAGAACTCTCATGAAAAGACCTGTCAAGAAACATGGAAGAATACATGTGTCCTGAAGCAGGAAGTGATTGAAAGTGAAACAAATTCCTGGAAATTTGCGAACTTGTGGGGAAATCTTAAGAGCCCCTCCCAGCTCTCCCTTGAGCGCGATAGCCAGACCGAGGGAATTAGGAGTGGCACGGGACTCGTGGTGCAGACCTCCAGGCCACCGCTCCCACCAGTGCTGAAAACTGAAGTCTCTTGCTCCAGCTTCTGGGGGCATGGCTTCCGGAGTGCAAGCAAATTCGCTGGGGGTTCTCAGGCCTAAGCTCTTCAAACTTAGGGTCTGAGGGAGACAAACAGGGAGAGTGTTCCCAGGCGTTCATGAAAACAGGGCTCCTAGGAGCAGCAGACCTGGCATGTAGCCAGTATTGTGGTGAGTGTCACAGGTGAGTGGGGCCTGGCTTGAGGAAACACAAAAGAAGGCCCTAGGCACTCAGGATTGGACACCCACCCAGTCTGGGAGGAAGAGCTGCTGCACAGTGATTGGTTCCCACTTATTGAAAGGAGAAGCTTGGCCCAGTGGGCACAGCTCTACGTACTGGAAAAGAAGTTTATTGCAATCTATGACTGTATTTATTGTTATTATTATTATTTTAATTTGTTTTTTTTTGTTTTTGTTTTTGTTTTTTTTTGTTTTCTTTTATTTTCATTTTTTTGTTGCTGTTCTTTAACTTTTAAAAAATGTTTTAAAATTTTTTATTTTATTTTATTTTTTTTTTCCGGTTCATGATGACCATCTGAGAACACAAATTTATTGCTTTTATTTTCCAAAATCCTCATAAAAGAACTTAAACACTATAAAAATAATCACACGGTATTACCATAAAACAACAAATGAAAGGGAAAAAACGTATTGGATCTCACCATTATGTATACACACAACACACACCTGCACAATCCCCCCAAACTAAAAGTAAATAGCGGAAAGATCAGTAGAGTTGAGGGAAGGGAACAGAAAGAGGGAGGAAAGGAGAAAAAGAGGAAGTACTGGGGACTGAATTAGAGCAAATTATATTTCATGCTTTTATAATTATGCCAAAATGAATCTTAATGTTATGTATAATCTTAATGTTATGTATAAAAAGAACCAATTAAAAAAAGAAATATGATAGTATACCAGTGCTGTGTAGAGCCAATAAAAAAATACCTATACATAAACTAAAAAAAAATGTGAATTTTAAGAATAAACTGGAGTGGGCTAGAGTTGTGGATCAGTGGTGGAGCACTTGTCTAGCATGTGTGAGGCACTGGTTGGATTCTCAGCACTGCATATAAATTAATTAATTAAATAAGGATCCATCAACAACTAAAAAAACTAGTAAAAAAGAATAAATTATAAAAAATAAATGAAAGTGTGTAGAAAATGTCATTTGAAGTAAAAATACAAAATCAGCTCTAAGTTGTTTGCAACACAAACACACAAGTTAAGTGGTGTTTGAAAATACAGGGAGCAAAAGCTATTGTATAAAAATTTTATTGATAATTCCAGAAAATCTATTATTAATATCAATGTAAAATATGTATTTTAAGTGAAAGAACCTTTAATAAGACAGCAATTGTGTTAATTAATTAAAGAATCTAAAAATTAGATGAAAATATGATTTGTTTTTATTCAATGAAGCAAGATTAAATGTTTGAAATATGATTTTAAGGAGAAATATAGGCACCACAATAAGTTTTAGGAATTTTGTGGATACAAAGATAATTAACTTAGGACAACTTACTATGATAAATGAGTTTACTTTAGTAGAAAAATAGAATTTGCCCTCTGGAAACTGGGCACCCCTAATCCCCAAATCCCAAATCCAAAATGCCAAATCTAACGTGTTTTAGTACTGGAATGTGACAAGTGAAAAGTTTCCTACTTGGCTTCATTTGACAGGTTACAGTCAAAATGCAGGTATACTAAAAATGTTGTATGAAATTTCCTCCAGGCTATGGGTCTAAGGCATGTATGAAATATAAATGAATTTCATATTTACACTTGAGTCTTATCCCCAAGATTATGTGTGTATAAATATTCCATAATTCCAAAAAAATCCAAAATCTGAAATGCTTCTTGTTCTAAGCATTTTTGATAAACAATACTTAACCTATATACAATTGCTTCCCCCACAACAAATAAACAAATTTAATAAGGTTAAAAACTTTCCAAAAATAAAATTTAAACATACTACAAAGCAAATAAATAACACATGAAATAATAAATTTTTTTGGTGACTTAACAACTGGAAACTGTTTCATTTAACTTGCCCCTGGATCATAGATAAACTTCAAAATTATTTTCTTTTTTTTTTTTAAATGGCAAAATAATTTTATTTTATTTTATTTTTTTATTGGTTGTTCAAAACCCTACAAAGCTCTTGACATATCATATTTCATACATTAGCATGCATTAGCTTCAAGTGAGTTATGAACTCCCTTTTTTAAACCAAGTAGAGATTGCAGAATCACATGGGTTACACATCCACATTTTTACATAATACCATACTAGTAACTGTTGTATTCTGCTGCCTTTCCTTTCCTCTGCAATCCCCCCTCACCTCCCATATTTTGTTATTATTATTTTTTAAAATTTTAATTTTAATTTTATATTATCATTATCATTTTTTAAAAAAATCATTTTCATTCTTTATTTTCTATTTTTTCTATTGTATTTCATTTCTTTTCAATTTTCTTATTTCCCATTCCTTGCATTCTACCTGCCTACTCTCATTCTCTTTAGTGACTTTTTCCCTTCCCTTCTAAAATCTTTCCTCCCAAGCATCAAATAAATTTATAAGAGTAAACAGTAACTCAGCAGTCAAACAGAACAAGAAGTAACATGAGCAGCATAAACAAGCAAGGAAGAAAAGGAGAACAAACAACGAAGAACACCCTAAATATTCAGGAGGACCAGGATTCATCAGAAAAGTGGTCATATAAAGAACTCAAGGAATACCTTAGACAGATGGAATGGAAACTTAAAGAAGATACGAGACAGAAAATCCAAACAGTAAAAGAAAACATTGAAAATGAATTACATAAACATATAAAAGAAAAAGTTAAGCATCTTTATCAGTGGATAGAGATTATAAAAAAAATCAAACAATAATTCTAGAAATGAAGGAAATGATAAACCAAATTAAGAACTCCATTGAGAGTATCACTAACAGAGTGGAGCAAGTAGAAGCCAGAACGTCAGATAATGAAGACAAAATATATCATCTTGAAACGAGTCCAGCCAACTCAGAAAGGCTGGCAAAAAAATCACAAGAAAAACATCCAAGAGATTTGGGATAACATAAATAAAACCACACTTACGAGTCATCAGGATAGAGGAAGGTACAGAGACTCAAACCAAGGGAATGAGAAAACTGCTGAATGAAATAATTACAGAAAACTTTCCAGAAATAAAAAAGGAAATGGATATACAAATTGTAGATGCATACAGGACAAGAGCACACAAAATCACAGTAGACGAATGCCAAGACACATTGTTATGAAGATATCCAATATACAGAACAAAGAGAAAATAATAAATCTACAAGAGAATGGAGGCAGAATACATTCAGTGGTAAACCAATAAGGTTAACAACGGATATTTGATCACAGATGCTGAAAGCGAGAAGATCCTGGAAAAACGTATTTCAAACACTGAAAGACAATGGATGCCAACCAAGAATTATGTATCCAGCATAATTAACCATCAGGTACTACAATAAAATAAGAATCTTTCATGATAAACAAAAGCTAAAAGAATTTGAAGCCAGAAAACAAGCTCTACAAAGCGTCTTGAGAAAAACACTACACAAGAAAGAAATGAAAAACAACAACCAAAACCATCAGTGGGAAGTACCTTGGTAATGACAGAGGCAGGGTGAAAGCTTATCATGGAGAAACAAACTAAATTTAAAAAAAGATAAATAATCAAACATGGCTGGCAGTACAAACCATACATCAATAGTAACTCTGAATGTAAATGGCTTCAACTCTCCAATAAAGCGACATAGGCTGGTAACTTGGATTAAATAAACAAATCCAACAATATGTTGCCTCCTGGAGACACATCTGAAATGCAAAGACACACAGGCTGAAGGTGAAAGGTTGGGAAAAAATACACCATGCACACTTATCCTCATAAACAAGCAGGGGTGGACATCCTCATATCAAATAAAATCGACTTCAAGACTAAGTTAATCAAAAGGGATAAGGAAGGACATTATATACTGTTAAAAGGAACCATTCACCAACAAGACATAACAATTATCAATATTTATGCACTAAATAATGGTGCTACGATGTTCATGAAACAAATTCTCCTCAAGCTCCAAAATGAAATAGACCTCAACACAATAATTATGGGTGACTTCAACACACATCTATCACCATTGGACAGATCCTCCAAACAAAAGTTGAATAAAGAAAGTATAGAACTCAATATCACAATCAATAACCAACATGTAACTGACATATATAGAATATATCAACCATCATCAAGTGGATATACTTTTTTCTCAGCAGCACATGGATCCTTCTCAAAAAAAGACCATATATGATGCCATAGGGCAACCCTCAGTAAATATAAAGGTGTGGAGATAATAACATGCATTTTATCTGATCATAATGGAATGAAACTGGAAATCAATGATAAAAGAAGGAAGGAAAAATTCTACATCACATGGAAAATGAACAATATGTTACTGAATGATCAATGGGTTACAGAAGACATAAAGGAGGAAATCAAAAAATTCTTAGAGATAAATGTAATTATAGACACAACATATCGGAATCTATGGGACACAATGAAAGCAGTTTTAAGAGGGAAATTCATCGCCTGGAGGTCATTCCTGAAAAAAAAGGAAAAACCAACAAATAAGTGAGCTCACACTTCATCTCAAAGCCCTAGAAAAGGAAGAGCAAAACAACAGCAAATTTAGCAGGAGGCAAGAAATTATTAAAATCAGAGTGGAAATCAACAAAATTGAAACAAAAGAAACTATTGAAAAAATTAACAAAACTAAAAGTTGCTTCTTCGAAAAAATAAATAAGATCAACAGACCCTTAGCCATGCTAAAGACGAAAAGAAGAGAAAGAACTCAAATTACTAACATATGGGATGAAAAAGGCAACATCACAACAGATGCTACAGAAATACAGAAGACAATTAGAAATTATTTTGAAAACCATTATTCCAATAAAATAGAAAATAGTGAAGACATCGATAAATTTCTTAAGTCATATGATTTGCCCAAACTGAGTCAGGAGGATACACACAATTTAAACCGACCAATATCAATGGATGAAATAGAAGAAGCAATCAAAAGACTACCAACCAAGAAAAGCCCAGGAACGGATGGCTATACAGCGGAGTTTTACAAAACCTTTAAAGAAGAATTAATACCAATACTTTTCAAGTTATTTCAGGAAATAGAAAAAGAGGGAGCTCTGCCAAATTCATTTTATGAGGCCAACATCACCCTAATTCCAAAACCAGAAAAAGACACCTCAAAGAAAGAGAACTACTGACCAATATATCTGATTAACCTAGATGCAAGAATCCTCAATAAAAATCTGCCTAATCGAATACAAAGGCAAATCAAAAAAATTGTTCACCAGGATCAAGTAGGATTCATCCCTGGTATGCAACGATGGTTCAATATACGAAAATCAATAAATGTTATTCATCACATCAATAGACTTAAAGATAGGAACTATATGATCATCTCGATAGATGCAGAAAAAGCATTTGACAAAGTACAGCATCCCTTTATGTTCAAAACATTAGAAAAATAGGGATAACAGGAACTAACCTCGACATTGTAAAAGCTATCTATGCTAAGTCTCAGGCTAGCATCATTATGAATGGAGAAAAATTGAAGGCATTCCCTCTAAAATCTGGAACAAGACAGGGATGCCCTCTGTCACCACTTCTATTCAATATAGTTCTCAAAACACTGGCCAGAGCAATTAGACAGACGAAAGAAATCAAAGGCATAAAAATAGGAAAATAAGAACGAAAATTATCACTATTTCCTGGTGACATGATTCTATACATAGAAGACCCAAAAGGGTCTACAAAAGAACTACTAGAACTAATAAATGAATTCAGCAAAGTGGCAGGATATACAATCAAAACGCATAAATCAAAGGCATTTCTGTATATCAGCGACAAACCTCCTGAAACAGAAATGAGGAAAAACACTCCATTCACAATACCCTCAAAAAAATTAAATACTTAAAAATCAACCAAACAAAAAAGGTGAAAGACTTATACAATGAAAACTACAGAACCCTAAAAAGAGAAGAAGAAGATCTTAGAAGATGGAAAAATATACCCTGTTCCTGGATAGGCAGAACTAAGATCATCAAAATGGCGAAATTACCAAAAGTTTTCTATAGGTTCAATGCAATGCCAATCAAAATCCCAATGGCATTTCTTGTAAAAATAGATAAAGCAATCATGGAATTCATATGGAAAAATATAAGACCCAGAATAGCAAAAGCAATTCTAGCAGGAAGTGTGAATCAGGTGGTATAGCGATACCGGACTTAAAACTATACTACAGAGCAATATTAACAAAAACAGCATGGCACTGGTACCAAAACTGGCAGGTTGACCAATGGTACAGAATAGAGGACACAAAGACTAATTCACAAAGCTACAACTATGCTATATTTGATAAAGGATCTAAAAGCATGCAATGGAGGAAATATAGCATCTTCATCAAATGGTGTTGTAAAAAATGGAAATCCATATGCAACAAAATAAAATCGAATCCCCTCCTCTTGCCATGCACAAAAGTTAACTCAAAGTGGATCAAGGAGCTAGATATCAAATAAGAGACTCTGCATCTGATACAAGAAAAAGTTGGCTCCGATCTACATAATGTGGGGCCGGGCTCCAAATTCCTTAACAGGACACCCATAGCAGAAGAGTTAATAACAAGAATCATCAAATGGGACTTACTTAAACTGAAAAGTTTTTTCTCAGCAGGATAAAAAATGAGAGAGGTAAATAGGGAGCCTAAATTATGGGAACAAATTTTTACTCCTTACACTTCAGATAGAGCCCTAATATCCAGAGTATACCAAGAACTCAAAAAATTAGACAATAAGATGATAAATAACCCAATCAAAAAATGGGCCATGGACCTGAACCGACACTACTCAGAGGAGGGCATACAATCAATCAGTAAGTAAATGAAAAAATGCTCACCATCTCTAGCAGTCAGAGAAATGCAAATTAAAATCACCCTAAGAAACCATCCTACTCTAGTAAGATTGGCAGCCATTATGAAGTCAAACAACAAGTGCTGGCGAGGATGTGGAGAATAGGGTACTCTTGTACATTTCTGGTGGGACTGCAAACTGTTGTGGCAAATTTGAAAAGCAGTATGGAGAATCCTGGAAAAGCTGGGAATGGAACCACCATTTGACCCAGCTATTGCCCTTCTCAGACTATTCCCTGAAGACCTTAAAAGAGCATATTACAGGGATACTGCCACATTGATGTTCATAGCAGCACCATTCAAAATTGCTAGACTGTGGAACCAACCCAGATGCCCTTCAGTAGATGAATGGATAAAAAAATGTGGCATTTATACACCATTGAGTATTATGCATCATTAAAAAATGACAAAATCATTGAATTTGCAGGGAAATGGATGGCACTAGAGCAGATTATGCTTAGTGAAGCTAGCCAAACCCTAAAAAACAAATAAAAATGTCTTCTTTGATATAATGAGAGCAACTAATAACAGAGCAGGGAGGAAGAGCAGGAAGAAAAGATCAACATTAAACAGAGACATGAGGTGGGGGTCGGAAAGAGAGAGATAAAGGAAATTGCATGGTAATGTAGGGAGACCCTCATTGTTACACAAAATTACATATAAGAGGTTGTGAGGGGAATGGGAAAATTAACAAAGATATAAATGTATTACAGTAGATGGGGTAGAGAGAGAAGATGGGAGGGGAGTGGGGATACTAGAGGATAGAAAATGTAGCAGAATACAACAGTTACTAATAGGGCATTATAAAAATGCAGATGTGTAACACATATGATTCTGCAATCCGTATTTGGGATAAAAATGGGAGTTCATAACCCACTTGAAACTAATGTATGAAATATAATATGTCAAGAGCTTTGTAATGTTTTGAACACCCAATTAAAAAAATAAAAAAATAATATGAAATAAAATAATTGAAAAAAAAAAACACATGGAGAAATATTTCACTCTCTTCCAGAACAATGCCTTGACATTACCCTCGCCCCAAGTAATACATCATTAGAGGAGAAGAGTTAGAAAATCTGGGAATACATAGCTGGAATTTAATATGCTCAAAAGTTCACAACATTGGAGGTGGTAGAGTAGTTTACTAAAGTAAGGGACAGGGTAAACACTCCACAAATATGGAGCTCTGCTGGCCTAAAGACTTCTTCAGAAACTGCCACTGAGGTTGGGCACTTGAAATATATGTTGTTGTCAGGAGCTTTAGATTCCTTTGTAATGAGAGCATCAAAGCTGGGTCTGCATCTATGTGACCTGGAGGACATGGTTTCTTATGTTCCAATGAACATGAGTCAGCAGTGCTGAATTCAATCTTTGTAGGTAAACTGTGGTCACTGGGGGCTAAGTGTCTCCCCGTGTGGACTGTGAAGCCATTTGGTCATCCTCCACATTTTGTGGTGTTTCTTGCTGCTGCACTGTTAGTTTGGTATTTGCTTCACAAAATACAAGGAGTCCACCTGGGCCAAAGTGTTGGAGGGAGTTTCTCACGTGTGGTGGGTCAGGGTCTGCAGGAGAATGCACCCACCAAGGTTCTATCCCAAATAGCTTGCCTCTTGACCATAGCAACGTGATTCTGAACATTGCCCTAAAAACTCTACAAATAAAAATACGCCTTTACATATAAGGGTCTGCTCGCTGCACAATGTCAGTCACAAGCAATTTGGAAGCCAATGGAAGATCCACATGGCTCCACCACAGATGATTTATCACACACCTGCCGACTGCAGCTCTATGCCCACTACTCAGCAGGCTCCAAATTACTGGCATCTCTGCTCTACACCATTTTCTGGAAACCCAGTCCATCAGGCACTGTCTGGTATACTCATAGTCAGCAACAGGATATCCAAAGGTTCTCCAGTGCCACCTGGTCATGGAAATTTAAAAAAATTTCACGGTATTTATCTAGCCATTTTTCAAGGATGAAGTTGAAGGCACTGTGGGATTCACTTCATTCAGGAACCATTTAATGGTGAGGATGCTCATTTCAATGAAAGCTCTGGAGAACTCTCATAAGCATGGCTTCCTAAAGAGTGGCCAATGATCACATGATGCTAGGCACATTGAGGTCTACAATGTGAGGTCCATGTGTGTTTTGACTCTCAACTATGGCTGCCAAGTCTTTCAGAATAAAATTATGTGATACCCTGGCTGAGATTCCAAGTGCTCTGTGCAAAGCCAACCTGGGCCTAGATCTCAGTTTCCAAGGGCAAATCTCATGCGTGGCCTCCTAATATCCCAACTCAATTCATGGCAATACTTCTCTGAGGTCAGTACCTCAACTCAGTATCTAAGGGGAATCACACCAGAGTTCAAGCCCAGGTGGACCCAGTTGTCACTTCCAACCACCACCCAAATGACCACAATTAAAACCAAAACACTCCCACATGACCAACATTTTCTTCCATATAGACACTCATCATAACTTCTGGCTGGAGGAATCCATAAGGGGCTCCGCCTAAGCCAGTGTCAAAAATAAGCTCCCGTGCCCCTTAATTTGACTAAACTTAGGGTGGCTGTACACACTTCCTGTGAACAAGATGTGATCAAATAGGTCTGCCATTAATACTGCTCCGCTTCTCCAATTTGAGGACTACTGACTGTGGGTTTTAGATTCTTTATGTGAACTGGAGTCATGATAAAACCCAAGCACCTAGGGGATAGAATCTGCAGGGCTTTGAGGAACTCATTTGAGACAAAGGATCCCTATTCTCACTTGATGGAGGTCACGAACCTTACAGAGGAAGACGAGAGACTTCATCCACAATGACTGCTCTTTTTGCCACTTTGGTTTTGTATGTACACATGGAATCTTTCTTTAGATCCATCAGGTGATGAGAAACTAAGCAACAGCCTCACACAGGGCCAATGGTCTGAATGAGACACATCTTTTTCAAAGCAATTAAGCAAAGAGCCACAGGTGATGCCCATTCATTTCCATTTGAAAACTGTTTTCTTCAGGCTTCACAAAGGGGTGGCCTAAGGCAAAGACCTTCCTGACATTTAGGGCAACAGAACAATAGGTAACCAAAAGTCCCAAAGCAGGGTTTCTCCACTGAGTCTTTAATGGTCATAGTGATTTCTGAGTTTTCTGTGATGCTCGCCATTCCCTTGAGCTATCCAGTACATGGCCATGTCACAGAGCTTGGAGGTGGTATATATCTTGCACAAAAAACCATGAGCCTATTCTAGAGAGTGGCCAGAATTCAGGAAGAAAAGTGGAACTTAGGAAGATAGCAGGTGTAGCCAATTGATAAGGCAAGCCGCAGTCCATTCATAAATTGTGCAGGATGAATTCTGGGAAGCTTTCTACTAAACAGGACATATCCATTGATCCAATATCTTTTCTAATGTCTACAACCATAGATAACAGTGGGATACACAGACATAGAAACACTCGCCTTGCCAAACGACTTACTAGAAACAGTTCACTCCAAACCAAACAAACCGACTTCCCTGCCTATTTTCAGAACATGAGACAAAACCACAAAACCACAACCAAACCTACAAAGGCACCTCCTTCTGCCAAGTAGGTCTTTGACTATCTTGAGTGTCCTCTGACTTATGGGCCATACTATGTTCCCCCGAAATGGCCACTCCTGTCTCAGATTTGGACTCCATGGCCAACTCTATTTAATTGTCAGGAGCCAGCTGTGAGCCACTACCTGTTTTCTCAGGAAAGGCCCCTCTTCAGAGATTTCCTGCCATTTGGCCATCCTCACATGAGTAGGTACCAAGAAAGACTGACTCTGTCCTTGGTAAATCCAAACAAATGAGACCACTCGGACTGGAACTGGCCCTGGCTTTTTTGCCTGAATTCCTGGATCCCAAGATCAGAGAGTTCCATCACCAAGGAAGTGAGGTGAGGTCACTTCTTTCAGAAATTGAAAAATCTGTGGAAAGCAACGCTGGGCCTAGATCTCAGTTCCAAGGGTGACTCTTATGCGTGGCCTCCTAAAATCCCAACAAAATTCAATGCAATACTTCTCTAAGGTCAGTTCCACAACTCAGTCTCTAAGGGGAATCACACCAGAGTTCAAGCCCAGGTGGACAAAGTCATTTCTTCCAACCGCCACACAAATGACCAAAATTAAAACGAAAAGACTCCCACATGGCCCTCATCTTCTTACATATTGTCATTCATCATAATGTCTGGCTGAAGATTTTCATGAGGGGCGAAGCCCAAGAAAGTGTCCAAAATAAGCTCACTTGCCCCTCATTTGCCTAAAGTCAGGGTGGCCTGGACACCCTTCCTGTGAACCAGGAGTGATCAAATAAGCCTGTCATTAATAATGCTCTGTTTCTCCAATTTGAGGCCTACTAATTTTCAGGTATAGATTCTTTGTGATTTGGAGTCATGCGAAACCCCAAGCACCTCTGCAGGGCTTTGAGGAACTCTTTTGACCCAAAGAATCCATTTTCTCACTTGACAGAGGTCAGGAACCTAACAGAGGAAGGCAAGAGACTTCATCCACAATGACTGATCTTTTCGCCATTATGGTTTTTGATGCACACATGGGATCATTCTTTAGATCCATCAGGTGCTGAGAATGTAAGACACAGCCACACACAGGCCAAGAGGCTAATTCAGCCACATCCCTTTACAAAGCATTAAGCAAAGAGCCACAGGTGAGGCCCATTCATTTCCATTTGAAAACTCTTTCTTCAGGCTTCACAAAGGGGTGGCCTGAGGCCAAGTCTTTCCTGACATTCAGTGCAACAGAACAATAGGTAAGCAAAAGGCCCAAAGCAGGGTTTTTCCACTGAGACATTTCTGTTCACACTGATATCTGAGTTTTCTGAAAGGCTGGCCATTCTCTTCCGCTATCCAGTACATGGCCATGTCACAGAGCTTGTAGTGGTGCATATCTTGGACACAAAACCATGAGCCTATTCTGGAGAGTGGCCAGAATTCAGGAAGAAAACAGGAACTTAGGAAGATAGAATGTGTTGCCTCTCGATAAGACAAGCTGCAGTCCATTCATAAATTGGGCAGGTTGAATTATGGGAAGATTTATAGTAGACTGGACGCATCCATTAATGCATTCTCTTTTCTAATGTCTACAACAATGGACACAGTGGGATACACAGACATAGAAACACTCGCCTGGTCAAACGACTTACTAAAAACAATCCACTCCAAACCAAACAAACCAACTTTCCTACCTATTCTCAGAACATGGCCTGACCTCTCTCAGATCTGGTTTCCTTGGCCAACTCTGTGAAGTTGTCAAGAAAAAGGGGTGAGCCACTACCTGCTTCTTCTGGAAAGGTCCCTCTTCAGAGCTCTCCTGGCATTTGGCCATCCTCACATCGGTAGGTACCAAGAAAGACTGACTCTGTCCTTGGTAAATCCAAACAAGTGAGTCCACTGGGACTGGGGCTGCCTCGGGGTGCCTGGATTCTTGGATACAAAGTTCAGAGAGTTCCATCACCAAGGAAATGAGGTATATCACTTTCTTTGGAACTGAATGAGGTCACTGCCTTGGCAACCACTTTGTCCTAACAGTTGCTTCCAAGTGTCCCATGAGATGGAGGCTGCCCCTACTTCCTGTGACACTTTCACAAGGTAGAATGGTATGTCAACCATAGGCACCCAGCACCAGATCTCCACACAGGCCTGGTTTGGTCCATCTTCTCTACAATAAAAAGAGAGAGGCTGATTCAGACACATCCCTTCATCCTGACCAGGTTGTTTGCCATGGAAGATGACTTTTGCTCTCTCAGGTCCTTCATAGCTGCCTACATCTTCTCCAGGTATCAATTCTGAATGGACCTTTGAGGTTCTCAGCAGGTGGAATGTCCCCTACTTTCCTGTATTGTAAGAACAACTCTATCCCTGCTCTTCTGTAAAATGAGATTGAGGAAACAGTGTATGTTTAGGCTTAATAACAGGTTCGATTTGGGTTAGCAATCATTCTGTGTGATAAATAATGGTATTGGGAACCTGCGATATTTACAAGAATATTGAGGTGAAATATAAGTATGAAAACAAAAATCTAGGTATGATTTGAAGCCCAGAAGGGCATTGGGCCCTTAATTGGGATACTTAGTTTTGAATTATATTCTGCAAAGATGTCTCAGACAATTTGATATACAATGGCATAGGACCTTGTACCTTGGATGTTTGAATGTAGAAGAGAACATCCAATCCAAAGGGATAGTCAGTAGAATTAGGAAGATAGTCGGTAGGTTTAGGAAGAAGACTGAGTGTAGGATTGGGACTAAAAATTCTTTAGCTATAGGGTTTCGGATAGAGAGTGAATGTAAATGTCAGCACATATGAAGAGTCAGTCACTATGATGAAATTGGGAAAATATGTAGAAAAGCAGATAACAATAGAGACATTATGAAATCAGGCAAAGTATTAAGTGAGTGATAGGAGTAGACATTTTCACCAGGGTTGAGTTTGAATATATAATCTTAGGAAGAAACAAATATGTAGTAACCAATAGGATTGACATTTGAGAGCATTAGGCAACCTGGACAAGGATGTTTTTAGTAATCCATGATCGCTTTCCATTTAGTCTTTGGTACAATCATAAGTGTGACCTTTACATTTTTTGTCCAGAATATTACTGTGATAAAATCTATATGTAGATCAGGTGACATGAGTATTTCTACCACCATTTCTGGGAGCAATATACTGAAGACGTAAAATTTTTATTGGGGGTACAAAGAGGTGTACCCTGTGTCCATGAATATAGAGATTAAGCATGAATACACCATACTGTGAATAAATAATATAACTGGTTCCAACTTTAAATAATGGATTGAATTGATATCTGAAAATATACAATAAATCTTATATTGATATATATTCATTCATTCCAACCAGTTATACATCTAATGGTAATATTAGTGTTTTGATTTATCATGAAGAGTGTTTGAAGTTTGCTTCAAAAGTGATTATGGAAATCGAAAATAATGTGTTCGGAAAGAATTCTCATGCAAAGACCAGTCAAGAAATATGGAGGAATACATGTGTTTTGAAGCAGGAAGTGATTGAAAGTGAAACAAATGCCTATAAATTTGCTAAATTTTTTATGAAATATATATCCTATGATGTGCATAAACTGATGAAATTGTACCAGTTTTGAATAAAAATTAACGTAAAAATACACATCATGTCCATTTGAATCTACTTGCATTGATGTTAAACTTGGTCAGTTACTGTAGAAATATTAGGATTTGCGTGCCTCATTCACCGAAGTTAGTTTTCTTTTTTTTTTTAATTTTTTATGGTTGTTCTAAACATTATTTATTTCTTGATATATCATATTTCACACTTTGATTCAAGTGGGTTATGAACTCCCATTTTTACCCCGTATACAGATTGCAGAATCACATCAGTTACCCATCAATTGATTGACACATTTCCATACTAGTGTCTATTGTATTCTGCTGCCTTTCCTATCCTCTACTATCCCTCCTTCCCTCCGCTCTCTTCCCCTCTCCTCTCTCTACCCCCTCTACTGTAATAAATTTCTCCCTTTTGTATTATTTTTCCCTTTCCCCTCACATCCTCTTTTATGTAATTTTGTATAACCCTGAGGGTCTACTTCCATTTCCATGCAATTTCCCTTCCCTCTCCCTTTCTCTCCCACCTCTCATCCCTATTTAATATTAATCTTCTTCTCATGCTCTTCATCCCTACTCTGTTCGTAGTTACTCTCCTTTTAATCAAAGAAGGCATTTAGCATTTGTTTTTTAGGGGTTGGCTAGCTTCACTTTGCATAATCTGCTCTAATGCCATCTATTTTCCTGCAAATTCTATGATTTTGTCATTTTTTAAAGCAGAGTAATACTCCATTGTGTATAAGTGCCACATTTTTTTTTATCCATTCTTCTATTGAACAGCATCTAGGTTGGTTCCACAGTCTTGCTATTGTGAATTGTGCTGCTATGAACATCAATGTAGCAGTGTCCCTGTAGCATGCTCTTTTAGGGTCTTTAGGGAATAGACCGAGAAGAGGAATAGCTGGGTCAAATGGTAGTTCCATTCACAGCTTTCCAAGAAATCTCCATAATGCTTTCCAAATTGTCTCTACCAATTAGCAGTGCCTCCAATAATGTACAAGTGTACCTGTTTCTCCACATTCTCACCAGCACTTGTTGTTGTTTGACTTCATAATGGCTGCCAATCTTACTGGAATGAGATGGTATCTTAGGGTGGTTTTGATTTGCATTTCTCTGACTGCTGGGGATGGTGAGCATTTTTTCATGTACTTGTTTTTTGATTGTATGTACTTCTCTGAGAAGTGTCTGTTCTGGTTCTTGGCCCATTTGTTTATTGGGTTATTTGTTATCTTATTGTCTATTTTTTTGAGTTCTTTGTATACTCTGAATATTAGGGCTCTATCTGAAGTGTGAGGAGTAAAGATTTGTTCCCAGGATTAGGCTCCCTATTTACCTCTCTTATTGTTCCTTTTGCTGATAAAAAACTTTTTAGTTTGAGTAAGTCCCATTTGTTGATTCTAGTTATTAACTCTTGTGCTATGGGTGTCCTATTCAGGAATTTGGAGCCCGACCCCACAGTATGTAAATTGTAGCCAACTTTTTGTTCTATCAGACGCCATGTCTCTGATTTGATATCAAGCTCCTTGATCCATTTTGAGTTAACTTTTGTGCATGGCGAGAGAAAGGGATTCAGTTTCATTTTGTTACATATGGATTCCAAGTTTTCCCAGCACCATTTTTTGCAGATGCTATTTTCCTTCATTGCATGCTTTTAGCCCCTCCATCAAATATAAGATAGTTGTAGTTTCCTGGCTTGGTTTCTGTGTCCTCTATTCTGAACCATTGGTCCACCTGCCTGTTTTGGTACCATTACCATGGTATTTTTGTTACTATTTTTCTGTAGTATAGTTTGAAGTCTGGTATCGCTATGCCGCCTGATTCACACTTCCTGCTTAGTGTTGTTTTTGTTATTCTGTGTCTTTTATTTTTCCATATGAATTTCATGATTGCTTTCTCTATTTCTAGAAAAAATTCCGTTTGGATTTTGATTGGCATTGCATTAAACCTATTGAGAACTTTTGGTAATATCACCATTTTGATGATATTAGTTCTGCCTATCCATGAACAGGATATATTTTTACATCTTCTAAGATCTTCTTCTATTTCTCTCTTTAGGGTTCTGTAGTTTTCATTGTATAAGACTTTCACATCTTTTGTTAGGTTGATTCCTAATTATTATTATTTTTTTTTAGGATATTGTGTATGGAGTGGTTGTCCTCGTTTCTATTTCAGAGGATTTGTCGCTGATATGCAGGAATGCCTTAGATTTATGCATGTTGATTTTATATCCTGCCACTTTGCTGAATTCATTTATTAGCTCTATTAGTTTCTTTGTAGACCCTTTTGGGACTGCTAGACATAGAATCATGTGATCTGATAATTTAAGTTCTTCTTTTCCAATTTTTACGCCTTTTATTTCTTTCGTCTGTCTAAATGCTCTGGCTAGTGTTTCGAGAACAATGTTGAACAGAAGTGGTGAGAGAGGGCATCCCTGTCTTGTCCCAGATTTTAGAGAGAATACCTTCAATTTTTCTCCATTCAGAATGATGCTAGCCTGAAGCTTAGCATAGATTGCTTTTACAATATTGAGGTATGTTCCTCTTATCACTAGTTTTTCTAGAGTGTTGAACATAACAGAATGCTGTACTTTATAGAATGCTTTTTTTGCATCTACCGAGATGATCATATGGTTCTTATTTTTAAGTCTATTGATGTGGTGAATAACATTTATTGATTTCCGTATATTGAACCAGCCTTGCATCACACGGATGAATCCTACTTGATCAGGATTCACAATTTTTTTGATATGTTTTTGTATCCAATTCGCCAGAATTTTATTGAGGATTTTTTCGTGTAGGTTCATTAGAGATATTGGTCTGTAGTTTTCTTTCTTTGAAGTGTCTTTGTCTGGTGTAAGAATCAGGGTGATCTTGGCCTCGTAGAATGAATTTGGAAGAATCTCCCTCTTTTTCAATTTCCTGAAACACCTTGAAAAATATTGGTATTTGTTCCTCTTTAAAGGTTTTGTTAAACTCTGCTGTATACCCATACGGTCCTGGGCTTTTCTAAGTTGGTAGTGGATTGATGGTTTCTTCTATTTCCTCAATTGATATTGGTCTGTTTATGTTGTCTATATCCTCCTTACTCAATATGGGCATATCATATGACTTAAGAAATTTATCGATGCCTTCACTGTCTTCTATTTGTTTGGAGTATAAGGATTAAAAATAATTTCTGATAATCTTCTGTATTTCAGAAATATCTCTTGTGATATTTTCTTTTTTAATCCCTTATGCTAGTAATTTGAGTTCTCTCTTCTTCTCTTTCATAGCATGGCTAAGGGTCTGTCAATTTTATTTATTTTTTCAAAGAACCAACTTCTACTTTTGTCAAGTTTTTTCAATTGTTTCTTTTGTTTCAATTTCATTAATTTCCGCTTTGATTTTAATTATTTCTTGCCTTCTACTTCTTTTGCTGTTTCTTTCGTCTTCTTTTTCTAGGATTTTGAGATGAAGTATGAGATCATTTATTTGTTGGTTGTTTCTTTTTTTAAGGAATGAACTCCAAGCAATGAATTTTCCTGTTAGAACTGCTTTCAATGTGTCCCATAGATTCCGATATGTTGTGTCTGTGTTTTCATTTATCTCTAAGAATTTTTAAATTTCCTCCTTGATGTCTTCTATAACCGATTGATCACTCAGTAACCTATTATTCATTCTCCAAGTGATGCATGATTTTTCCTTCCTTCTTTTATCATTGATTTTTAGTTTCATTCCATTATGATCAGATAATATGCATGGTATTATCTGTACTCCTTTATATTGTCTAAGAGTTGCCCTGTGACATAATATATGATCATTTTTTAGAAGGATACATGTGCTGCTGAGAAAAAAAGGTAACTGTTTGATGTTGGGTGTTATATTCTACATATCTCAAATAAGTCTAGGTTATTAATTGTGTTATTGAGTTCTATAGTTTCCTTATTCCTTATTCCTTGTTTGGAAGATCTGTCCAGTGGTGAGAGAGGTGTGTTCATGTCTCCCATGATTACTGTATTGTGGTGTATTAGACTCTTGAACTTGAGAAGAGTTTGTTTGATGAACATAGCTGCACCATTGTTTGGGGCATATATATTAATGATTGCTGTCTCTTGTTGGTGTATGGTTCCCTTGAGCAGTATGTAGTGTCTCTCTTTATCCCTTTTGATTAACTTTGGCTCAAAATCTATTTTATTTGATATGAGTATGGACTCTCCTGCTTGTTTCCGAAGTCCATATGAGTGATATGATTTTTCCCAAACTTTCACCGTCAGTCTATGTATGCATTTTCCTATCAAATGCATCTCCTGTAGGCAGCATATTGTTGGGTCTTGTTTTTTGTTCAATTCTACTAGCCAGTGTGTCTTCATTGGTGAGTTTAAGCCATTAACATTTAGGGTTATTATTGAGATATGGGTTGTTCTTCCAGCCATATTTGTTTATTTATGTTACTAAACATGGTTTGTTTTCCTCTTTGATTATTTTCCCCCCTTTAATGTCCTACCTCCCACTAATGGTTTTCATTGTTATTTTCCATTTCCTCTTCCTGCAATGTTTTGCCGAGGATGTTTTGAAGAGATGGTTTTCTAGCTGCAAATTCTTTTCACTTTTGTTTATCGAGTAAGGTTTTAATTTCATCTTCCATACTGAAGCTTAATTTCGCTAGATACACAATTCTTGGTTGGAACCCATTTTCTTTCAGTGTTTGAAATATGTTATTCCAGGATCTTCTAGCTTTCAGAGTCTGTGTTGAAAGATCAGCTGTTATCCTGATTGGTTTACCCTTAAACGTAATCTGCTTCCTTTCTCTTGTAGCTTTTAAAATTCTCTCTTTTTTCTGTTTGTTGGGCATCTTCATTATAATGTGTCTAGTTGTGGCTCTCTTATGATTTTGCACATTCGGCGTTCTGTAGGCTTCTAGGACTTGGGATTCTGTTTTATTTATCAAGTCTGGGAAGTTTTCTCGTATTATTTCATTGAATAGGTTGCTCATTCCTTTGGTTTGGACCTCTATACCTTCCTGTATCCCAATGACTGTTAAGTTTGGCCTCTTTATGTTATCCCATATTTCTTGGATATTCTGCTCGTGGTTTCTTAACAGTCTTGCTGAGTGGTCTATGTTCTTTTCAAGTTGAAATACTTTGTCTTCATTGTCTGATGTTCTATGTTCTAAGTGTTCTACTCTCCTGGTAGTATTCTCAATTGAGTTTTTAAGTTGGATTATTCCTTCCTGCAATTCTAGGATTTCTGTTTGTTTGTTTTTACAACCTCTATCTCCCTATATAGTTGATCTTTTGCTTATTGGATTTGTTTATGTAATTCATTGTCGAAGTGATCTTTAATTGTCTGATTTTGTTGTCTAATGTCTTCCTTGAGACTCCAGATCATCTAAAGCATGAGTATCCTGAATTCTTTATCTGACATTCCATCTGATGCAGCTATTACCTCTTCTAAAGTTGTGTTGACCTGCATTGCTTGTGGTCCTTTATTTCCTTGTCTTTTCATACTGCTCGCGGTTCTCTCTGCTTGTTGAAACTGTTTTGTTTTGGGCAGTGGCTCTGCTCTGCCGCTATTCCTATTGGGGTGACCTAACAACCACGCTGGTGGGCCGCTGGGCTTGTACTGGGCGCGGGAGAAGGCTCTGCTTTGCCACTACTCCAATAGGGGTGCCGTGTCTACCACACCAGCGGGTCATTGGGCCTGTTCTGGGCATAGGCGGTGGCTCTGCTCTGCCCCTACTCCAATTGGGGTGACGTGACTACCACGCCTGCTGGTTGATGGGCCTGTTCCAGGCACGGGCAGCAGCTCTGCTCTGTCACTACTCCAATTGGGATGACATGACTACCACGCCTGCAGGTCGCTGGGCCTGTGCCGGGCATGGGCAGCGGCTCTGCTCTGCCCCTCTGGCTTGAAGACAAAGTGAGAGAGACTCGGGTGTTTGTGACTCACTTTTTTTACCAGGAGACCAACTGTTTCTGTCACCGCTGGTATCGATGAAGTTATCTCCTCCACCACTTTGTGATGACATCAGATCTCTAACATGTTGGTATCCCATGCGAATGGCAGCATTTCGTTCCCTTTGCCGGATGACCAAAGCAATGGGTGAGTCCTGACCAGCCCTCACAAGCCCCGTCTCAATCCTGTTGCCACTGCCTATGAAGGCTAGGTAGGTATTTACCTCCACAGTATTCAGCAAGACCTAGACCGAGAAGGAGTTTCCGCGGGTTCTTTAGCCCTGGGCCTGATCAGTTCCAGGAGCCAGAATTCGGCCGCTCTGGGCTTGGTGTATGTTCTGATAGGAACAGGCCTGAGTAATTTGTCTCCGAGACACAGGCGAATGGTAGCCTGAGATTACCTATTCTATAGCTGAATGAGCTGCTATGAGTTGAAAACAGGAATGGTGACGTCAGCTCTCCAAGATGGTGGCCCCTGGCTTCCTCTGTGGTCTGACTGGTGTGTAAAACCGAATTGGACCGCGTCCTTCCCCGGTCTCAAACCCAGAATTCAGCAATGAGCACAGTGATTGTACAGCTGGCTGGAGCCCACAGAATCCGCACCACTGAATATTTGTGTTGCTATCTCATTGTTTGCCAGCATGCGCCACAGACTCTAGCCGCAGGGCGATTTGCTGAATAAGCAGCATGATGCTCTATGCGGACAAATCACTCACGTTTGAGCCCCGTAGCTAATCCTCATGAGATGGAAATACTTCCACTAGGTTTTGGAGCACCCAAATTTTGCTGGAAATTCGTCATTCTCTTGCACAGTGATGCTGTATATGGGGTTGATGCACTCCTTTCGCTGCCATCATATGATCCCCTGAAGTTAGTTTTCAGTACTGGAAACGAATATGTGTTTCAGGTGGATGAACATTTCTGAGAATAAACTTGTGAAAAGTTGATTATAAATCCACATACATAAATATGAATGAATTTAGGGAGTGTAAAATAAGACAAATACATTTCATATTTTGAAAAATCTGGAGAGTGAATACATATATATAGATAGATAGATAGATAGATACACACACAGAGAGAGACATTAAAAAGTAGCATTATGTATGCCAATTGAAATTCACCATGAAATATATATCATCCACAGATCCAAAAATACTCATTTTCCTGAACATCAATTTATGTTGTTCAACTAGAAAGCTGACCCATATGTTGAATTTTCAGTTCCAACAGCGTTTAGTAGGAGTGATCTTTTCTTACAGTTTGTATCTGCCAAGTCAGCCACCTCACAAAATGTATGTGTGATACCAGGTAGAATTCAATATGTGCATAAAAAAATACATGTGCTGAATGGACTACAGAGAAAGGGAGACAGTTATTCACATATTTGTTAACTTTTAAAACACATAAAGAACTGTTTCAATAAAAATTTGCTAGATTTATAGCACCTACCATTTATCATAGGAAAGGCAAGTCCAACTATACACCATGCCTCCTGTGAACCTCTTGTATTTCTATTTTGTTTGGGTTATTTTTCTCCATCATATTAAGATTAGAAGTAAAAGTCTAGAAGGGAATTTGTTAGTGTCAGGGATTCAGTATTTCGAATGGAAAATTGGAAAATGTATCCAATGTGTATGCAAATATGTGCTACACAAAAATCTTCCCACTCTCATTCAGAACAATGCCTTGGCATTACCTTCGCCCCATGTAAGACACAATTAGAGGAGAAGAGTTAGAAAATCTGTGAATACATTCCTGTTATAGAAAATGCTCAGGAGTTCACAAATTTGGAGGTGGTAGAGGAGTTTCCAAAAGTAAGGGACAGGGTAAACACTCCACAAACATGAAGCTCTGCTGGCCTAACATCTGGAGAAACTACCTCTGAGGGTGAGCACTTGAAATATATTTTGTTGTCAGGAGCATTAGCTTCCTTTGTAGTGAGACCATCAAAGCTGGGTCTGCATCTATGTGACATGGATGACATGGTTTCTTATTTTCCGATGAACATGAGGCAGCAGTGCTGAATTTTCTCTTTGTAGGTAAACTGTGGCCACTGAGGGCAAGTGTCTCCTCATCTGGACTGTGAAGCCATTTGGTCATCCTCCACTCTTTGTGGTGTTTTTTGCTGTTGCACTAGGAGTGTGGTATTTGCTTCATGAAATAAAAAGAGTTCAAATGGGACACAGTGCTGTAGGGAGTTCTTTCAGTTGTGGTGGGTTGGGTTCTGTTGGAGAATGCACCAACCAGGCTTCTATCCTACATAGCTTGCAACATTGACCATAGCAACCTGATTCTGAACATTGCCCTGAAACCTCTCCATATAACAAGATTCTTTTACATATAAAGGTCTACTGGCTGCAAAATGTCAGTCACAAGTTATTTGGACACCAATGGCAGATAAACATGGCCACACCAGAGATATTTTATCACACACCTGCCCACCACGGCTCTAGGAACACTACTCAGCAGGTTCCAACTTACTTGCATCTCTGTTATACACCATTTTCATGAAACCCAGTCAATAAAGGCAATGTCTTGTATTCTCATGATCAGCTAGAGGACATCCAAAGGTTCTCCTGTGACACCTAGTCTTGGGAATTTCAAAAATTTCATGGTATTCATCTAGCCATTATTCAAGGAAGAAGTTGTAGGCACTGTGGGTTTCAATTCATTCATTAACCATTAAATGTTGAGTAAGCTCACTTCAATGAAAGCTCTGGAGAACTCTCAGAGGCAAGGCTTCCCAAAGGGTGGCCAAAAGGTCACATGAAGCCAGGCCCATTGAGGTCTACAATGTGAGGTCCATGTGTGTTTTCACTCTCAACTATGGCTGCCAAGTCTTTCAGAATAAAATCATGTGATATCCTGGCTGAGATTCCCTTTGCTCTGTGGAAAGCCAACTTGGGCGTAGATCTCACTTTCCAAGGGCGACTCTCATGCATGGCCTTCTAAAAGCCCAACACAATCCATGGCAATACTTCTCTGAGGTCAATTCCAGAACTCAGTCTCTATGTTGAATCACACAAGAGTTCAAGCCCAGGTGTACCCAGTCATCTCTTCCTACCGCCATACAAATGTTCACAGTTAAAACCAAAACACCCCAACATGGCCCTCATCTTCTTCCATGTAGACACTCATCATAACCTCAGGCTGGAGGTTTCCATGAGGTACACAGCCCACGTCCGTGTCCAAAATAAGCTCCCTTGCCCCTCATTTGCCTAACATCAGGGTTGCCTGGACTGCCTTCCTGTGAAACAGAAGTGAAAAAATAGGCCTGGCGTTAATACTGCTCTACTTCTCCAACTTGAGGCCTACTGAGTGTGGGGTTTAGATTCTTTATGTAAATTCATATTTTTTGTTGTTGTACTTTAACTTTTTAATATGTTTTCATTTTTAAAATATTTTTATTTTATTATTATTATTATTATTTTAAACTTTAATTTACATCTTTTAAATGATCATTATTTTTAAATTTTTTTCTTTCTTTCTTTCTTTTCTATTTTTTCTTTTGTCTTATCATTTCTTTTCAATTTTCTGATTTCCCCTTCCTCGAATTCTACCTGCCTACTCTCATTCTCTTTAGTGACTTCTTCCCTTTCTTTCTAATATCTTTTCTTCCAAGCATCAAATAAATTTATAAGAGTAAGCAGTAACTCAACAGTCAAACAGAGCAAGTAGTAACATGAGCAGCACAAAAAATCAAGGAAGAAAATAAGTACAAACAACGAAGGACAGCCAAAATATTCAGGAGGACCTATAGTCATCAGAAAAATGGTCATATAAAGAACTCAAGGAATACTTTAGACAGATGGAATTGAAACTTAAAGAGGATACGAGACAGCAAATCCAAACAGTGAAAGAACACATTGAAAATGAATTACATAAACAAATAAAAGAAGAAGTTATGCATCTTTATCAGGAGATAGAGATTATAAAAAAATCAAACAATAATTCTAGAAATGAAGGAAACGATAAACCAAATTAAAAAGTCAATTGAGAGTATCACTAACACTGTGGAGCAAGTAGAAGACAGAATGTCAGATAATGAAGACAAAATATATCATCTTGAAATGAATCTAGCCAACACAGAAAGGCTGGTAAAAAATCATGAGTAAAACATCCAAGAGATATGGGATAACATAAAAAAAAATTAATGAGTCATCTGGATAGGTACACAGATTCAAACCAAGGGAATTAGTAATCTATTGAATGAAATAATTACAGAAATATTTCTAGAAATACAAAGTAAATAGATATACAAATTGGACATGCTTACAGGACACGGAGAACACAAAATCACAGTAGACCAACACCAAGACACATTGTTATGAAGATATCCAATATACAAAACAAAGAGAAAATATTAATAGCTCTAAGAGAAAGGAGGCAGATTACATTAAGGGGTAAACCAATAAGGTTGAGAATGGATTTTTCATCACAGTCGCTGAAAGCGAGAAGATCCTGGAGCAACGTATTTCAAACACTGAAAGACAATGAATGCCAACCAAGAATTCTGTATCCAGCAAAATTAAGCTGCAGGTATGACGATGAAATAAAAATATTTCATGATAAACAAAAGGTAAAAAAATTTGTAGCCAGAAAACCAGCATTGCAAAGCATCTTGAGCAAAACAATACACGAAGAAGAAATGAAAATCAACAACCAAAACCATCAGTGGAAGTGCCTCAGTAATGACTGAGGGTGGGGGAAAAGCTAATCATGGAGAAACAAACTAAATTAAAAAAAAAAAGATGAATCATCAATCATGAGCGGCAGTACAAACCATATATCAATAGTGACTCTAAATGTTAATGGCTTAAACTCTCCAATAACGCGACATAGGCTGGTAACTTGGATTAAAAATGAATCCAACAATATATTGCCTCCAGGAGGCACATCTGAATGGAAAAGACATACACAGGCTGAAGGTGCAAGTTTTGGAAAAAATATACCATGCAACGCTCCCCATAAGCAAGCAGGGGTGGCCATGCTCATATCGAAAAAAATCGACTTCAAGACTAATTTAATCAAAAGGGATAAGAAAGGACATTATATACTGTTAAAAGGAACCATTCATCAACAAGACATAAAAATTATCAATATTTATGCACCAAATAATGGTGCTGCAATGTTCAAAAAACAAATTCACCTCAAGTTCCAGAATGAAATAGACCACAACACAATAATTATGGGTGACTTCAACACACCTCTCTCACCATTGGACAGATCCTCCAAACAAAAGTGAATAAAGAAACTATAGAACTCAATATCACAATCAATAACCTAGACTTAACTGACATATATCGAATATATCAATCATCATCAAGTGGATATACTTTTTTCTCAGTAGCACGTGGGTCCTTCTCAAAAATAGACCATATATTATGTCATAGGGCAACCCTCAGTAAATATACAGGGGTTGAGATAATACCATGAATTTTTTCTGATCATAATGGAATGAAACTGGAAACCAATGATAAAAAAAGGAAGGAAAAATCCTACATCACATGGAAAATGAACAATATGTTACTGAATGATCAGTGGGTTACAGAAGATATAAAGGAGGAAATCAAAAAATTCTTAGAGATACATGAAAATACAGACACAATATATCAGAATCTATGGGAGACAATGAAAGCAGTTTTAAGAGGGAAATTCATCGCCTGGAGGTCATTCCTGAAAAAAAGTAAAAACGAACAAATAAATGAGCTCACACTTCAACTCAAAGCCCTAGAAAAGGAAGAGCAAAACAACAAAAAATGTAGCAGAAAGCAAGAAATAATTAAAATCAGAGCAGAAATCAACGAAATTGAAACAAAAGAAACTATTGAAAAAATTAACAAAACTAAAAGGTGGTTCTTCGAAAAAATAAATATGTTCGACAGACCCTTAGGCATGCTAATGAAGAGAAGAAGAGAGAGAACTCAAATTACTAACATATGGGATGAAAAAGGCAATATTACAACAGATGCTTCCGAAATACAGAAGACAAATAGAAATTATTTAGAAAACCTATATTCCAATAAAATAGAATATAGTGAAGACATCGATAAATTTCTTAAGTCATATGATATTCCCAGACTGAGTCAGAAGGATACACACAATTTAAACAGACCAATGTCAATGGATGAAACAGAAGAAGCAATCAAAAGACTACAAACCAAGAAAAGCCCAGGAACGGATCGCTATACAGCGGAGTTTTACAAAACATTTAAAGAAGATTTAATACCAATACTTTTCAAGTTATTTCAGCATAGAGAAAAAGAGGGAGCTCTTCCAAATTCATTCTATGAGGCCAACATCACGCTGATTCCGAAATCAGAAAAAGACACCTCAAAGAAAGAAAACTACAGACCAATATATCTGATGAACCTACATGCAAAAATCCTCAATAAAACTCTGGTGAATCGAATACAAAGGCACATCAAAAAAATTATGCACCATGATCAAGTAGGATTCATAGCTGGGATGCAAGGATGGTTCAATATACGGAAATCAATAAATGTTATTCATCACATCAATAGACTTAAAGATAAGAACCATATGATCATCTCGATAGAAGCAAAAAAAAGCATTTGACAAAGTACAGCATCCCTTTATGTTCAAAACATTAGAAAAAATAGGGATAACAGGAAGTTACCTCGACATTGTAAAAGCTATCTATGCTAAGCCTCAGGCTAGCATCATTATGAATGGAGAAAAATTGAAGGCATTTCTTCTAAAATCTGGAACAAGACAGGGATGCCCTCTCTCACCACTTCTATTCCATATAGTTCTCAAAACACTGGCCAGAGCAATTAGACATACTAAACAAATAAAAGGCATAAAAATAGGAAAATAAGAACGCAAATTATCACTATTTTCGGGTGACATTATTCTATACATAGAAGACACAAAAAGGTGTACAAAAACTACTAGAACTAAAAAATGAATGACCTGCGACCCACCGGCAGGTCAGGCCCAGAAACCTGCAGAGGGTCACAGCTGCCCCACCCACCTGCAAGGTAGGCGATACCGTGACCACTGATAAAACAGGCCCAGTGGCCGTCTGACACATCACCCCGTTTGGGGGAGGGGCAGAGCCGCCACCAGCACCTGTTAGGTAGACAGACCTGCAAACGACAGACAGAACAGGCCTAGCGGCCAGCAGAGGTGCAGAGCCGCTTCTCACGCCTGCAAGGGAGGCGAACCTGTGACCACCGAAAGAACAGGCCCACCGAAAGTAGAGGCACAGCAGCCTGCCGGCGTAGTAGGCACATTGCCCCAATTGGAGGAGGGGCAGAACCACCGCCAAAGCCTGCGAGGGAGACTTTGCAACTATATAAGAGCAATATAAATATATAGGGGGAAAATCAATAACAAAACAGTTTCACCAAGCAGAAAGAAACGCGATCAGTATGAAAAGACAAGGAAAGAAAGGACCACAAGCAATGCAGGTCAACTCAACTTTAGAAGAGGTAATATCTGCAGCAGATGGAATGTCAGATAAAGAATTCAGGATATACATGCTTCAGATTATCTGGAGTCTCAAGGAAGACACTAGACAGCATAATCAGACAATGAAAGACCACTTCGAGCACTTCGAAAATGAATTACATAAACAAATACAAGAAGCAAAAGATCAATTATACAGGGAGATCAAGGTTATAAAAAACAAACAAACAGAAATCCTGGAAATGCAGGAAACAATAAACCAAATTAAAAACTCAATTGAGAATACTACCAGCAGAGTAGAACACTTAGAAGATAGAACATCAGAAAATGAAGACAAAGTATTTCAACTGGAGAAGAACATAGACAGCTCAGCAAAGCTGTTAAGAAACCATGAGCAGAACATTCAAGAAATATGGGATAACATAAAGAGACCAAACTTAAGAGTCATTGGGATACAGGAAGGTATAGAGTTCCAAACAAAAGGAATGAGCAATCTATTCAATGAAATAATACGAGAAAACTTCCCAGACTTGAAGAATGAGACAGAATCCCATATCCTAGAAGCCTACGGGACGCCGAATGTGCAAAATCATAAGAGATCCACACCTAGACACATTATAATGAAGATGCCCAACATACAGAATAAGGAGAGAATTTTAAAAGCTACAAGAGAAAGGAAGCAGATTACATTTAGGGGTAAACCAATCAGGATAACAGCTGATCTTTCAACACAGACTCTGAAAGCTAGAAGATCCTTGAATAACATATTTGAAACACTGAAAGAAAATGGGTTCCAACCAAGAATTGTGTATCCAGCAAAATTAAGCTTCAGTATGGAAGATGAAATTAAAACCTTCCATGATAAACAAAAGTGAAAAGAATTTGCAGCTAGAAAACCATCTTTTCAAAACATCCTCGGCAAAACATTGCAGGAAGAGGAAATGGAAAATAACAATGAAAACCAACAGCGGGAGGGAGTACAGTAAAGAGGGGGAATAATCAAAGAGGAAAACAAACCATGTTTAGTAACATAAATAAACCAATATGACTGGAAGAACAACCCATATCTCAATAATAACCCTAAATGTTAATGGCTTAAACTCATGAATTAAGAGACACAGGCTAGTAGAATGGATCACAAAACAAGACCCAACAATATGCTGCCTTCAGTAGACGCATTTGATAGGAAAAGACATACATAGACTGAAGGTGAAAGGTTGGGAAATATCATATCACTCTTATGGACTTCGGAAACAAGCACGAGTGTCCATACTCATATCAAATAAAATAGATTTCAAGCCAAAGTTAATCAAAAGGGATGAAGAGGGACACTACATACAGCTCAAGGGAACCATACACCAACAAGACATCACAATCATAAATATATATGCCCCAAACAATGGTGCAGCTATGTTCATCAAACAAACTCTTCTCAAGTTCAAGAGTCTAATAGACCACCATACAATAATTATGGGAGACTTCAACACACCTCTCTCACCACTGGATAGATCTTACAAAGAAAAGTTGAATAAGGAATCTATAGAACTCAATAACATAATTAATAACCTAGACTTAATTGACATATATAGAATATACCACCCAAGATCAAGCAGTTACACTTTTTTCTCAGCAGCACTTGGATCCTTCTCAAAAATAGATCATATATTATGTCACATGGCAACTCTTAGACAATAGAAAGGAGTAGAGATAATACCATGCATCTTATCTGAACATAATGAAATGAAATTGAAAATCAACGATAAAAGAAGTAAGGAAAAATCATGCATCAATTGGAGAACGAAAAATAGGTTACTGAATGATAAATGGGTTATAGAAGACATCAAGGAGGATATTAAAAAATTCTTAGAGATAAATGAAAACACAGACACAACATATCGAAATCTATGGGACACATTGAAAGCAGTTCTAACAGGAAAATTTATTGCTTGGAGTTCATTCCTTAAAAAAAGAAACAAACCAACAAATAAATGATCTAATACTTCAACTCAATGTCCTAGAAAAAGAAGAGCAAAAAAACAGCAAAAAAGTAGAAGACAAGAAATAATTAAAATCAGAGCAAAAATTAATGAAATTGAAACAAAAGAAACAATTGAAAAAATTGACAAAACTAAAAGTTGGTTCTTTGAAAAAATAAATAAAATTGACAGACCCTTAGCCACGCTAATGAAGAGAAGAAGAGAGAGAACTCAAATTACTCGCATATGGGATGAAAAAGGCAATATCACAACAGACACTTCAGAAATACAGAAGATTATCAGAAATTATTTTGAATCCTTATACTCCAATAAATTAGAAGATAGTGAAGGCCTCGATAAATTTCTTAAGTCATATGATTTGCCCAGATTGAGTTAGGAGGATATTGACAACCTAAACAGACGAATATCAACTGAGGAAATAAAGAAACCATCAAAAGACTACCAACTAAGAAAAGCCCAGGACCGGATGGGTATACAGCAGAGTTTTACAAAACCTTTAAAGAGGAACTAATACCAATACTTTTCAAGCTATTTCAGGAAAATGAAAAACAGGGAGAACTTCCAAATTCATTCTATGAGTCCAACATCACCCTGATTCCTAAACCAGACAAAGACACTCCAAAGAAAGAAAACTACAGACTAATATCTCTAATGAACCTAGATGCAAAAATGCTCAATAAACTTCTCGCGAACCGGATACAAAAACATATCAAAAAAATTGTGCACCATGATCAGGTAGGATTTATCCCTGGGATGCAAGGTTGGTTCAATATACGAAAATCAATAAATGTTATTCACCACATCAATAGGCTTAAATATAAGAACCATATGATCATCTCGATAGATGCGGAAAAAGCATTCGACAAAGTACAGCATCCCTTTATGTTCAAAACTCTAGAAAAACTAGGGATAACAGGAACATACCTCAATATTGTAAAAGAAATCTATGCTAAGCCTCAGCCTAGCATCATTCTGAATGGAGAAAAACTGAAGGCATTCCCTCTAAAATCTGGTACAAGACAGGCATGGCCTCTCTTACCACTTCTGTTCAACATAGTTCTTGAATCACTGGCCAGTGCAATTAGACAGACAAAAGAAATTAAAGGCATAAAAATAGGAAAAGAAGAACTCAAATTATCACTATTTGCAGATGACATGATTCTATACCTAGCAGACCCAAAAGGGTCTACAAAGAAACTATTAGAGCTAATAAATGAATTCAGCAAAGTGGCAGGATATAAAATCAACAGGCATAAATCAAAGGCATTCCTGTATATCAGCGACAAATCCTCTAAAATATATATGAGGACAACCACCCCATTCACAATATCCTCAGAAAAAATAAAGTACTTGGGAATCAACCTAACAAAAGAGGTGTAAGACTTATACAATGAATACTACAGAACCCTAAAGAGAGAATTGAAGAAGATCTTAAAAGATGGAAAAATATACACTGTTCATGGAAAGGTAGAATTAACATCATCAAAATGGCGATATTAACAAAAGTTCTCAATAGGTTTAATGCAATGCCAATCAAAATCCCAATGGCATTTCTTGTAGAAATAGAGAAAGCAATCATGAAATTCATATGGAAAAATAAAAGACCCAGAATAGCAAAAACATTGCTAAGCAGGAAGTGTGAATCAGTCGGTATAGCTATACCAGACTTCAAACTATACTACAGAGCAATAGAAACAAAAACAGCATGGTACTGGTACCAAAACAGGCGGGTGGACCAATGGTACAGAATAGACGACACAGAAACCAATCCACAAAACTACAACTATCTTATATTCGATAAAGGGGCTAAAAGCATGCAATGGAAGAAGGCTAGCATCTTCAACAAATGGTGTTGGGAAAACTGGAAATCCATATGCAACAAAATGAAACTGAATCCCTTTCTCTCACCATGCACAAAAGTTAACTCAAAGTGGATCAAGGAACTTTATATCAAATCAGAGACATGGCGTCTGATAGAAGAAAAAGTTGGCTATGATCTACATACTGTGGGGTCGGGATCCAAATTCCTAAATAGGACACCCATAGCACAACAGTTAATAACTATAACCAACAAATGGGACTTACTCAAACTAAAAAGTTATTTTCTCAGCAAAAGAAACAATAAGAGAGGTAAATAGGTAGCCTACGTCCTGGGAACAAATCGTTACTCCTCACACTTCAGACAGAGCCCTAATATCCAGAATATACAAAGAACTAAAAAAATTAGACAATGAGATAACAAATAACCCAATCAACAAATGGGCCAAGGACCTGGACAGAAATTTCTCAGAGGAGGACATACAATCAATCAAGAAGTATATGAAAAAATGCTCACCATCTCTAGCAGTCAGAGAAATGCAAATAAAAACCACCCTAAGATACCATCTCACTCCAGTAAGATTGGCAGCCTTTAGGAAGTCAAACACCAACAAGTGCTGGCGAGGATGTCGGGAAAAGTGTACTCTTGTACATTACTGGTGGGACTGCAAATTGGTGCACCCAATTTGGAAAGCAGTATGGAGATTTCGTGGAAAGCTCGGGATGGAACCACCATTTGATCCAGCTATTCCCCTTCTCGGTCTATTCCCTAAAGACCTAAAAAGAGCACACTATAGGGCCACTGCTACATCCATGTTCATAGCAGCACATTTCACAATAGCAAGACTGTGGAACCAACATAGATGTCCTTCAATAAAAGAATGGATAAAAAAATGTGGCATTTATACACAATGGAATATTACTCTGCATGAAGAAATGACAAAATCATAGAATTTGGAGGGAAATGGATGGCATTAGAGCAGGTTATGCTAAGTGAAGCTAGCCAATCCCTTAAAAACAAATGCCAAATATCTTCTTTGATATAAGGAGATTAACTAAGAACAGAGTAGGGATGAAGAGCATGAGAAGAAGATTAACATTAAACAGGGATGAGAGGTGGGAGGGAAAGGGAGAGAGAAGGAAAATTGCATGTAAATGGAAGGAGACCCTCAGGGGTATACAAAATTACATACAAGAGGAAATGAGGGGAAAGGAGGAAAAATATAAGGGGGAGAAATGAATTACAGTAGAGGAGGTAGAGAGAGAAGAGGGGAGGGGAGGGGGAGGGGGGATAGTAGAGGATAGGAAAGGCAACAGAATACAACAGTCACCAGAATGGCAATATGTAAATCAATGGTTGTGCAATTGATGTGATTCTGCAATCTGTATATGGGGTAAAAATGGGAGCTCATATCCCACTTGAATCAAAGTGTGAAATATGATATATCAAGAACTATGAAATGTTTTGAACAACCTACAATAAAATTAATTTAAAAAAAACCAGCATGGTACTGGTACCAAAACAGGCGGGTGGACCAATGGTACAGAATGGAGGACACAGAGATTAATCCAAAAAGCTACAACTATTTTATATTTGATAAAGGAGCTAAAAGCATGCAATGGAGGAAATATAGTATCTTCAACAAATGGTGTTGGGAAAAATGGAAATCCATGTGCAACAAAATGAAACTGAATTCCTTTCTCTCGCCATGCACAAAAGTTAACTCATAGTGGATCAAGGTGCTAGATATCAAATCAAAGACTCTGTGTCTGATAGAAGAAAAAGTTGGCTCTGATCTACATATTATGGGATCGGGCTCCAAATTCCTTTATATGACATCCATAGCACAAGAGTTAATAACAAGAATCAACAAATGGGACTACTTAAACTGAAAAGTTTTTTATCAGCAAGAGAAAGAATAAGAGAGGTAAATAAGGAGCATACATCATGGGAACAAATTTTTACTCCTCACACTTCAGATAGAGGCCTAATATCCAGAATATACAAAGAACTCAAAAAATTAGACAATAAGATAACAAATAACCCAATAAACAAATGGGTCAAGGACTTGAACAGACACTTCTCAGAGGAGGACATACAATCATTCATCAAGTACATAATAAAATGCTCACCATTTCTAGCAGTCAGAGAAATTCAAATCAAAATCACCCTAAGATACCATCTCACTCCAGTAAATTGGTAGCCATTATGAAGTCAAACAACAACAAGTGCTGGCAAGGATGTGGGGTAAAAGATACTCTTGTACATTGCTGGTGGGACTGTAAACTGGTGTGGCCAATTTGGAAAGCAGTATGGAGATTCCTGGGAAAGCTGTGAATGGAACCACAATTTGACTCAGCTATTGCCCTTCTCTGACTATTCCCTGAAGACCTTAAAAGAGAGTAATACAGGGATACTACCACATGGATTTTCATAGCAGTACAATTCACAATTGATACACTGTGGATCCAACCCAGATGCCCTTCAATAGATGAATGGATAAAAAAATGTGGCATTTATACACTATGGAGTATTACGCAGCACTAACAAATGACAAAATCATAAAATTTGCAGAAAAATGGATGGCACTGGAGCAGATTATGCTTAGTGAAGATAGCCAATCCCTAAAAAATAAATACCAAATGTCTTCTTTGATATAATGAGAGCAACTAAGAACAGAGCAGGGAGCAATAGCAGGAAGAAAAGATTAACTTTAAACAGAGACATGAGGTGGGAGGGTAAGTGAGAGAAAAGGGAAATTGCATGGTAATGGAGGGAGACCCTCATTGTTACACAAAATTACATATTGTTGTGAGTGGAATGGGAAAATAAACATGGAGTGAAATAAATTACAGTAGATGGGGAAAAAAGAGAAGATCGGAAGGAAGGGGAGGGGAGATAGTAGAGTATAGGAAAGGTAGCAGAATACAACAGTAGCTAATAGGGCATTATGTAAAAATGTGGATGTGTAATCGATGTGATTCTGTAATCTCTATTTGGGCTAAAAATGGGAGTTCATAAGCCACTTGAATCTAATGTATGAAATATTATATGTCAAGAGATTTTTAATGTTTTGAGCAACCAATAAAAGAAAAAAAGTAGCAATATATATGCCAATCGAAATTCATCATGAAATATATATAATCCACAGATCGAAAAATATTCATTTTACTGAACATGGATTAATGTATAATGTTATTCAACTAGGAAGCTCACCCATAGGTTGAATTTTCAGTTCCAACAGCATTTAGGAGGTGTTATCCTTTCTCACAATTTGCATCTGCCAATTCAGTTACCTCACAAGTATGTACGTGTGGTACCAGGTAGAATTCTATATGTGCATATAAAAATACATGTGCTGAATTGGCTACAGAGAAAGGGAGACAGGAATTCACATATTTGTTAATTTTAAAAACACATGTAGAACTATTTCAACAAAAAAAATGACTAGATTTATAACTCCTACACTATATAATGCAAAAGGCAATTGTAACAATACACCATGCCTCCTCTGAACTGCTTGTATTTCTATTCTGTTTGGGTTATTTTTCACCATCATATTAGAATTATTAGAGTATAGTAGGGTATGTGTTAGTTTCAGGGCTTCAGTATTTCAAATAGAAAATTGAAAAATGAATCGAATGTGTATGTAAATATGTGCTACACAAAAATCTTCCCACTCACATTCAGAACAATGCCTTGATATTACCTTGGCCCAAGTAAGACACAATTAGAGTAGAAAAGTGTGAAAATCTGTGAATACATATCTGGAATGGAATATGCTCAGGAGTTCACAACCTTGGTGGTGGTAGAGGAGTTTCCAAACGTAAAAAACAGTGTAAACACTCCACAAACATGGAGCTCTGCTGGCCTAAGACTTCTTGGAAAACTGCCTCTGAGGTTGGGCACTTGAAATATATGTTGTTGTCATGAGCTTTAACTTCCTTTGTAGTGAGACCATCAAAATGGGTCTGCATCTATGTGACCTGGAAGACATGGTTTCTTATATTCCAATGACCATGAGGCAGCAGTGCTGAATTCTCTCTTTGTATGTAAACTGTGGCCACTGGAGGCTAAGTGTCTCCTCGTGTGGACTGTGAAGACATTTGGTCATCCTCCACTTTTCGTGGTGTTTCTTGCTGCTGCACTGGGAATTTGGTATTTGCTTCACCAAATACAAGGAGTTCTACTAGGATACAGTGCTGAAGGGAGTTCTGTCACGTGTGGTGGGTCAGGGTCTGCAGGAGAATGCACCAACCAGGCTTCTATCCCACACAGCTTGCCCCAATAACCATAGTAAACTGATTCTGAACATTGCCCTGAAACCTCTCCATATAAAAAATGCCTTTACATATAAGTGTCTGATTTCTGCACTATGTCAGTCATAATCCATTTGGAAGCCAATGGCCGATCCACATGGCCCCACCATGGTGTTTTATCACACACCTGCCCACCACTTCTCTAGGCCCACTAATCAGCAGGATACAAATTACTGGCATCTCTGTTCTACACCATTTTCATAAAACCCAGTAAAACAAGGCATTCTCTGGTATACACATGATCAACCACAGGACTTCCAAAGATTCTCCAGTGCCACCTGGTCATGGAAATTTCAAAAATTTCATGGTATTTATCCAGCCATTTTTCAAAGATTAAGTTGGAGGCACTGTGGGTTTCAAATCATTCAGGAACCATTAAGTGTTGAGAAAGCTCATTTCAATGAAAGCTCTGGAGAACACTCACAGGCAAGGCTTCTCAAAGAGTTGCCAAAAGGTCACATGAAGCCAGGCAAATTGAGGCCTACAATGTGAGGTCCATGTGTGTTTTGACTCTCAACTATACCTGCCAATCTTTCAGAATAAAATCATGTGATATCCTGGCTGAGGTTCCCATTGTTTTGTGGAAAGACACCCTGGGCCTAGATCTCAGTTTCCATGGGTGAGTCTCATGCATGGCCTTCTAAAATCCCAACACAATTCATGGCAATACTTCTCTGAGTTCAGTTCCAGAACTCAGTCTCTAAGGGGAATCACGCCAGAGTTCAAGCCCAGGTGGAACCAGTCATTCCTTCCAACCACCACAAAAATGACCACAATTAAAATCAAAACACTCCCACAGGGCCCTCATCTTCTTCCATATAGACACTCATCATAACCTCTGGCTGGAGATTTCTATGAGGGGCACAGCCTAAGAAAGTGTAAAAAATAAGCTCACTTGCCCCTCATTTGCCTAAAATCATGGTGGCCTGGACACTCCTCCTGTGAACCTGGAGTGATCAAATATTCCTGCTGTTAAAGTGTTCCGCTTCTCCAATTTGAGGCCTACTAGCTGTGAGGTATAGATTCTTTATGTGATTTGGAGTCATGAGAAAACCCAAGCACATATGGGCAAGCCTCTGCAGGGATTTGAAGAACTCATTTAATCCAAAGAATCCCTATTCTCACTTAATGGAGGTCAGGAACCTAAAACAAGAAGGCAAAAAAATTCATCCACAATGACTTCTCTTTTGGCCATTTCGGTTTGGGAAGCACATGGGATTTTTCTTTAGATCCATTGGGTGCTGAGAATCTAAGTCACAGCCTCACACAAGGACCAGAGACTGATTCAGACACATCCCATTCCAAAGCAATTAAGCAAAGAGCCACAGGTGAAGCCCATTCATTTCCATATGAAAACAGTTTTCTTCAGGCTTCACAAAGGGTTGGCATGAGGCAAAGACCTTCCTGAAATTCAGGGTAATTGAAACACAAGTAAGCAAATGGCCCAAGAAGGGTTTCTTCACTGAGACTTTACTGGTCACACTGATATCTGAGTTTTCTGAGATGCTCTCAATCTCTTCAGCTATCCAGTACATGGCCATGTCACAGAGCCTTGTGGTGTTACATATCTGGGACACAAAACCATGAGCGTATTCTGTAGAGTGGCCAGAATTCATGAAGAAAACAGTAACTTAAGAAGACAGTAGGTGTTGCCCATCCATAAGGCAAAGTGAAGTCCATTAATCTATTGGGCAGTATTAATGTGGGGAAGCTTTCTACTAGAGAAAACAAATCCATTGATGCATTCTCTTTTCTAATGTCTACAACCACGGATACAGTGGGATACACAGACATAGAAACCCTCACAATGTCAAAGGACTTACTAGAAACAGTTCACTCCACACCAGAAAAAAACACCTTTCCTACCTATTCTCAGAACATGAGAAAAAAACCACAAACTCACACCCACAACGGCAAAGCCACCTCCTTCCCCCAAGTAGGTCTGTGACTATCCAGAGTGTCTTCTGACTGGTGGGCCATATTATGTTCCCCCGAAATGGCCTGTCCTCTCTCAGATCTGGTCTCCTTGGCCAACTATGTGAAGTTGTCAGGAGACAGCGGTGAGCCACTACCTGCTTTCTCAGGGAAGGTGCCTCTTCAGAGCTCTGCTGGCAATTGGCCATCCTCACATCAGTAGGTACCAAGAAAGACTGACTCTGTCCTTGGAAAAAGCAAACAAGTTAGCCCAATGGGACTAGGACTGGGACTGGCTCTGGGTGCCTGTCTTCCTGGATTCCAAGTTCAGAGAATTCAATCACCAAGGAAGTGAGGAGAGGTCACTTCCTTCAGGAACTGAATGAGGTCACTGCCTTGAAAACCACCTTGTCCTAACAGTTGCTTCCAAGGGTCCCATGAGATGGAGGCTGCCCCAACATCCTCTGACACATTCAGAAGTTAGAATGGAATATCAACCTTAGGCACCCAGGTACAGCTCTGCACACAGGCCTGGTTTCTTCCAACTTCTTTACAATAAGAAAAGAGAGGCTGACTTAGACCCATCAATTCATCCTGACCAGGTTGTTTGCCATGGAAGATTTCTATTGCTCTCTCAGGTCCAACATAGCTGCATAAATCTTCTCCAAGGATCATTTCTGCATGGATCTCTGAGGTTCTCAGAAGGTGGAAGATCACCTACATTCCTATATTGTAAGACCAACTCTGTCCCTGCTCTTCTGTAAGTTATATTGATGGAACAGTGTATGTTTAGGGTTAATAACATGTTTGATTTGGGTTAGGAATCATTTTGCGAGATGAATAATGGTATTGGCAACCTTCGATATTTACAAGAGTATATAGGTGAAATATAAGTATGAAAGCAGAAAATTAGGAAAGATTTGAAGCCCAGAAGGGAATTGGACCCTTAAGTGGTATACTTAGCTTTGAGTTATGTGCTGCACAGTTGTCTCAGATAAATCAATATACAATGGCATAGGACCTTGTACCTTGGATGATTGAATGTTGAAGAGAACATCCAGTCAAAAAGCGATATTCAGTACGATGAGGAAGGTAGTAGTTAGGTTTAGAATGAAGAGTGAGTATTGGATTTGGACAAAAAGTTCTTTAGCAATAGGGTTTCGGTTAGAGAGTGAGTGTTAATGTCAGCACATGTGAAGAGTCAGTCACAATGATGAACTGGGGAAAATATGAGGGAAAGCAGATATCAATAAAGACATTAGGAAATCAAGCAAAGTACAAAGTGAGTGATAGGATTAGACATTTTCAACAGGCTTGAGGTTGAATATATAATCTTAGGAAGAATCAAATATGTAGTCACCAATAGGATTGACATTTGAGAGCATTAGGCAACCTGGACATAGATGTTTTTAGTAATCCATGCTCACTTTCCATTTAGGCTTTGGTACAATTGAAAGTGTGACCTTTGCTTCTTGTGTCCAGAATATTTCTGTGATAAAATGTATATGTATATCACGTGACATGAGTATTTCTTCCACCATTTCCAGGAGCAATATTTTGAAGACATATAAATTTGTATTGGGGTACAAATAGGTATACCCTCTGTCTATGAATATAGCAATAACGCATGAATAGACCATACTGGGAATAAATAATATAACTGGATCCACTTTAAATAATGGATTGAATGGATATCTGAAAATATATAAGAAATGTTATAAAGATGCACAATCAATCATTCCAACCAGTTATATATCTAATGGTCATCTTAGGGTTATGTTTTATCATGAAGGATGTGTGAGTTTTGCTTAAAAATTGATCATGGAAATTGAAAATAATATATTTGAAAAAAGTCTCATGAAAAGACCAGTCAAGAAACATAGGGAAATACATGTGTTCTGGAGCAAGAAGTGATTGAAAGTGAAACAAATGCCTATAAATTTGCTAAGTAGTGGATGAAATATATATCCTATGATGTGCATAAACTGAAGAAATAGTAATGTACCAGTGTTGAATAATAATTAATGTCAAAATACACATCATGTCCCATAGGAATCTACTAGCATTGATGTTAAACTAGGTCAGTTAATGTAGAAATACTAGGATTTGTTTGCACCTTTCACTGAAGTTAGTTTTCAGTACTAGGAAACAAATATGTATTTCAGGTGGATGAATATTTCTGAGAATAATCTTGTGAAAAGTTGATTATTAATCCACATACATGAACATGAATGAATTTAGGGAGTGTATATAAGACACATATATTTCATATTTTGAAAAATCTGGAGATTTATTTTGTATATATATATATATATATATATATATATATATATATATACACACACACACACACACAAACACACACACAAACAAAGACATTCAAAAGTAGAATTATATATGCCAATCGAATTTCACCATGAAATATATATCATCCACAGATCCAAAAATATTCATTTTACTGAACATGGATTTATGTATAATGTTATTCAACTAGGAAGCTCACCATTAGCTTGAATTTTCAGTTCCAACAGCATTTAGGTGGAGTAATCTCTTCTCACAAATTGTATCTGCAATGTCAGGCACCTCACAAAAATGTACGTGTGATATCAGGTAGGATTCTATATGTGTATATAAAAATTAATGTGCTGAATAGGTTACAGCGAAAGGGAGATAGGAATTCACATATTTGTTAACTTTAATACACATATAAAACTATTTCAATTAAAAAATGACTAGATTTATAACACCTACCTTTTATCTTGCAAAAGGCAAGTCCAATATACACCATGCCTCCTCTGAACTGCTTGTATTTCAATTCCGTTTGGGTTATTTTTCTCCATCATATTAGTATTTGTAGTTAGCGTCTAGAAGGGTATGGGTTATTGTCAGGAATTCAGTATTTCAATTGGAAAATTGGAAAGTGAATCCAATGTGTATGCAATTATGTGCTGCACAATATTCTTCCCACTCTCATCCAGAACAATGGCTTGACATTAACTTCGCCCCAAGTAAGACGCAATTAGAGAAGAAGAGTTAGAAATTCTGTGAATACATATCTGGAATGGAAACTGCTCAGGAGTTCACAACCTTGGAGGTGGTAGAGGATTTTCCAAAAGTAGGGGACAGGGTTGATCACCCAACATGATCTTTCATTAAAATTGTGAGCCATCTTGCCACAAAGCCATGAAAAGATAATTTTTGCTTTACTATAAATTACTGAAAATTCTGAACCTGCTTAGAATGCCTGACCATGTTTTGAACTCACCCATGCCTGGCTCTCTGACCAGAAAACGGCCCTCTCTGAAACTTTAATGACACCTCATAAATATTCGCCTTCCCTGGCCAGACAATGACCCTCTCTGAGGCTCTAATGGTCCTCATAATTTCTGATGCTGGGGCCAGAAAAAACAAATGTAAACTACAATTAGTGTGATGCTTGTCAAAGTTCTGTTTTCTGTAACCCCCCTTTTGTGTAACTTTCTGGGCTATAAAGCTGGGCTGTAGGAAAGGTGGGGTTGCTGTCTTGTTCCCGCCATTTTGAGAGGGAGAGGCAGCCCGGCTGCTTGAAATATTAAGCTTGCCTTAATTTGATTTTAATTGGAGTCAGTGGTCTTTTCTTGTGTCCTGGACTAACATTTTGGAGTTCCCCAGCAACATGACCCGACCAGATCACAAAGCCATACTGCTGGAAATTCTGAAGCTGGCCTATCCTCCAGGACTCCAGGCTGGAGAGCCAAGTTCCAAGGCCTTGGAATGAGCCTTCAGTCCGTGGATCACTGCAGTGAACCATCGCACTAAAACTATTATCAAGCACCTGGTGGAGGAGGCCTTCATAGGTAAGAGGCGCCTTTATAACATCTGATATCCGGTTAAGGGAGTTCTCTTCTGATGACAGAGAGGTGGCCTGGGAAGGCTCACATATACTCCTGTCCGGGACAGTAATAGGAATCCTTCTTTCCTCTGTTCTTTTCTGTAGGGAATACCTCTGAAAGTGTAGAGAGGTGCCGACTGGCACGCAGGAGCTCCTACCCCGGAGCTTTAGCAAGACGCTGCATTGCTCCTCTGGTTTTCTGTTTATTCGCCGAGTTTCTGTTTTTTGTGTGTGTGTTTTGTTCTGTGTTCTAAATGTTTTTTATTTGTTTGTTTTTGTGCGTTTTGTTGTGTGATTTCTGTGGTAAAAACTTAAGGATATTGGACGTGAAAATGGGTAATAAAGCATGTAAGCCTGTCACCCCTTTGGACTGTGTTTTAAAGAAATGGGATGCACTATACCCCCCTTTGTTAAGCAGGATGAGAGAAGCCCCTAGCTGGCTGTCTGGAGCACACCCACTGCAGAGGGCAATGCCTGCTGGAGACCTAATAACTGAGTATCTCCCAGGTTAACAAGTGAAGCTCCTTTAAAACCCCTTGTCCCTCCAGATCAAGAGAGTCACAACTTTGGACAGAGTCCCCTGTTTTTATCCTTTGTTAGCAAAGCAGTAAACCTCCCTTTTACTTTTTCTCAAACCCTGTCCTTATATTAAATTGGTATTAATTGGCTTCAAGGTCCAGAACCGAAATTTAAGTTACAAATTTTGATACCCCCCCGACCCCGGAATTTTTGAGAGCTGACTACTGAAATGTTAGGAGATTCAGCGTGCTTGGGGTGGAACCAAACCAGAGGAGCTAATCCTGTTTAAGTAAAAGACGGGACTGAGGGACTCCCAGCAGCTGCTGAAGTCCTGTTGCTTCAGTAAATTCCCTCCTTCCTTCCCTGCACTGTAAGTATTATGCCACCTCTGTTTTCTTAAAAAAGAGAAAAAGAAAAAGGAGACACTAAATGCAGTAAAGTCACCATGGAGACCTTTGATATTACATTTCAGGTTGCCCCTCTGTGAAAACATCTTATGCCCTTGTGGGGACATCTATCATGCCACTGGTGTAGGAGATTTTTCTCTTATCTGCTGTTTTAAAGGCTTCTGTCCTGTCAGCCATAGTCTGGAGCTCCTTTCTGTCTGTCTTTTGTCTTTGTTTCTGGCCATTTAAGACATGTGCAATAATGTGTTGATATTATAAATTGTTTCTTGGGAATGATCTTAGCTGAATGTGTGTCTAAATGATGATGTTTTATTGTAACAATATGGTATCTGGATGGGTTTTTGTAGCATTGCTCAATCTTGCAGTTAAAAGTCGGGTTTAGGTAATTTTTTAGTTTATGATTTCAGATAATTCATGCCAGAGAACTTAAATACTTAAAATGGAAAACTAAAGAATTCTACTTCCAAGTTGGCAAGTAACTTCCCAATCATTTAGTCTTTTTTTTCACCAATTTTTAATTGGGTAGCCTGGGTAAATGTCACAGTGTGTCAGTGCATTAATTTGGACAAGGATAGTAAATCATAGTATGGTATCTGTTGACAAAACAAGATGTTAAGGTATAAAATTTTGAATTGTATCTTAAAATTGTATCATAATTTTCAACATCCTCACCTGAAAATTATGGTTAAAGTGCCTTAGGCCTGAGGTGTCCGCTCAGAATATCAGTTTTGTCCAGCTCCTTCCAGAACTCAGCCAGGACTTATGTTGAAATGTAAATGAAAGAAGCCTACAAGCTCAGTAGGAGACTGATCTGATGTCTAAGTGGGAAAAAAAAAAAGGTAAATCGTATGGTATTTACTAATTACTGGCCAGTCATTTTTTCTAGGACTCTCATTTTTTTCCTTAGATTCTGTATTTTTTTTGAGCTCATTATTTTGATCCTAGAGAACTAGGTTAATATTTTTCTCATCAGTTCTATCTTTGACCAACAGTGGAGTTCTGAAACATTACAATGGAGATTTCACCTGTGAAAAGCTACAAGGCCTTACTATTATTATTTGTGCACACTTTTGTTATGTGTTGTATGTCCATATATCCATATGTTCGTATATCATATATATGATATACAAATTAACATATATAAGGAGCGATCATTAAAAAAAAGCACTCATAAAAACAAATTTTAAAAAGTGGATTCGAAGATCTTTAATTCACGTGAGTTAAATGGTTCACTTTAAATTTGGATAAACAAATAACAATAAATGTCTTTAAATTTAAGCTTACAAGTTTTTCTAGCTGCTCAAAAATCTAATAAAATATTAATGTCTATAAAATGTCTAATATGCCTTGGTTCTAGGACTTTTCCTTTAACAAAAAAATGGTTTACACTGTTCAATACATTTCTCTAATATTTTGATAAATAAGTGAAGTAAATTTGATATGGGATTACTCATTCATGAGTACTTTTGTTAGATATCTGATTGATTTAGTAAGGTCTGTATAAGTTTGTTCTAAAGTCTGTATAAGATTGTAAAAATCAGTCATGTGATAAAGCGACACAAATTTCTGAAAACAAAAGTTTACCCATAACATTGTGTTTATTTTTATTTTTCTAGAGCAAGCAACCATAAAAATTAAACAACTGATTAAATAAGAACTGTTATTTTAGAGCACTGTACTGGAATTTCTTTAAAAGCTAAATTTGGTTAATGTAAAAACATCAATGTCATTGTGATGCTATTAATGTGCTCATATCTTCCAGGTATACAAGTCTGTAAGGTAGAAACTTTAAAAGAGCATTACATCAAGCTGGTGTTCTGAAGTTGTATGGTAAAAAAAAAATATATATATTGGGGATTTATTTACTTGTTATCAATAAGATATGTAAAGTTTTAAGTTACTTTTTACATTGGGGAAAAATTTAAATATATTTTTAAGTTAATGAGCTCCTAATCTATGTAAAGGTTAAAAACTTTCAGCCTTTCTTTAATTCATGTTTTAAATGTGATATCATATGGTGTTAGCTAATGTTCATGTGACCTCAAACAATTTGTGTAAACTGTGTAAGATGATAAATAAAAAAAAAAGATCAGCTTTAGAACTAAAAGACGTAAGATTTATATAGAGCCCTGCCTTACCTGAGATAAGGCTCTGTGTCTCATCTTATAACATGTGAGAATAACTACGAAAGCAGTAGGTCAGATTTTATTTAATTTAAAGTTACGTTCAGAAGTTTTTTTTTTTTTCTGTCAAGACTACTAGGATCTCAAAAAGGGGATATAATTTATAACTCAGCCAAAAATTCAGGGTAGCTATTACACGAACTAAGTATTTTTACTCTTGTTAATTTTATTTTGTAATTTCCTTATAAGTTAACTAAAGATTCCCTGTTAGTGTTTTACAAAAGAGTTGCTTTTGAACACAACATTGGTTAATTTAAGATAATAAGGCATCACCTACAAGACAGAAAAATACAGATCCCAAATAATAAAAAGATAAATAATTTTAAATTATAGACATTAAAGCACAGTACTCTTAATATAAGGCTGTTAAAATTTATTTGTTGGATGTTTAAGATTAGGATTTAAAATTTAATTTAAATGAAAAGGGACAATAAAACAAATTTTGGCTCTTGACCTCTGAGTCAGTTTGTATCCAGGGAACAGGAGACTTCTCTAAAGAACTTTGCAACTCTCAGCCACATAAACTCCTGATCAGGAAGATTAATGAGGCCACTGGAGAACAGAAAGCCAATCAGTGCATTTTCTACGAAGAAGAGAGTCATCAGAGAAGGGAGATATTCCTGATGCTTCTGAGAGAAGCCACATGGTCAAGCAAGACCTGGAATCACCTAGCGCAAATGGCACTAGCAGAACTGAGAAGCTGCTCTCAAGTTTCCCCAGAAATGACTCCCATAAAATCTCAGCTGACTGTTAACAATAGATAGAAACAAAAGTCAGTTTTACTGCTTCATCTTAAACTCTTAGCAAAGACAGATAAACCCAAAATACAGCCATTCCTGGGCATTTTAAATAATAATAGTTATAATAATATTTTAACGTATACACTTTATGGTAGCCTCCCAAAATAAGTAAGACTGGAGGCTACAAAGAAAGATTCTCAGAGAGGAATGCCTGATGAGAATAAAAAGAGACTATCAAGAGGAGCTACCAGAGGCAGAAGTTTTTTGTTTAAGGCCTACAGATATTCCTAACCTACACAGGTAGGCTTGGTGTTTGCTAGTATGATTATCCAGCCCTGACTAACAGAATTAAAGGTTTCTCTATTACACACAGAGGTCATACTAGTAAAAGGAATTTGCAAGATCAGATGACATTAAATTATTAAACTGTATCTTATGGGGTGGGACAACTGTGACACTAAAAGTTAAATATTAAGTTGAAAGTCCTGATAACTGGGGATATTGAAGACAGATGAGGGGACATCTATACAGTGACTTGTTTCAGCAGCTGCAACATTTATTCAGTACTCATGGTTTTTGTTTCTCTCATAGAAGAACCCATCCCCAGATGACTTTACAAACTGTTCTACCACAACCAGACTTCAAACCGAACTGACTTCTAAAAGGCAACTCATGTCCCTCATGCTGTGCCCCCTGATGTCACCCTCTCTCAGCTCAGAAGAAGCCAAAATGAGTGACGCCACTCTTCTTACAACAATGGAGCCAAAAATAAATAGACTTTCATTTTAAGTAATTAATTAAGTCAGGTAAAATCAGGGAGACTGGTTTTGTGTGAGTTCAAAAAATATGGAGACTGTCACGTGAGGTATTAAAATTCCCTCAGTGCTCTTCCCCTACCCTATCAAAGATTTGAAAGGGACACATTAGAAAAGGGGGGAATGATAGACCCAACCTGATCTTTTATTAAAATTGGGATCCATCTTGCCACAAAGCCATGAAAAGAAAATTTTGGCTTAACTATAAATTACACCAAATTCTGAACCTGCTTGCAATGCCTGCCCGTGGCCTTGAACTCACCCATGCCTGGCTCTTTGACCAGGAACAGCCCTCTATGAAACTTTATTGACACCTCATAAATACTGGCCTTCCCTGGCCAGACAATGACCCTCTCTGAGGCTCTAATGGTCTTCATAAATTCTGATGTTGGGGCCAGCAAATATATATATATATAAACTACGATTAGTTTGATGCTTGTCAAAGTTCTGATATTTTAACCCCCCTGTAGTGTAAAATTCTGGGTTATAAACCTGGGCTGTAGGAAATTTGGGTGGCTGTCTTGTTCCCACTGTTTTGGGAGGGAGAGGCCACCTGGGCAGTGGAAAATATAAGCTTGCTTTAACTTGATTTTAATTGGAGTCAGTGGTCTTTTCTTGCATCCTGGTCTAATAGGTAAATGCTATCAAACAAGGAGCTCTGCCAGCCTGAAGACTTCCTTAGAAACTGCCTCTGATGATGGGCACTTGACATATATGTTGTTGTCAGGAGCTTTAGCTTTCTTTCTAATGAGACCATCAAAGCTGGATCTGCATCTATGTGACCTGGAGGGCATGGTTTCTTGTTTTTCAAAGGACATGAGGCAGCAGTGCTGAATTCACTCTTTGTAGGTAAACTGTCGCCACTGAAGGCTAAGTGACTCCCCGTGTGGACTGTGAAGCAATTTGGTCATCCTCCACTTTTCGTGGTGTTTCTTGCTGCTGCACTGGGAATTTGTTATTTGCTTCACAAAATACAAGGAATTCAGCTGGGACACAGTGCTGGAGGGAGTTCTTTCACATGAGATGGGTCAGGGTCTGCAGGAGAATGCATCAACCAGGCTTCTATCCCACATAGCTTGTCCCCTTGACCATTGCACCTGATTCTGAACATTGTCCTGAAACATCTCCATATAACAAGATGCCTTATATCTAGAGTTATCAGACGTATAAGTGATTCCTGGCTGCACAATGTCAGCCACAAGCCATTTGGAAGTCAATGGCAGATACACATGGCCCGACCACAGATGTTTTATCACACACCTGCACACCACAGCTCTGGGCCCACTACTCAGCAGGCTCCAACATACTGGTATCTCTGTTCTACATCATTTTCATGAAACCTAGTCAATCAAGGCACTGTCTGGTACACACTTCATCAGCAAGAGGACATTGAAAGGTTCTCCAGTGCCACCTGGTCATGAAAATTTCAAAAATTTCATGGTATTTATCTAGCCATTTTTCAAGGATGAAGTTGGAGAAATTGTGGGTTTCAATTCATTCAGGAACCATTAATGTTTGAGGAAGCACATTTCAAGGAAACTCTGGAGAATTCTCAGAGGCAAGGCTTCCCAAAGAGTGGCCAAAAAGACACATGAAGCCAGGCCCATTGAGGTCTACAATGTGAGGCCCATGTGTGTTTTGACTGTCAACGATGGCTGCCAAGTCTTTCAGTATAAAATAATGTGATGCCCTGGCAGAGATTGACAATGCTCTGTGGAAAGCCACCCTGGGCATTGATCTCAGTTTCCAAAGGCAACTCTCATGCGTGGTCTCCTAAAATCCCAACACAATTCATGGCAATACTTCTCTGAGGTCAGTTCCTGAACTCAATCTGTAAGGGGAATCACACCAGAGTTCAAGCCCAGGTGGACCTAGGCATCTCTTCCAACCACCAAACAAATGACCACAATTAAAACCAAAACACTCCCAAATGGCCCTCATCTTCTTCCACATAGACACTCTTCATAACCTCTGGCTGGAGGTTTCCATGAGGGGCACAGCCCAAGACAGTTTTCCAAATGAACTCCCTTGCACCTCATTTGCCTAAAGTCAGGGTGGCCTGGACTCCCTTCCTGTGAACCAATAGTGATCAAATAGTCCTGCTCTTAATACTGCTCTGCTTCTCTAATTTGAGGCCTACTGACTGTCTGGTATATATTCTTTATGTGAATTGGTGTCATGAGAAAACACAAGCCCTTATGTGCTAGCCTCTGTAGGGCTTTGAAGAACTGATTTGACACAAAGGATCCCTATTCTCACGTGATGGAGGTCAGGAAACTTACAGAGGAAGGAGAGAGACTTCATCCACAATGACTGCTCTTTTGGCCATTTTCGTTTTGCATGCACACTTAAAAACTTTCTTTAGATCCATCAGGTGCTGAGAATCTAAGCCGCTGCCTCACACAGGGCAAAGAGGATGATTCAGCCACATCTCTTTCCAAAGCAATTAAGCAAAGAGCCACAGGTGATGCCCATTCATTTCCATTTGAAAACTCTTTTTTTCTGGCCTCACAAAGGGGTTTCCTGAGGCAAAGATCTTCCTGACATTTAGGAAAACAGAACAATAGGTAAGCAAAAGGCCCAGTGCAGTGTTTTTCCACTGAGACTTTAATGGTCACACTGATATGTGAGTTTTCTGAGATGCTTCTATTCTCTTCAGCTATCCAGTACATGGCCATGTCACAGAGCTTGGAGGTGGTACATATCTTGGAAACCAAACCATGAGGCTATTCTGGAGAGTGGCCAGTATTCAGGAAGAAAACAAGAACTTAGGAAGATAGTAGGTGTTGCCCATCCATAAGGCAAGCCTCTCTCCATTCTTAAATTGTGCAGTATGAATGTTGGGAAGCTTTCTACTAGACAGGACACAACCATTGATGCATTCGCTTTTCAAATGTCTACAACCACAGATACAGTGGAATGCACAGACATAGAAACACTCGCGTTGTCAAACGACTTTCTAGAAACATTCCAGTCCAAACAAACAAACAGTCTTTCCTACCTATTCTCAGAAAAGAGACAAAACCACAAACTCACACCAACACCCACAACGGCACCTCCTTCCCCCAAGTATGTTGGTGAATATATTGAGTGTCCTCTGACTGGTGGTCCATACTATGTTCCCCCAAAATGGCCTGTTCTGTCTCAGATCTGGTCTCCTTCGCCAACTCTGTGAAGTTGTCAGGAGCCATGGTTGAGCCACTACCTGCTTTCTCAGAAAAGGCTCCTCTTCAGAGGTCTCCTGACATTTGGCCATTATCACTTCAGTAGGTACCAACAAAGACTGACTCTGTCCTTGGTAAATCCAAACAATTGAGACCACTGGGACTGGGACTGGGACTTACTCTGGGTGCCTGGCTTCCTGGATCCCAAGTTCAGAGTGTTCCATCACCAAGGAAGTGTGTACTGATATTTGCTTCTAAGGGTCCCAGGAGATGGAGACTGCCCCTACTTTCTGTGACAGTTTCACAAGTTAGAATGGTATATCAACAATAGGCACCCGGGAACAGCTCTTCTCACAGGCCTGGTTTGGTCCATCTTCTCTATATTAAGAAGAGAAAGGCTGATTCAGATACATCTCTTCATCCTGACCCGGTTGTTTAACATTGAAAATGACTTTTGCTCTCTCAGGTCCTTCATAGCTGCCTTCTTCTCCATGTATCATTTCTGCATGGACCTTTGAGGTTCTCATCAGGTGGAAGATACCCTACAATCCAGTATTGGAAGACCAACTCTCTCCCTGATCTTCTGTAAAGTTAGATTGAGGGAACAGTGTATGGTTAGGGTTAACAACATGTTCAATTGGGTTAGGAATAATTCTGCAGGATGAATAATGGTTATGGGAACATGTGATATTTACAAAATATACAGTTGAAATATAGGTATGAAAACAGAAATCTAGGTGAGATTTGATGCCCAGAAGGGCATTGGGGCCTTGATTGGGATACTTAGCTTTGAATTAATTTCTGCACAGATGTCTCAGATAAATCAATATACAATGGTATAGGATATTGTACCTTGGATGATTGAATGTCGAAGAGAACATGCAGTCAAAAAGGGATAGTCGGTAGGATTAGAAAGATAGACGGTAGTTTTAGAAAGATGAGTGAGTATAGGATTTGGACAAAATGGTCTTTAGCAATAGGGTTTCATGTACAGAGTGAATGTAAATGTCAGCACATGTTAAGAGGCAGTCACAATGATGACTGGGGAAAATATATATCAATAGAGACATTAGGAAATCAGGCAAAGTATAAGGGGAGTAATAGGATTAGACATTTTCAACAGGTTTGAGGTTGAATATATAATCTTAGGAAGAAACAAATATGTAGTCACCAATAAGATCCACATTTGAGAGCAATAGGCAAACTGGACATGGATGATTTTAGTAATCCATGTTCAATTTCCATTTAGGCTTTAGTACAATCATAAGTGTGACATTTGCTTTTTGTTTCCAGAATATTATTGTGATAAAATGTATATGTAGATCAGGTGACATGAGTATTTCTTTCACCATTTCTAGGAACAGTATTTTGAAGACGTGTAAATTAGTATTTTGAATACAAATAGGTGTACACTGTGTCTATGAATATAGAAATAATGCATGAATAGACCATACTGTGAATAAATAATATAACTGGTTCCAACTTAAATAATGGTTCAAATTGATATCTGAAAATATACAGGAAACCTTATATTGATATATATCCATTCATTCAAACCAGTTATACATCTAATGGTAATATTAGGGTTATGGTTTATCATGAAGAATGTGTGAGTTTTGCTTCAAAAGTAATTGTGGAAATCGAAAATAATGTGTTTGGAAAGAAGTCTCATGAAAAGACCAGTCATGTAACCTGGAGGAATACATGTGTTCTGAAGCAGGAAGTGATTGAAAGTGAAACAAAAGCCTTTAATTTTGTGAACTTGTGGATGAAATATATATCTTATGATGTGCATAAACTGAGGAAATAGTAATGTACAAGTGTTGAAAAAAAATGAACATCAAAATACACATCATGTCCTATAGAAATCTACTTGCATTTATATTAACCTGGGTCAATTAGTGTAAAAATATTAGGATATGTATGCACAATTCACTTAACTTAGTTTTCAGTACTAGGAAACAAATACGTATTTCAGGAGGATGAATATGTCTTAGAATAATCTTATGAAAAGTTGATTATAAATACGCACTTAAATATTAATGAATTTAGGGAGTACATAATAAGATACATTTATTTCATATTTTGAAAACTCTGGAGAGTGTATATATATATATATATATATATATATATATATATATATATATATATTAGAATACACACACAGAAATTAAAAAGTATTAATATACAAGCCAAATGAAATTCACCATGAAATATATATCATCCACAGATCTAAAAATATTCATTTTACTGAACATGAATTTATGTATAATGTTGTTCAGCTAGGATACTCACTCATAGGTTGAATTTTCCTTTTCAACAGTGTTTAATAGGAGTGATCTCTTCTCACAATTTGTATCTGCCAAGTGAGCCACCTCACAAGAATGTACGTGTGGTACCAGGTAGGATTCTATATGTGCATATAAAAATATATGTGCTGAATAGGCTACAGAGAAATGGAGGCACGAATTCACATATTTGTTAACTTTAAAAACACATGGAGAAGTGTTTCAACAAAAAAATGACTAGATTTAAAACTCCTACCATATATAATGCAAAAGGAACGTCCAAATGTTAACCTTGCATCCTCTGAACTACTTGTATTTCAATTTGGTTTGGTCTATTTTTATCCATCATAATAGGATTTGTAGTCAGAGTCTAGTAGGGAGTGGGTTACTATGAGGGATTCAGTATTTTGAATGAATAATTGGAAAATGAATCCAATGTGTATGCAAATATGTGCTACAAAAAAATCTTCCCACTCTCATCCAGAACAATGCCTTGACATTACCTTAGCCCCAAGTAAGATACAATTAGAGGAGAAGAGTTAGAAAATCTAGGAATACATATCTGGAATGGAAAATGCTCTGGAGTTCACAACACTGGAGGTGGTAGAGGAGTTTCCAAAAGTAATGGAGACTGTAAAAACTCCACAAACATGGAAGTGTGCAGGCCTCAAGACATCTGGGAAACTGTCTTTGAGGTTGTACACTTGAAATATATGTTGTTTTCAGGAGCTTTAGCTTCCTTTTTAGTGAGACCATCAAAGCTGTGTATGCATCTGTTACATGGAGGACATGGTTTCTTATTTTCCAATGAACATGAGGTAGCAGTGCTGAATTCTCTCTTTGTGGGTTTACTGTGGCCACTGGGGTCTAAGAATCTTTCCTTGTAGACTGTGAAGCCATTTGGTCATTCTCCAATTTTGTTGTGTTTCTTGTTGCTGCACTGGGAGTTTGGTATTTGCTTCACAAAATACAAGGAGTTCCACTGGGACACAGTGCTGGAGGGAGTTCTGTCACGTGTGGTGTGTAAGGGTCTGCAGGAGAATGCACCAACCAGGCTTCTACGCCACATTGCTTGCCCCCTTGACCATAGCAACTTGATTCTGAACATTGCCCTGAAAACTCTCCATCTAACAAGATGGCTTAATATACAAAGGTATGCTGGCTGCACCATGTCAGTCACAAGCCTTTGGAAGCCAAAGTAAGATCCACATGACCCCACCACAGATATTTTATCACACAACTGCACACCACAGCTCTGGGCCCACTACTCAACAGGCTCCACCATACTGGCAGCTCTGTTCTACACCATTTTCATGAAACCCAGTCAAGGAAGGCACTGTCTGGTACACTCTTGATCAGCAACAGGACATCCAAAGGTTCTCCAGTGCCACCTGGTCGTGGAAATTTCAAAAATTTCATGGTATTTATCTAGACATTTTTCAAGGATGAAGTTGGAGAAACTGTGGGTTTCAATTCATTCAGGAACCATTAAATTTTTAGGAAGCACATTTCAAGGAAAACTCTGGAGAATTTTCAGAGGCAAGTCTTCCCAAAGAGTGGCCAAAAGGCCACATGAAGCCAGGCCCATTGAGGTCTACAATGTGAGGTCCATGTGTGTTTTGACTCTCAACAATGGCTGCCAAGTCTTTCAGAATAAAATCATGTGATGTCCTGGCTGAGATTGACAGTGCTTGGTGAATAGCCACCCCAGGCTTAGATCTCAGTTTCCAATGGCGACTCTCATGCATGGCCTCCTAAAATCCCAACACAATTAATGGCAATATTTCTCTGAGGTCAGTTCCAGAAATCAGTCTTTAAGGGGAATCGCACCAGAATTCCAGCCCAGGTGGACCCAGGATTCTCTTCTAACCACCAACAATTGACCACAATTAAAACCAAAAAACTCCCACATGGCCCTCATCTTCTTCAACATAGACACTCTGAATAACCTCTAGCTAGAGGTTTCCATGACGGGCGCAGCCCAAGACAGTGTCCAAAATAAGCTCCCTTGCCCCTCATTTGCCTAAAGTCAGAGTGGACTAGACACCATTCCTGTGAACCAAGAGTGATCAAATAGCCCTTCTTTAATACTGCTCTGCTTCTCCAGTTTGAGGCCAACTGACTGGTATAGATTCTTTATGTGAATTGGTGTCCTGACAAAACCCAAGCACCTATTGGCTAGCCTCTGCAGAGCTTTGAAGAACTGGTTTGACCCAACGGATCCCTATTCTCACTTGATGGAGGTCAGGAAGCTTACAGAGGAAGGCGAGAGACTTCATCCACAATGACTGCTCTTTTGGCCATTTTGGTTTTGGATGCACACTTGGAAACTTTTTTTAGATCCATCAGGTGCTGAGAATCTAAGCCACTGCCTCACAGAGGGCAAAGAGGCTGATTCAGCCACATCCATTTCCAAAGCAATTAAGCAAAGAGCCACAGGTGACGCCCATCCTTTTCCATTTGAAAACTGATTTCTTCAGGTTTCACACAGGGGTGGCCTGAGGCAAACACGTTCCTGACATTCAGGACAACAGAACAATAGGTAAGCAAAAGTCCAAAGTAGTATTTCTCCACTGAGACTTTACTGGTCGCACTGATATCTGAGTTTTCTGAGATGCTCTCATTCCCTTCAGCTATCCAGTACATGATCATGTCACAGAGCTTGGAGGTGGTACATATCTTGGAAATAATACCATGAGGCTATTCTGGAGAGTGGCCAGTATTCAGGAAGAAAAGAGGAACTTAAGAAGATAATAGGTGTTGCCCATCCATAAGGCAAGCAGCTCTTTATTCTTTAATTTGGCAAGATGAATGCTGGGAAGCTTTCTACTAGACAGGACACAACCGTTGATGAATTCTCTTTTCAAATGTCTACAAAAACGGATTCAGTGGGATACACAGACATAGAAACACTCGCGTTGTCAAACGACTTTCTAGAAACATTCCAGTCTAAACAAACAAACCGCCTTTCCTACCTATTCTCAGAACATGAGACAAAACCACAAACTCACACAGACACCCACAACGGAATCTCCTTCCCCCAAGTATGTCTGTGAGTATCCTGAGTGTCCTCTGACTGGTGGGCCATACTATGTTCCACCAAAATGGCCTGTCCTATCTCAGACCTGAACTTCTTTGCCAACTCTGTGAAGTTGTCAGGAGCCATGGTTGAGCCACTACCTGCTTTCTCAGAAAAGGCCCCTCTTCAGAGCTCTCCTGGCATTTGGCCATTCTCACTTCAGTAGGTACTAAGAAAGACTGACTCTGTCCTTGGTAAATCCAAACAAATGAGACCACTGGGACTGGGACTGGGACTGGCTCTGGGTGCCTGGCTTCCTGGATCCCGAGTTCAGAGAGTTCCATCACCAAGGAAGTGTGATAGGTCACTTCCTTCACGAACTGAATGAGGTCACTGGGTTGGCAACCACTTTTTCCTAACAGTTGCTTCCAAGGGTCCCATGAGATGGAGGCTGCCCATACTTCCTGTGACACTTTCACAAGATAGAATGGTATATCAACCATAGGCACCCGGGAACAGCTCTCCACACAGGCCTGGTTTGGTCGATTTAATCTACATTAAGAAGAGAGAGGCTTTCAGACACATCCCTTCATTTTGACCAGGTTGTTTTACATGGAAGTTGACTTTTGCTCTCTCAGGTCTTTCATAGGTGTCTACATCTTCTTCAGGGATCATTTCTGCACGGAACTTTGAGGTTCTCAGCAGGAGGAAGATCCCCTACATTCCTGTATTGTAAGACCAACAATATCCTTGTTCTTCTGTTAAGTTATATTGAGGAAATATTGCATGGTTAAGGGTAATAACAGGTTCGATTTGGTTTAGGAATCATTCTGCAGGATGAATTATGGTATTGGGAACCTGCGATATTTACAAGAATATACTGGTGAAATATAAGTATGAAAACAGAAATCTAGGTAATATTTGAAGTCCAGAAGGGCATTGGGTGGCCTGAACACCCTTCCTTTGAATCAGGAGTGATCAAATAGCCCTGCCGCTAATACTGCACTGCTTCTCCAATTTGAGGCTTACTGACTGTCAGGTATAGATTCTTTATGTGATTTGGAGACATGAGAAAACCCAAGCACCTATTGTCTCATGCCACAGCAAATGGTTTATTGGGTGTCCAGCATGCTGGGGCTGAAAGCTCACTTCAGAGGAGGAAAGAACAAAGAGCCCCGAGAACAACTTGAGAAGAGATTATATACAATCTTTAGAGAGTGCAGGGACTTTATATACATCATAGCCTCCTTTAGCAAATATCATATACTGTGGGAAAATCAAATATCAACTCTAAAACATGATTAGCACATTCATTGGCGGGAACAGTTCGGGCAGGGGGTGATTGGTCAGCCCTGAGAAGGGGTATACATTTAAACTGATTGGTTGAAGCCCTGAGATGTATACGTGCTGAGATGCACGGTTTCTGGGAAGGGGTTGTTAAGTAACTAGGTGGTCAGGAAAGATTTCAACACATCTAATGGGCAGTTCCGGGAATTGTCTTCACTGACACAGGAATTTAAGGTTCTGAGCACAGCTTGTAAACTTTACAAAACCTGGTTCTTTACGTTTCAATTTTAATTTCTTTAATTCTTTCATTTCTCCTTTTTCTGAATACTTTTAATTTTAAAAGTAATGAATCATAATTTTTGTGGGGTCTCACATTCTATTTCTGCCAGTGAAGTGTATTTCTGTCTGATTACCATGAGTTTTACCTGCCCAATCTGAGCCTGGAGAAAGGAAACTATGAGGTTAAGCAAACAAGGTCCCACAGTTATCAACACCATAAGCATGATCAGGGGTCCAGCTAAGGCTGATAGGAGTGTAGTTAACCAGGGGGACAAGGTAAACCATGACTCAAACCACACTTGTTGAATCTCCCTTTCTCTCTGGTGCTCTTCAAGGCATTTTCTCAATTTACTCATGGATTATTTTACAACTCCAGTATGGTCAGCATAAAAACAGCATTTTTCTCTCAGTACAGCACAGAGGCCCCCCTCCCTTATTAAATGGAGGTCTAATCCTCACCTGTTCTGTAAAACAACTTTAGAGAGAGAGGTTAAGGATTCCTGAAAAACTGTGATGGAGGTCTCTAACGTCTTCAAGTCTTGATTTATTGCTGTTTCTAATCAGTCCATTTGTTGTGACCCATGGATCATATCAGCTGTTCCTGTACCCACTCCTGCAGCAGCTCCTAGCCCCAATAGGATGGCTAGAGTAAGGGACACTGGCTCCCGGCAAAATCGGGCTGTTTGTCCACCTAGTAGACCTTCAAAGGATTCTGGATCATGATAGAGCACCCTGGGGGGTATCTGCACCATTACACCATAATGTACAGAGCTGTCAAATACCTGGGCTGAAATGCAAGGAGTTCTGACTGTGTGGAGTTCAGTACCATAAAGGTTCCTTTAATTAGTTCCCAGGGGGAGGAGTCAGCTGTACTCTGGACTGGGGAAGTAGGCAAAGATGGAAACTGCGAAGTATGAGATGGTAGAGGGGTTTTGGTAGATCTAGGAATGGGAGGTTTAGGAGGCTTAATTCCAGACTTGAATGGATTGGGCCCTATTGCTGTGGGATTTTCTTCCTTTTTAAGCCGAATGGTGAACCAGAGACCAAAGTCATAGCCAGGGCCATTAATATAGAATCGCATTCCCCAAGTATTTCCCATAGGCCATGTTGTTCTGAGGTAGCCCCTTCCTTTGGAAGTGAAAGTTATATTGAGGGGGTAACATAGACTATTTTTTCCACAGCAAGTTTTTGACACCACTTGGATAGCGGCACATTTATTGGGATCAATCCAGATGTCATTTCATCCTACCGAATCATACTGTCTGGGGAGTTTGGGTTTCACAATGTAGCTCCCGTGTGTTCACAACCCCAAGATCTACAATAAAAGTCACTGGGTCCTCCACAGGTTTGGGCCTGTTTGCGATTTCAGAAATCAGCTGGGCACACTTAATAAACAAGACTGGCTAGTTTACACCTGAGCTGGGGAGATGACATCAATAATTCATGGGGTAAGTTGGTTTGGGCTTTAGTGGGATCTGTGTGGGGTCCACTATGTCAGGGAGATCCCAGTCAGAGAGGCCTATGGCAAGCTGACAAATGTGCGGGTGGAGAGATGGCCACCAAGTCCATAAGGGGGCTGTATGTGAAATAGACCACACTACTTGCCCAGTAGGATTTATAACTTGCCATTGTTGCTGAACAGGCTGATGGGGATTAGGACTGCTGGTGGTCAGGGGAAGAATCCATAGCCCTACCCACACCACAGACATGCAACTTGAGAGGGTTACCAGTCTGTTCCAGTTTCCAGCCAGAGTATGGACAGGGCACAGGATTGAGATGGGAGGCATGGATCCAGGAAGTGATCCCATCCACTTTCACCACTGTAGGTGTTATAAGCAGCACCTGGTATGGTCCTTTCCAGCAGGGTTCCAGGGATGACACCCGATACTGTCTCATGTAGACGAAGTCTCCCACTTGATATCGATGTGGAGTTCCCTCGTCTCCAGGATGATAAGCAGTGGCCAACTGTTTCCACAGGTATCGCTGGGTGCTGGGTTTGTTCAAGGGCTTTAAGTCTGTCTAGCAAGGGTGTGTGAAAGGAATCATTAATCTCAGAGTTGGGGTTAGGTCCCTTAATGGAGGAGGGGCACCGTAGAGAATTTCATAAGGGGTGAGGTTACACAAAGGGGCGGAGGGGTATTTCTTGCACGAAAAAGTACATGAGGTAGGAGCATAGTCCAATTTTTTATGCCGGTCTCCAAGATTAATTTCGTTAAGTCTCTTTGATGGTTCTATTCATCGTTTCTACCTGTCCTGAGCTCTGGGGTCTATAAGCACAATATAACTTCCAAGTAATCCCCAGGGTCCTGGAAAATCCCTGACTTACCTGGGCCACGGATGCTGGTCCGTTATCAGACCCTATTACCTTAGGCAGGCCGAACCTTGGAAAACTGTCTTCTAGGATCTTTTTGACCACCATCTGAGCTGTTTCTTTCTTCATGGGGAAGGCTTCGACCCATCCTGAAAAAGTATCTACAAAGACTAGGAGATATTTAAGTCCATACCTTGCTGGCTTAATTTCAGAAAAGTCCACTTCCCAGAATTGTCCTGGTCTGGTTCCTCGTATGCGCTTCCCTGCAGGAATCTTGGATGGGAAAGTATTAACTAATTGGAAGACTTGAAAAGCTCTAGTCACCTGCTCAGCTATTTTTTTCCTCTTTGAGTCAGTCAATAATAAGTCCTTTCTTCGGTCCTTTAAGAGTGCCTATAACTTCTTTGAGCCTAAGTGGTTTAGCTGGTGTACGTCTTTGACATAAAGGTGGGCTTTTTGAAATTGTAAACTTGGCTCTGTAGGGTCCCAGATTTCTGTATCTGTCTCCTCAGATGATAAGTTGCCTGAATGTTCCGGGGCAGCCAAGTCTCCTGATTTTTGTTCCCCCCGGTGTGGAAAAAGTTAACAGAGTCACTCTGTTTAGGGCTGCCAATTAAGCTTCCTCATCTGCCCTTCTGTTTCCAACTGCCACAGGGTTGTTTCTCTTCTGGTGCCCGGGACAGTCCACTATAGCTAGTTCCTTATGGCCCTGCACTGCTGAGCCAAGGTGGAGGATCTAATCTTTATTTTTTATTTTTTTCCCGGCAGAGGTTAATAGCCCGCATTGTTGGTAAATAGTCCCGAGCATATGAACAGTGGCAAATGCATAGTGGCTATCAGTTTATATGGTGGCCCTTTTCCCTGTTGCTAGTTCCAATGCTTTCATAAGGGCAATCAGTTCTGCTTTTTGGACTGATGTCCCTTCTGGGAGACCAGAGTATCAGATGAAATCAGTTTTGCTAACTGCTGCTGCTCCAGCCCGCCGCTTACCATCTTGGAGGAAGCTGCTGCCATCCGTAAACCATACGACTTCAGGGCGAGGCAGTGGCTGATCCTTCAAGTCTTGTTGTATACTGGTTTCCTTGCCAGTATGTGTTGACACTCATGAGTGACGGGTCCTGATGATTCTTCTGGCAGCAGTGTAGGTGGGTTGAGTGGAGCAGGGGGTCCCAGCGTTATTCTGTCTTTGTCAAGCAAGAGGCTCTGGTAGTGGTTTATTCTGGAGTTTGATTGCCACCTCTCTGGAGGCTAACAGATGATGCTCTCCAGGGCATGGGGGGCTATAATGGTTAGCTTCTGTCCCAACGTTAATTAATGAGCATCTTTTATTAGAAGGGCTGCCGCTGCTATAGCACTTAAGCAATGGGGCCACCCGCTAGCCAATGGGTCCAGTTTTTTGGATAAATACGCTACTGGCTTTTTCCAAGGTCCCAAAGACTGAGTGAGCACTCCCCGTGCTATTCCTTTCTTTTCCTCGATATAGAGAGTGAAGGGTTTTCTACATCTGGGAGTGCTAAGGCCGGAGCAGATAGCAGCACCTTTTTTTGACATTATCAAAAGCTTGTTGGTGCTCAGGGGTCCATTGGAAGTGGGCATCCCCCTTTATCAGCGGGTATAAAGGGGCAGCCAGAGATGCGAACCCAGGAATCCATAACCTGCAAAAGCTGGCAGTCCCAAGAAACTCTCTGAGTTTTCTCTAATTAGATGGGGGCAGTATCTGCAAAACGGTTTTTTTTTCTGGGCTCAGGGAGCCATCGTTTGCAACCCCTAAGAGAATAACCCAGGAAGATTACTTCTTGCTGACAAGTTTGGGCCTTTTGGCAGAAGCCATATATCCAAGCCGAGCAAGCTCGAATAATAGTGCTTGGGTCCCAGACTCATAGGTCTCCTTGGTGTTGGCTGCCAGTAGAAGATCATCCACTATTGGAGTAGGGTGACTTCGGGGTGTGCAGTTTTGAAGTCATTGATGTCTCTGTGGAGGGCTTCATCAAAGAGAATGGGGGATTTTTTGAACCCCTGTGGGAGTCTAGTCCAGGTTAGTTGGCCAGATGTTCCAGGTTCTGGGTCTATCCACTCTAAAGCTAACAGCAACTGACAGTCCTTATGTAGAGGCGAGCAGAAGTAAGCATCTTTTAAGTCCAGCACAGTGTACCATTTCTGCTCCGGATTCAGAGTGCTAAGCAAATTATATGGATTGGGTACTGTGGGGTGAATGTCCTGCACTCTGTTGTTTATCTCTCTTAGGTCTTGAACAGGACGGTAGTCCCCAGTTCCTGGCTTTCTTACTGGTACCGGGGGGTGTTCCAGGCTGATTGACAGGGCCTTAGGACCCCAAGACCCAGGTATTTATGAATATGGGGCCTTATCCCATCCTTAGCTTCTTTGCTTAGAGGATATTGTTTAACACTAATTGGAGACGCAGAGGCTTTTAATTCTACTACTATTGGAGGTTGTTGATGGCTAGACCTAACCCAGCAGTTTCTGCCCAGGCATTAGGATAATCTTTTATCCATTTCTGGGGTAGTTTGCCTGTTTGATCAGTCCTAGGGGGCGCGAAGAGTTGATGTTCATCTTCTACAGACATAGTCAAAGATGTTACTATGGGAGTTAATACTGCAGGCTTTAGAACCCCCACTTGGGGACCATTAGGGTTAAAGGTTATTCTAGTCCAGAGTTTGGTAAGCATATTCCTGCCCATCAATGGGGCCGGGCATTCTGGGATTACTAGGAAAGAGTCGTGGACTTTTTCCTTTCCGAGGTCCATATTCATCTTAGTTGTCCAAGCCTGATATCTACTGCCATTAGCCCCTTGAACTAGGGACGATTTAATTGATAGGGGGGCCAGTGAAGTCTTAAGGGCTGAGTATACTGCTCCTGTAATCACTTCAAAGTTCACTGTGTTCCCCTCAACTTCAAATTTTACTCTGAGCTGGGGGAGGGGATCTGAGCCCCGAATTTCCTAGTCCTCTTCTAGAGTCAGCACGGCGGGCTGGCGTGGCTGCTTCTTTTGGGGGCACTCTTTGGCCCAGTGTTCTTTTTTATTACAGTGGGCACATTGATTTGAGGCCAACGGCAGCCTTTGGCGTGGGCCCAGGTATGCCTTTATGTATCCCTGCTTTATAACTTCTGGCCTATTTGCTGCTGTGACCAGAACCTTAGGCAATGCTTTACTCTGCCATTTGCTTCTTTCCTCCTTCTTTTGTTCCCTTTCCTTCTCTCTCCTCTATTCCCTTTCCTCCTCAGTTTCTCTCTTATAATATACTTTCTCAGCTTCTCTGACTAAATCTCTTAAGGTCATATCTTATAATCCATCTAGACGTTGTAACTTTCTCTTAATATCTAGGGCAGTCTGCTCGATAAAGGCCATTGCAACAGATGGCTTTTGGTCTTCTGAATGAGGATCAAAAGGAATATATTTCCTATACGCTTCCATAATTCTATCCAGAAACATAGAAGGAGACTCATTAGGCCCTTGGATAATCTCTCTTACCTTGGCCAAATTAGTCGGCCCTCTGGCGGCCGCTCAGAGACCCACTATTAGAGAACGGCGATAAGTGGACAGATGCTACCTACATTCAAAGGTGTTGGGGTCCCAGTTGGGTCGGTTCATGGGCCCGTAGGGACAGAGAGGGAGCATCACTGGGGCTTCCGAGTTTTATATTATTTATCTCCTGCGGGTTCCTTTAGGTGGCCCAGCTTCCTTCAGGGGAGCAGGGTCTGCTGCTGCTGCGGGGAAGTCCCCTGGAGGGCTTGGGTCTGGCCCAATTGCCTCTAGTGGCGGAGAGGCTGAGTCAGCGGCGGGAGGATCATCTGGAACATGTTGTGGGTTGGGGAGCGAGGGTAGAGGATAAGGAGAGAGAGGAGTGTCCTGTCTTCTGACTCAGAATGGAGGGAAGAGGGGGAGGAGCAGAATGTTGGAATGATAAGATCGTGGGGGAAGGGGTATATGGCTGTTAATCTAGGTGGCCAAGTGGCCCCAGTGAAAGACAATATCTCTGACTTTTCGGATTAGAGGGAAGTGGAAGGATTCTTCTCGGGGCCATCCGACTCCTAGGATGGGCCATTCTGAAGCACAGAGAGTCTGCCAGATCCGGCATTTTACTGAAAAAGAAAGATTCTTGGTACTTGAGCGAACATCAGTCCAATGATCAAGGTTAAGAGACAGAGGCATGGAAGTGCTTTGTCCCATAATGTCCCATAATGGGAGTTACTCAAACAGGGACAGTGAATACACAAACGTGACACAGACAAAGACAAACAGTAAACGTTTAACATGAGTCCAAGAAAAAGATTAGAACTGAGTAACTGGCCAAACCTGATGGGTTAGACAATAAAGACAGACAGTAAACTCAACATGAGTTCCTGACAATGAACAAAACTGAGTAGCCAGCAAAACCTGATAGGCTGGAAAACCGAATCCTGAAGCAAAAAATAACCGAGTTGAGGAATCTACTAATCCTCAATTTCCCGAGTCCTCTGGAGTTTCCCCCAGGGACGTGGCCTGTGACTCTGTGACACATCTGTCAGCCACCATCGCAGAGAGCTAATGTTCTTCACCGACAGCCATTTTGCCAAGCCCTAACCTGAAACCTGAAACCAGAAAGAGGCACCTTAATTACTCTGAAAGGAGTCCATTGGGGTCTTTTGTTCGTCACTGCTGGATTTCTCAGCTAGGGCCTCCAGATGAAAAGGTGGGCCGAACGTCGGAGGAAAAGACCACCAAGAGAATTTCTCATGAAACAGCAAAGGGTTTATTGGGGGTCCAGCATGCTGGGGCTCAGAGCTCACTTCAGAGGAGCAAAAAACAAAGAGCCCCAAGAACAACATGAGCAGATTTTATATACATTCTTTAGAGAGGGCAGGGACTTAACATACATCCTAGCTTCCTTTAGCAAATCACCGTATACTGTGGGAAAATCAAATAACAACTCTAAAACATGATTTGCACATTCATTGGTGGGAACAGTTCAGGCAGGGGGTGATTGGTCAGCCCTGAGAAGGGGTATACATTTAAACTGATCGGTTGAAGCCCTGAGATGTATATGTGCTTAGCTGCACGGTTTTGGGGAAGAGGTTGTTAAGTAACTAGGTGGTCAGGGAAGATTTCAACACACATCTAATGGGTAGTTCCGGGAATTGTCTTAACTGCCACAGGAATTTCAGGTTCTGCGTGCAGCCTGGAAACTTTACAGAACCTGTTTCTTTACGTTTCAATTTCAATTTCTTTTATTCTTTCAGAACCTTACAAAGGAAGGCGAGAGACTTCATCAACAATGACTGCAATTTTGGCCATTTTGGTTTTGGAAGCAGACATGGGATCATTTTTAGATCCATACGGTGCTGGTAATCAAAGCCACAGCCTCACACAGGGCCAAGAGGCTGATTAAGACACATCCCTTTCCAAAGCAATTACTTCTCTGAGGTCAGTCACTGAACTCAGTCTCTGAGGGGAATCACAAAAGAGTTCAAGCCCAGGTGGACCCAGTCATCTCTTCCAAACTCCACACAAATGACCACAATTAAAACCAAAACACTCCACCAAGGCCCTCATCTTCTTCCATATATACATTCATCATAACCTCTGGCTGGATGTTTCCATGAATGGCACAGCCAAAGAGAGTTTCCAAAATAAGGTCTCTTTCCCTTCATTTGCCTAACCTCAGGGTAGCCTGGACACCATTTCTGTGAACCAGGATTGATCACATAGGTCTGCCATTAATACTGCTCTGCTTCTCCAATTTGAGGCCTACTGACTGTCAGGTATAGTTTCTTCATGTGATTTGGAGTCATGAGAAAACCCAATCATCTCTACAGGGCATGAAAGAACTCATTTGTCCCAAAGGATCCCTATTCTCACTTGATGGAGGTCAGGAACCTAAAAGAGGAAGGTGAGAAACTTCATACACCATGACTGATCTTTTCTGCATTTTGGTTTTGGATGCACACATTGGATTTTTCTTTAGATCCAACTGGTTCTGAGAATCTAAGCCACTACCTCACACAGGGCAAAGAGGCAGATTCAGACACATCCCTTTCCAAAGCATTTAAGCAAAGAGCCACAGGTGATGCCCATTTATTACCATTTGAAAACAGTTTTCTTCAGGATTCACAAAGGGCTGGCCTGAGGCAAAGACCTTCCTGACATTCATGGCAACAGGCAAATAGGTTAGCAAAAGGCCCAAAGCAGGGTTTCTCCACTGAGACTTTCCTGGTCACACTGATATCTGAGTTTTCTGAGATGCTCGCATTCCCTTCAGCTATCCAGTACATGGCCATGTCACAGAGCTTGGAGGTCGTACATATCGTGGACACAAAACCATGAGCCTATTCTGGAGAGTGGCCAGAATTCAGGAAGAAAACAGGAGCTTAGGAAGATAGTAGGTGTTGTTAACTAGATTTATAACACTTACCCTATATCATGCAAAAGGCAAGTCCAAATATACACCATGCCTCCTCTGAACTGCTTGTATTTCTATTCTGTTTGGGTTATTTTTCTCCATCATATTAGGATTAGTTGTCAGAGTGTAGTAGGGTATGGGTTAGTGTCAGTTGTCCCGGCCGGCGGGACACATCAACGTGGGCAAGAAACTTAGTTGGGGAGGAATGAAGGGACAAGAGACACGAGAGATTACAGCAAGACTGGAGTTCTGATCATGCTGCAAACTTTTATTGTTCTCACATGGAAATTTATATGCTGTGGATGGGAAAGCTCTCTTATCGGCAGTTGCTGGATGTCTTCAGAAAGTGAGATAACCTCAGGATGTTGCCGGAAGACAGATGGCTGCAGGATGTCTCAGGGAGATAGATGGCTGCGGGATGTCTCCCAGGCAGGATATCTCCCAGGGGGCTGTTTCTTTTCAGTGTCAGGCTATACTTTGAAGGAGAACTTCCTTCTAGCCCCTGACCTCTCCCCCTTTCTTATATAAAATATTTGACCATACCTTACAGGCCAATGTTTTAGGGGGTGATAGAGGCTCTGTTTCTCTAGCAGGCCTTTGAATATCTCCTGATTCGAGAGAGCATGTTTACAAGATTTCGTGGTGGCCTTGGCATATTTTTGGAGGAGACGGCTTTAAAAGGGAAGCATGCCGACCGCCATGCACCAGAGCGTGTCACTAAGAGGTCTTCTGTTTTGGTATCCGTGGATCCATCCTCCTGCAGTCCATCCTGCATCCTCCGTTATTATGGCCTAACGTCCTCACTCCATGGGTGCATCCCCCCCCCAAGTGAAGGGGCCCATGGAGGACGAACCCTTATGGCAATGGCAGAAGATGGTTGGTCAGAGCTGTTACTTATAGTTTAATGTAAGAAAGAGAGATCTGTGGGGATGTAAACTTAAGAAATAAGCCTGTGAGAAGGGTAGAACATCCTTTTAAATGTTGGCAGCATGGTCTTCCATCTCCAGGTGATGATAGTGGACCTGTATGGGCTTAGAGGCCAAAATATTAATCTGTTCTATAATAAATTGTACAAGCCTGTTTATAATGCAGGGTCCTATGGACACCATTAAAAGTAAACCCAACAAAGGGCCTAATAGGGGAAGAAGGTAGGGTAGAAATCCATTAAACCCAGTCCAGAGGGGATTTTCAAAAAGTTCCCTTCATCTCTTTTCTAGATCTTCTTGAAGCTGCTTAATTTTAGTGCGTACTATGACTGATTTATTGGCATTAAAGCAGCATCGTGCCCCTAAGGCCAAGCAAATACCTCCCTGGTTAGCTGTCAGTAAATCTAAGCCTTCTCTGTTTTGAAGGAACACTTCTGCCAGGGAGTCTACTAGGTCCTGCAAATCTCTAATGGTTCCTGTTAGAGTTTTTACATCATTTATAAGTTGTTGAGACAGGCGACGCTAAGAGTGTATAGCCATGCCTAAGCCAGCTGTACCTGTGTTCACAGCAGCTGTTATTCCAAGGCTGGCAAAGAGTGGTAAGGCCTGTATTGCCCGCCTGTGTCTTTTGACTAAGGTGTCTAGACTAGGAATGCATAGAGTTTTGTCTCCTGGGACAATAGTTATATCAGGGAGTAATAAGGCAAGAACACAGCCAACGGTCCAATTCGATGGAAGCCTCAGGAAGGCCGAGTTTCCTCCACACATAAAAACTGTGCCATTGGAGGGACAAAGAGATGGGGTGGGTGAGGAATAGTTTTGTACTGTTGAGCAATTTCCAAAGGAAGGAACTCCAACATCAATATCATAGGTATTATTTTGCATCGCGCCTAAAAGACATATTGTAAAAGTGCCTATAGACTGTACTTTAAAAGGAAATCTGGGTTGGCATGTATTATCATCGTCTATGATAGAATTAATAGGAACTGCAATAGGCATGATTGCCCCTGTTGTCATGGAGAGCCAGCAATCACCAGCAAAGGTGGGGTTGGAATTATTAAGCAAGGAGAAGGCAGTTTCCAAAATATCTAATATATTGTTATCTAAACCGGGGAGCTGGCATTTTCTCTATATTAAGAGATGATATGTGAGCTCAGGGATTTGGGGTTTCAAAAGTTTGATTATCTGAGGATGCTTGACAGCATAAGGGAATCCTCCACCATCAGCGACCCCTGTAGGTGCCTTAATGGGGCAGAAGGGGGGTTTACCAACAGGGCCTTGGCACCCAGCTGACTGTAGCTTGGTGTATTTGCCTTCTCCTCCCCGGTCAAAAAGAACGGGGGTATAATGAATAGTGGTCCCTCCTGCTGCATGAGTTTTAGTTAGGGAGGCTTCAAAAAATTGTTCTCCCTTCTTGTTGACACAAATTGAGGCCAACGCATAACAAGTGGCATGCATCTCTTGGGTATGCGTTCAAGTTGCAGAACAATTTTAGAGAGCATTACTTGTACTAGGGGGAATAATCTTTGGCTTGTTAACACATACCAATTTAGGCTGATGAACTCCTCTGAGTTTATGGTCAACCTCGGCCCGGAGGTAAGCCACCTTAGTCACGCAGTCAGCAGTCTGGGTCAAACTAGTGGGAGCCTGAGTCCAAGATCCTCCCTTGCGTTCACAGGGAGGGCCAAAAAGGTACTCCATGATGTTGGAAGGTGGAGGGCCAAAGCCTCCGTGTACAATCCTGTTCAGCAGAAGTGCCTTAAGTAGGATCCTCACACAGATTGTTGGCTGCATCTGAAAAAGAGGAAAATTTGTCCTCAGGGTGAGGGCCTCCATCCCTGTGTTGAGGTAAGCCATTAACCTGTTTAACCAGGCGTTCTGGTAACCATCTTTGGGCTGCTTGCTCTTGGTCCAAAACACAAGCTGAGCCTCGTCCACAGATGAGGACAGGACCTGGGCCTTTCCATTTATTTGTAAGGGGATTGTGCCACATAACAGGTGGGCGAACAGAATTGGACGAGGATTGCCAGTGTCAGTCTGCAGCCGAATGGCCTTCATTGTCTAGGGAAAGAAAAATAAGGGCAAATAATGCATGATTAAGGCGATGCCTGTGAGTGGTAAATACAAGTGCAGAAGCATTAAAGCGGGTTAGCCAAGTCTTTAGGTAAGGTGGGCACGTTCCACAATGCCTGAGGCTTGTATGGAATTCCAGTAGTATGACAAATTTGCGAGGAAGCACAAAACTGTTTAAACTTGGCACTGGTATATGCAGGACAATTATCTTGTTTTTAATATGTATTGGTTTACCCATTACGGAAAACACTGAAACAAGATGAGAAAGGACATCTTTGATAGCCTCTCCAGAATGTGGTGATGCAAAAATAAGGCCGCTGAAGGTATCTACAGAAACGTGTATATATTTGGTTTTTCCAAATTCAGAAAAATGAGTAACATCCATTTGCCAAAACTGATTGGACAGTAATCTTCGGGGGTTAACTCCCAAGTGTTGAATGGGGAGGGAGACAGGGCAACCAGGGCATGCTTTTACTATTTCTCGTGCCTGTTGCCTGGTAATTTTACATAGTTATCGAAGGTTCTGGAAATTTAGATGGTGAAGATTGTGTAAATCCGTGGCCTTTTGAATGGAGCCAACAAAAATTGAAAAGATGAAACGAGTTGCTGCATCAGCTTTGGCATTACCTTGTGTTAGAGGGCTGGGAAGATCAGAGTGTGCCCTGATGTGTCCTAAGAAAAATGGGTGTTGTCTGGCCTGAATTAGCTTCTGAAGCTGGTGAAACCGATGGGCCACATTGGAAGAAGCCTTAATGGTGGGTGAAATCTGAAGCAGGGGCACAGAATGAGCAATGTAGGCACTGTATGTATAAATATTAACAGGATTATCAAGAAATGTTTTAAAAACTTGTGTTATGGCAAACAATTCCACAAACTGTGCTGAATGATAGACAGTATCAAAGGTGTTAGGTTGGTTATTGACAACAAAGACTGCTAGGCCATTACTGGAACCATCTGTAAAGACAGTAAGGACTTGAGGAATGGGAGCCTTTTGAGTAATTTTGGCAAAAATAAATGGATGTAACTGGACAAAATATAAAAGGGGGTCATTGGGGAGGTGGTTATCAATTGTTCTCAAAAAGCCATTCATTCTCTGTCTGTAGTAAAAATTGGGTTGGTCTTTAGTATATGAAATTAAAATATTATCATGGTCTTTGCCAAAATGTTGTCGAGATAGCAAACGACATTTAAAAATAATAGAAGCTACCTGAGCAAGAAAAACAGTAATAACCTTGGAGAATGTGGTGGGTAAATGGACCCAAAGCAAAGGCAGCCTTTATTTCTAAAATGTGTATTTCGCTGCCGAAATATTCCTGTGGGTGTATGAGGAGTGTGTAAAATAACCAGAACCAGAGGATGGTTATAAGAATGTTCTGTAAAAAACTGTTTGGCAATGGCTTCTGTGACTTGGTTTAATGCCTGTCATGCCTCGGGAGTAAGCTTTTGAGGGGAGGAGGGGTGGGAATCACCTCTCAAAATATCATTAAGGCACAAAAGTATACAAGTGGGTAATTTTAAATATGTTTTTAGCCATTGAATATTCCCCAGTAATTTTTGAAAATCATTAAGGGTGTGAAGATGGTCCACCCATATTTGTATCTTAGGAATTTGGATCTGATTATCTTGAAGTTTAAGGACCAAATAGGTATAACAGTCCTGTGTTTTAACCTTATTAGGAGCTATCTGTAGTCCCAAGGTTGTGAGGATTTTGTAAAGGTCCAAGTATCAATTATTAAGGTCATGGTTATTAGGTGCAGCAATTACAAATCATCCATATAATGTAAAATATAAATTTGTGGCCATAGCTCTCTCACAGGGTCTACTGCTTGAGCAACATATTTTTGGCAAAGACTAGGGCTGTTGGCCATACCTTGGGGAAGAACCTTCCATTGAAATCTCTGCATAGAGCCCTGAAAATTAAGGTGAGGGAGACTAAAGGCAAAATAGTGTCTATCCTCAGGATGTAAAGGAATGGTAAAAAAAAAAAAAACAATCTTTTAAGTCAATAATCATTTTACAATAGTTTTTGGGAATAGCCACTGGTATGGGAATGCCTGGCTGTAGTGCTCTTATTCGGCACATAGGTTTATTAATGGCACACAAATATTGTAAAAGGCACCACTTGCCTGATTTTTACTTGATAACAAAAATTGGAGTATTCGATGGTGAGGTTGAGGGCTCTACATGGCCGGCTGCCAGCTGTTCCTGCACTAACATGGAGGCAGCCTCCAAATTTTCTTGGGTAAGGGACCATTGATCCAACCACACAAGAGTCTGAGTCACCCAAATAATTTTATCTCCATGGGGTACAGGAGAGTCAGAGACTGACACTAAAAATCCGAATACCCAAGTCCATATGTATTTCTTTTTTGTATGGGTTTTATTGGCTCAACCAGTCCTTGTCTCAGTCTCCCAAGGCCTATACCAGGGACAAAATAAATACGAAGCATTTGATGAGTCACCATGGAATTGGGACTGGCATGAATGACTTCCATTTGACTCAAAATATCTCGGGCGATAGGTTAACAGGGAGGTCAGGAACAATGAAAGGAGTGACAATTCCCTTATTACCCTCTTTATCAGTCCAGATAAGAGCCGTAGAGCTGACCAGAGGATTTTTTGACTGTCCTATCCCTTTAAGGTCAGTCAAGGATGGGGTGAGGATCCAAGCTGATGACCAATATTTTTGAGAAATAATTGTGGCATCAGCTCCAGTATCTAGAATTCCTTGGAATTCCTTTCCTTCAATAAGTAAGGAAATGGTGGGTCTATTTTGAGAAACGGGTTGAACCCAATTTACATCAGAGCAGCCCAAGGAGGCAGTCCCCCGCGGTAGGTTTGGGTGGTTAAGTGCCTCCTGGATTCAAGGGAAGGAGTATTAATTGTGCAAGACTTGTTCCTGCTGGGATGGCCAAAACTCCATTAATAGCTGTGGCCATTATTTTTTTTTTCTCCAGTGAAGTCATTATAATTAATGCCATGGAAGACCTGAACACCATGTAAGTTAGTAGAGGCTCTTCCAAAAATAAGGGCACAGATATGAGATGGAGGGGGACCCATAATTCCAGTGGGTATTATCTGGGGCCCTTGCATTGAGTCTAATATAGTTTCAGTGGTGGCACAGATGTCCAATCCTGCGCTGCCTGGAGTGGCTAGTTGGAGGGAAGCAATTGTGGAGAAGAATTTTGAGGTAGGTTGGGAGTTTGGAAGGGAAAAAATCTTATTGCCCCTGGTTTTGTCCTGGGGGATGTCGTGCCCCGGGGCTGGCCCCGCAGGGAGTTTCCCAAGAAGCAGGAAAAAATAGGCTGTCTGAGGGCATTTGTCTTAGATCTACACTCACTGGCCCAGTGATGACCTTTACCACATCTAAGGCAAAGGGTAGCTTGGGGCGGTATAGCCCCAGTTGAAGGAGATGCTATTCCTAGGCTTTCTTTGCCTGTCGGACACTTGCGTGCAAAATGGCCAGGTTGTTTACAAGTAAAGCAAGTACGTGAGCCAGGATTGTGAAAGGTCTTGGTAAAGGTGACACCTAGGGCAAGACCCATGGCATGAGCTGCACCTACCCCTGCATAGAGTCTAATAAAGTCAGAAAGTTTCCCTTTATCCTTATGTGGTTGAAGAACATCCTGACATGCCGGGTTGGCGTTTTCAAAGGCAAGATGTTTTACAAAAGAGCTTTTGTTTTCACTTGGCCCAAGCAAGCATTCCACAGCTAGGTTAAGCCTGGGAACAAAGTCGCTATAAGGCTCGTCGGGCCCTTGTCGAATTTTTGCCAGGGAAGTGGTAGCCGAGACTTTTGAGGGAGGTGTCTCCAAGCATGTAAGCCAGCCATCTGAATCTGCATCAAAAGTCCAGCAGGGAAATGTGCCTGTTTAGTTTTAGTGTCAAAAGGCTCATTGCCCACTAGCTTAACATAATTCCCGGACTTAGAGGAGGCCTTAGTTAAAATTTTTTGAGCAGTTTCCCGACAGTGCTCTTTGAAATCTGCATTCCATAACAGGAAGTCTCTGGCACTGAGGGTAGCTTGGTCTAAAAATTTCCAATCATTGGGAGTAAGTCATTGTGTGCTGTGGCTTTCTAATAAAGCCAACATGTAGGGTGCAAAGGGGCCATAGTGAGCACAAGCCTTTTTAAGTTTTTCAGGAAAATGCAGGCTTAATTTTTTGTAGACTCTGGGTTCCTGCCTGCCTAGGGCTGAACTCCTCATCCTCTGAGTCCTGATCTCCTTATTCCATTTCTCCGCTTCCTCCTCTTGATCCTCGTCTAAGTCTTTGACCTCAGCCTGGGCAGGCTTATCTATCTGTCTGGTGGTGACTGGGAAGGCGAGCACAGGTTGATGGAGTGGCTTCGCCTTTGTATTAGACCACTGTAGGCCAGTTACTTTGACTCCATACCTAAGGCTAATGAACAGAGCTCAGAGTGAAGGGATCTTAATTCTTTTAAAGGTTGGATCTGTTCCTGTCTATGTTGGAAGGATGCTCACAAAGGAGCCAGTTTAGGCAAGGGAAGTGGGGAAAAAATATCTGGGGGGGGCATTTGTACCCTGAAGGGCCAGAGCACAAAAGGCAGGAGGGATATAGGAGGGGTTGGATGTGTAAGTCCTATAGGCTGTGGCAGGGTCTTGAGAGGTGCAGGGTCTTCTGAATGGTAGCGAGCTGCTTCCTTCTCCAAGGTAGCCTCCTCTACAGGGGTCAATGAGTCTCCGGAATTTAAAACTGGATAAAGGCAGTTGGTAACCATTGGAGCCTTAATCCTTAGGGTGGTATTTTGAGGGGGACCAGGAAGGTTCCCATGGTCCTGGGGAGCCTGAGAAGGGTCTATGTCTATACTAACTGATGGGCATGCCGAGGGGATACGAGAAGTATTTGCATAGCCTCTTCCCCAACCTCGACAAGTTTTAAGGTACCATTGTCAAAGGGTGAACTTTTAAGAATTTCATTAATTAAGTTCCAGTAAGAAAAGGTGGGAACAGGCACTTTTTCTGGGCCAAAGGATTCATAATAATCTTTTAAACAGTCTCCTACTCCAAGCCATCTTTTACCATCAATGGTCCTTTCAAGAGGAAACCATGGACACTGCTCTCTTATGTATGAAAAAAAAAAATTAAGTCTTTTTTCTAAACACGCGCCCCCATGTCTGCAAGGACTCCTTGTAGCCTGACAAAAAAAAATCATATGACGAAACTGCTTGTCCCATAGTGGGTCAATCACCGTGCGTCATCCCCACGCTCCTCCTGGATCTGTCTCTCGGTGGTGTCTTCTGCAGTTATTGGAAGCTCCGCTTGACCAAATCTTCCAGGAGGATGGGGTCCCCCTCAATCAAAAGCTCAAGCCCCAGTCGGTGGGCGCCAGATGTCCCAGCCGGCAGGACACATCAACGTGGGCAGCGAACCTAGATAGGGAGGAATGAAGGGACAAGAGACACGAGAGATGACAGCAAGACAGGAGTTCTGATCAAGCTGCAAACTTTTATTGTTCACACAGGGGTATTTGTATGCTGGATGTGGGAAATCTCTCTTATCGGCAGTTCCTAGATGTCTTCACAAGGTGAGATAACCTCAGGAAGTTTCAGAAAGACAAATGGCCGCAGGATGTCTCAGGGAGACAGATGGCTACAGGATGTCTCTCAGACAGGATGTCTCCTGGTGGCTGTTTCTTGTAAGTGTCAGGCTATTCTTTGAAGTAGAATAGAATTCCTTCTACCTCTGACAGTCAGGGATTCAGTATTTCGAATAGAAAATTGGAAAATGAATCCAATGTTTATGCAAATATGTGCTACCCAAAAGTCTTCCCACTCTCATTCAGAACAATGCCTTGACATTACCTTCACCCCAAGTAAGACACAATAAGAGAAGAAGAGTTAGAAAATCTGTGAATACACATCTGGAATGGAAAATTCTCAGTAGTTAACAACCTTGGAGGTGGTAGAGGTGTTTCGAAAAGTAAGGTACATGGTAAAAACTCCACAAACATGGAGCTCTGTTGGCCTAAAGACTTCTTGAGAAACTGCCTCTGAGGTTGGGCACTTGAAATATATGTTGTTGTCAGGAGTTTTAACTTCCTTTGTAGTGAGACCATCAAATCTGGGTCTGCATCTGTGTGACCTGGAGCACATGGTTTCTTATTTTCCAATAAACATGAGGCAGCAGGGCTGAATTCTCTCTTTGTAGGTAATTTGTTGCCATTTGGGGGCAAAGTGTCTCCCAGTGTGGACTTTGAAGCCATTTGGTCTTCCTCTAATTTTCATGGTGTTTCTTGCAGCTGCATTGGGAGTTTAGTATTCGCTTCACGAAATACGAAGAGGTCAACTAGGACAGAGTGCTGGAGGGAGTTCTGTTACGTGTGTTGGTTAAGGGTCTGCAGGAGAGTGCACCAACCAGGCTTCTATCCCACATAGCTTGCCCCCTTGACAATAGCAATCTGATTCTAAACATTGCCCTGAAACCTCTCCGTATAACAAGATGCCTTTACATACAAGAGTATGGGGGGGCTGCACCATGTCAGTCACAAACCATTTGGAAGCCAATGGCAGATCCACATGACCCCATCACAGATGTTTTAACAAACACCTACACTCCACTGCTCTAGGCCGACTACTCATCGGGCTCCAAATTACTGGCATCTCTGTTCTACATGATTTTCATGAAACCCAGTCAATCAAGGCATTGTCTGGTACACTCATGATCATCTATAAGACATCCAAAGGTTCTCCACTGACACCTGTTCATGGGAATTTCAAAAATTTAATGGTATTTATCTAGCCTTTTTTCAAGGATGAAGTTTGAGGCACTGTGGTGTTTAATTCATTCAGGAACCATGAAATGGAGAGGAAGCTTATTTCAATGAAATCTCTGGAGAATTCTAACAGGCAATGATTCCCAACGACAGGCTAAAAGGTCACATTAAGCCAGGCATTTGAGGTCTACAATGTGTGATCCTTTTGTGCTTTGACTTGCAACTATGGCTGCCAATTCTTTAAAAATAAAATCATGTGATATCCTTCCTGAGATTCCCAGTGCTCTGTGGAAAGCCACCCTGGGCCTTGATCTCAGTTTCCAAGGGCGACTCTCATGCGTGGCCTCCTAAAATCCCAAAACAATACATGGCAATACTTCTTTGAGGTCAGTTCCATAACTCAGTTTCTAAGGGGAATCACACCAGTGTTCAAGCCCAGGTGGACCCAGTCATCTCTTCCAACGGCCACAAAAATGACCACAATTAAAACCAAAACACTCCCACATGGCCCTCATCTTCTTCCATATAGACACTAATCATAACCTCAGGCTGTAGGTTTCCATGAGGGCCAAAGCCAAAGACAGTATCCAAAATAAGGTCCCTTTCCCCCATTTGCTTAAAGTCAGTGTGGCAGGGAGACCCTTCATGTGAACCAGAAGTGATGAAAGAGTCCTGCCCTTAATACTGCTCTGATTCTCCATTTTGTGGCCTAATTACTGTGGGGTTTAGATTCCTTATGTTAATTGGGGTCATGAGAAAACCCAAGCACCTATGGCCTAGCCTCTGTAGTGATTTGAAGAACTCATTTGACCCAAAGGATCCCTATTCTCAAAGATGGAGGTCAGGAACTTTACAGAGGAAGGTAAGAGACTTCATCCACAATGACTGCTCTTATGGGTATTTTGGTTTTGGATGCACACATGGGATTTTTTTAGATCCATTAGGTGCTGAGAATCTAAGCCACAACCTCACACAGGGCCAAGAAGCTGATTCAGACACATCCCTTTCCAAAGCAATTAAGCAAAGAGCCAAAGGTGATGCCCATTCATTTCCATTTGAAAACTCTTCAGTCTTCACAAAGGGGTGGCCTGAGGCAAAGACTTTCCTGACATTAAGGGCAATAGTACAATAGGTAAGCAAAAGGCCCAAAGCAGGGTTTCTCCACTGAGACTTTCCTGATCACACTGATATCTGAGTTTTCTGAGATGCTCACCATTGCCTTCAGCTATCCAGTACATGGCCATGTCACAGAGCTTAAAGGTGGTACATATCTTGGACACAAAACCATGAGCCTATTCTGGAGTTTGGCCAAAATTCAGAAAGAAAATAGGATCTTAGGAAGATATTAGGAGTGGCCGATCCATATGGCAAGCCGTAGACCATTCATAAATAGGACAGGATGAACGCTGGTAAGATTTCTACTAGATAGGACATATGTATTGATGCGCTCTCTTTTCTAATGTCTACAACCACGGACACAGTGGGATACACAGACATAGAAACACTCGCCTTGTCAAAAGACTTACTAGAAACAATTCACACCAAACCAAAAAAAAACGACTTTCCTACCTATTCTCAGAACATGAGACAAAACCACAAACCCACACCCACACCCACACCCACACAGACCCCCAAGTAGGTCTGTGAAAATATGGAGTGTCCTTTGACTGGTGGGCCATAATATATTCCCCCATAATGGGCTGTTCTCTCTCAGATCTGGTCTCCGTGTCCAACTCTGTGAAGCTGTTAGGAGCCAGCGGTGAGCCACTACCTTCTTTCTCAGGAAAGGCCCCTCCTCAGACCTTCCTGGCATTAGGCCATCCTCACATCAGTAGGTACCAAGAAAGACTGTCTCTGTCCTTGGAAAATCCAAACAAGTTTGACCACTGGGACATGAACTGGGACTGGCTCTGGTGCCTGACTTCCTGTATCCCAAGTTCAGAGAGTTCCATCACCAAGGAAGTGAGGTGAGGTCACTTCCTTCAGGAACTAAATGAGGTCACTGCCTTGGCAACAACTTTTTCCTAAAAGTTGCTTCTAAGGGTCCCATGAGATGGAGGATGCACCTACTCGCTCTGACATTTTCACAAGTTAGAATGGTATATCAACCATAGGCAACCGGGAACAGCTCTCCACACAGGCCTGGTTTGGTCCATCTTCTCTACATTAAGATGAAAGAGGCTGATTCAGACACATCCCTTCATCCTGACCAGGTTGTTTACCATGGAAGTTGACTTTTCCTCCCTCAGGTCCTTCATAGCTGCCTACATCTTCTCCATGGATCATTTCTGCATGGACCTTCGAGGTTCTCAGCAGGTGGAAGTTTCCCTACACTCCTGTATTGTAAGACCAACTCTGTCCCTGCTTTTCTGTAAAGTTAGATTGAGGGAACAGTGTATGGTTAGTGTAATAACAGGTTCGATTTGGGTTAGGAATCATTCTGCGTGATGAATAATGGTATTGGGAACCTGCGATATTTATTAAATTATATTGGTAAAATATATGTATGAAAACAGAAATCTAGGATTTGAAGCCCAGAAGGGCATTGGGCCCTTGATTGGGATACGTAGTGTTGAATTAGGTTCTGCACAGTTGTCTCAGATAAATCCATTTACAATGGCATAGGACCTTGTACATTGGATGATTGAATGAGGAAGAGAACATCCAGTGAAAAAGGGATAGTCGGTACGATTAGGTAGATAGTCGGTAGGATTAGGAAGAAGAGTGAGTACAGGATTTGGACGGAAATTTCTTTTTTTTTTATTGGTTGTTCAAAACCCTACAAAGCTCTTGACATATCATATTTCATACATTAGCATACATTAGCTTCAAGTGAGTTTTGAACTCCCTTTTTTATCCAAGTACAGATTGCAGAATCACATGGGTTACACATCCAAATTTTTACATCATACCATACTAGTAACTGTTGTATTCTGCTACCTTTTCTATCCTCTACTATCCCCCCTCCCCTCCCCTCCCATCTTCTCTCTCTACCCCTTCTACTGTAATTCATTTCTCACCTTGTTTGTTTTCCCATTCCACTTACAACCTCTTATATGTAATTTAGTATAACAATGAGGATCTCCCTCCGTTTCCATGGAATTCCCCTTTTCTCTCCCTTTCCCTCCCACCTCATGTCTCTGTTTAATGTTAATCATTTCTTCCTGCTCTTCCTCCCTGCTTTATTCTTAGTTGCTCTCATTATATCAAAGAAGACATTTGGTATTTGTTTTTTAGGGATTGGCTAGCTTCACAAAGCATAATCTGCTCTAGTGCTATCCATTTCCCTGCAAATTCCAAGATTTTGTCATTTTTTAGTGCTGCGTAATACTCCATGGTGTATAGATGCCACATTTTTTTAATCCATTCATCCATTGAAGGGCATCTGGGTTGGTTCCACAATCTAGCTATTGTAAATTGTGCTGCTATGAACATCGATGTGGCAGTATCCCTGTAATACGCTCTTTTAAGGTCTTCAGGGAATAGTCCGAGAAGGGCAATAGCTGGGTCAAATGGTGGTTCCATTCCCAGCTTTCCCAGGAATCTCCATACTGCTTTCCAAATTGGCCGCACCAATTTGCAGCCCCACCAGCAATGTACAAGAGAACCCTTTTCCCCACATCCTCGCCAGCACTTGTTGTTGTTTGACTTCATAATGGCTGCCAATCTTACTGGAGTGAGATGGTATCTTAGGGTGGTTTTGATTTGCATTTCTCTGACTGCTAGAGATGATGAGCATTTTTTCATGTACTTGTTGATTGATTGTATGTCCTCCTCGGAGAAGTTTCTGTTCAGGTCCTTGTCCCATTTGTTGATTGGGTTATTTGTTATCTTATTGTCTAATTTTTTAAGTTCTTTGTATATTCTGGATATTAGGGCTCTATCTGACGTGTGAGGAGTAAATATTTGTTCCCATGATGTAGGCTCCCTATTTACTTCTCTTATTGTTTCTTTTGCTGTGAAAAACTTTTTAGTTTAAGTAAGTCCCATTTGTTGATTCTTGCTATTAACTCCTGTGCTATGGGTGTCCTATTAAGGAATTTGGAGCCCGACCCCACTATATGTAGATCGTAGCCAACTTTTTCTTCTATCAGACGCAGAGTCTCTGATTTGATATCAAGGTCTTTGATCCATTTTGAGTTAACTTTTGTGCATGGTAAGAGGAGGGGGTTCAGTTTCATTTTGTTGCATATGGATTTCCAGTTTTCCCAACACCATTTGTTGAAGATTCTATCCTTCCTCCATTGCATGCTTTTAGCCCCTTTATCAAATATAAGATAGTTGTAACTTTGTGGATTGTTCTCTGTGTCCTCTATTCTGTACCATTGGTCCACCCGCCTGTTTTGGTACCAGTATCATGCTGTCTTTGTTACTATTGCTCTGTAATATAGTTTGAAATCCGGTATCGCTATACCGCCTGATTCGCACTTTCTGCTTAGAATTGCTTTTGCTATTCTGGGTCTTTTATTTTTCCATATGAATTCCATGATTGCTTTATCTATTTCTACAAGCAATGCCTTTGGGATTTTGATTGGCATTGCATTAAACCTATATAGAACTTTTGGTAATATCGCCATTTTGATGATGTTAGTTCTGCCTATCCATGAACAGGGTATATTTTTCCATCTTCTAAGATCTTCTTCTACTTCTCTCTTTAGGGTTCTGTAGTTTTCATTGTATAAATCTTTCACTTCTTTTGTTAGGTTGATTCCCAAGTATTTTATTTTTTTTTGAGGATATTGTGAATGGAGTGGTTTTCCTCATTTCCATTTCAGAAGTTTTGTTGCTGATATACAAGAATGCCTTTGATTTATGCGTGTTGATTTTATATCCTGCTACTTTGCTGAATTCATTTATTAGTTCTAGTAGTTTTTTTGTAGACCCTTTTAGGTCTTCTATGTATAAAATCATGTCATCCGCAAATAATGATAATTTAAGTTCTTCTTTTCCAATTTTTATGCCTTTAATTTCTTTCGTCTGTCTAATTGCTCTGGCCAGTGTTTCGAGAACTATATTGAATAGAAGTGGTGATAGAGGGCATCCCTGTCTTGTTCCAGATTTTAGAGGGAATGCCTTCAATTTTTCACCATTCAGAATGATGCTAGCCTGAGGCTTAGCATAGATAGCTTTTACAATGTCAAGGTAATTTCCTGTTATCCCTAGTTTTTCTAATGTTTCGAACATCAAGGGATGCTGTACTTGTCAAATGCTTTTTCTGCATCTATCGAGATGATCATATGGTTCTTATCTTTAAGTCTATTGATGTGGTGAATAACATTTATTGATTTCCGTATATTGAACCATCCTTGCATCCCAGGGATGAATCCTACTTGATCATGGAGCACAATTTTTTTGATGTGCCTTTGTATCCGATTCGCCAGAATTTTATTGAGGATTTTTGCATCTAGGTTCATCAGGGTTATTGTTCTGAAGTTTTCTTTCTTTGATGTGTCTTTGTCTGGTTTCGGAATCAACGTGATGTTGGCCTCATAGAATGAATTTGGAAGAGCTCCCTCTTTTTCTATTTTCTGAAATAACTTGAAAAGTATTGGTATTAATTCTTCTTTAAAAGTTTTGTAAAACTCCGCTGTATACCCATCCGGTCCCGGGCTTTTCTTGGTGGGTAGTCTCTTGATTGCTTCTTCAATTTCATCCATTGGTATTGGTCTGTTCAAATTGTGTGTATCCTCCTGACTCAGTCTGGGCAAATCATATGTCTTAAGAAATTTATCGATGTCTTCACTATCTTCTATTTTATTGGAATATAGGTTTTCAAAATAATTTCTAATTGTCTTCTGAATTTCTGTAGCATCTGTTGTGATATTGCCTTTTTCATCCTGTATGTTAGTAATTTGAGTTCTCTCTCCTCTTCGTTAGCATGGCTAAGGGTCTGTCAATCTTGTTTATTTTTTCGAAGAACCAACTTTTAGTTTTGTTGATTTTTTCAATAGTTTCTTTTGTTTCAATTTTGTTGATTTCCGCTCTGATTTTAATTATTTCTTGCCTTCTGCTGCATTTGCTGTTGTTTTGTTCATCCTTTTCTAGGGCTTTGAGATGAAGTGTGAGCTCATTTATTTGTTGGTTTTTCCTTTTTTTGAGGAATGACCTCCAGGCGATGATGGTTAGGGTAATAACAGGTTCGATTTCGGTTAGGAATCATTCTGCGCGATGAATAATGGTATTGGGAACATGCGATATTTATTAAATTATATTGGTAAAATATATGTATGAAAACAGAAATCTAGGATTTGAAGCCCAGAAGGGCATTAGGCCCTTGATTGGGATACGTAGTGTTGAATTAGGTTCTGCACAGATGTCTCAGATAAATCCATTTACAATGGCATAGGACCTTGTACATTGGATGATTGAATGAGGAAAAGAACATTCAGTCAAAAAGGGATAGTCGGTACGATTAGGTAGATAGTCGGTAGGTTTAGGAAGAAGAGTGAGTACAGGATTTGGACGGGAATTTCTTTAGCAATAGGCTTTCAGTTAGAGAGTGAATGTAAATGTCAGCACATATGAAAATTCAGTCACAATGATGAACTTTGAAAAATATGTAGAAAAGCAGATAATAATAGAGACTTTACAAAATCAGGCAAAGTATAAAGTGAGTGATAGGATTAGACATTTTGTACACTGTTGAGTTTGAATATATAATCTTAAGAAGAAACAAATATGCAGTGACCATTAGGATTGACATTTGAGAGCATTAGGAAACCTGGACATGGATGCTTTTAGTAATCCATGTTCACTTTCATTTTAGGCTTTGGTACAATTATAAGTGTGACCTTTGCATTTTTTGTCCAGAATATTACTGTCATAGAATGTATATGTGGATCAGATGACATGAGCATTTCTTCAAGCATTTCTGGAAGTAATGTTTTCAAGACCTATAAATTACTATTGGGGGTAAAAGAGGTGTACCCTGTGTCCATGAATATAGACATAATGCATGAATAGACCACATTTTGAATAAATAATTTAACTGTTCCCACTTTAAATAATGGATTGAATTAATATATGAAATATTATAAGAAATCTTGTATTGATATAACATCATTCATTCCAACCAGTAATACATCTATATGTAATATTAGGGTTATGATTATCATGAAAGGTGTGTGAGTATTGCTTCAAAAGTGATCATAGAAATCTAAATTAATGTGTTTGGAAAGAAGTCTCATAAAAAGACCAGTCAAGAAACATGAAGGAATACATGTGATCTGAAGAAGAAAATGATTGAAAGTGAAACAAATGCCTATAAACTTGCGAACTTGTGGATGAAATATATATCCCATGATGTGAATAAATTGAAGAAATAGTAATGTACCAGTGTTGAATAAAATGAACATCCAAATACACATCATGTCCCATAGGAATCTACTTGCGTTGATGTTAAACTAGGTCAGTTACTGTAGAAATATTAGGATTTGTATGCACCATTCACTAAAGTTAGTTTTCAGTACTAAGAAACAAATATGTATATCAGGAGAATGAATATTTTGAGAAAACTCTTGAGAAAATTTGATTATAAATCCACATACTTGAATATGAATGAGTTAAGGGAGTGTATAATAAGACACATATTTCATATTTTGAAAAATCTGGAGGAAAAAAAAAAAAATATATATATATATATATATATATATATATATATATATATATATACACACACACAAACACACACAGACATTAAAAATAGCATAATATATGCTATATGAAATTCACCATGAAATTTATATCATCCAGAGATCCAAAAATATTTATTTTATTTAACATGGATTTATGTATAATGTTGTTCAACTAGGAAGCTCACGCATAGGTTGAATTTTCAGTTCTAAAGCGTTTAGGAGGAGTGATCTCTTAAAATTTGTATCTGCCAAGTCAGCCACTTCACAAAAATGTACGTGTGGTATCAGGTAAGATTCTATAATTGCATGTAAAAATACATGTGCTGAATAGACTACAGAGACAGGGAAACAGGAATTCACATATTTGTTAACTTTAAAACACATGGAGAAATATTTTAACAAATAATTGACTAGATTTATAACTCCTACCCTAAATAATGCAAAAGGCAATTCCACTATACACCATGCCTTCTCTGAACTGCTTGTATTTCTATTTTTTTTGGTTTATTTTTCTCCATCTTATTAGGATTAGTTGTCAGAGTCTAGTAGGGTAAGTGTTAGTGTGAGGTATTCAGTATTTTGAAAGGAAAATTGGAAAATGAATCCAAAGTGTATGTAAATATGTGGTACACAAAAATCTTCCCACTCTCATCCAGAACAATGCCTTGACATTACAATCGCGCAGAGTAAGACACAATTAGAAGAGAAGAGTTAGAAAATCTGTGAATAAATATCTGGAATGGAATATGCTCAGGAGTTCACAACCTTGGAGGAGGTAGAGGAGATTCCAAATGTAAGGGACAGTGTAATCATTCCAAAAACATGGAGCTCTGCTGGCGTAAAGACTTCTTGAGAAACTGCCTCTGAGGGTGGGCACTTGAAATATATGTTGTTGTCGGGAGCTTCAGCTTCGTTTGTAGTGAGACTATCAAATCAGCGTCTTCATCTATGTGACCTGGAGGACATGGTTTCTTATTTTCCCTGAACATGAGTCAGCAGTGCTGAATACTCTCTTTGTAGGTAAACTGTGGACACGAGGGGCTAAGTGTATCCACATGGGCCTGTGAAGCTATTTGGTCATTCTCCACTTTTCGTGGTGTTTCTTGCTGCTGCACTGGGATTTTGGTATTTGCTTCAAGAAATACAAAGAATTCAACTGTTACTCTGTGCGTGAGGGGGTTCTATCACGTGTGGTGGGTCAGGGTCTGCAGGAGAATGCACCTAACAGGCTTATATCCCACATAGTTGCCCCCTTGACCATAGCAACCTGATTCTAAATATTTCCCTAAAACCTCTGCATATAACAAGATGCCTTTACATTGAAGGGACTGCTGGCTGCACCACATCAGTCACAAGCCATTTGGAAGCCAAAGGCAGATCCACATGAACACACCGCAGATGTTTTATCACACACCTGCCCACCAATGCTCTAGGCCCACTCCTCAGCAGGCTCCAACTTCCTGGCATCACTGTTCTCCACAATTTTTATGAAAACCAGTCAATCAAGGCACTGACTGTTATTCTTATGATCGGCCACAAGATATCCAAAGAATCTCCAGTGCCAACTTGTCATGGGAATTTTAAAAATTTCATGATATATTGACCTAGCCATTTTTCAAGGATGAAGTTGGAGGCATTCTGGAACTATTAAATGGTGAGGAAGCTCATTTCAATGAAATATCTGGAGATCTCTCACAGGAAAGACTTCCCAAAGAGTGGCCAAAAGGTCACATGAATCCAGGAACATTGAGGTCTACAATGTGAGGTCCATGTGTGTTTTGACTCTCAACAATGGTTGCCAAGTTTTTCAAACAAAATCATGTGATATCCTGGCTGAGATTTCCAGTGCTCTGTGAATAATTACCCTGGGCCTAGATCTCAGTTTCCAAGGGCGACTCTCATGCGTGGCCTCCTAAAATTCCAACACTATTCATGGCAATACTTCTCTGAGTTCAGTACGAGAACTCAGTCTTTATGCAGAATCCCACCAAAGTTCAAGCCAAGGTGGACCATGTAATCTCTACTAACCGCCACAAAAATGACTACAATTAAAACCAAAACACTCCCACATGGCCCTCATTTTCTTCCATACAGACACTCATCATAACCTCTGGCTGGAGGTTTCCGTGAGGGGTGCAGCCCAAGACAGTGTCCAAAATAAGCTTCCTTGCCTCTCATTTGCCTAAAGTCAGGGTGGCCTGGACACCCTTCCTGTGAACTAAGAGTCATCAAATAGGCCTGCCGTTTATTTTGCTCTGCTTCTTAAATTTGAGGCCTACTGATGGTGGGATTTAGATTCTTCATGTGAATTGGAGTCATGAGAAAACCCAATCACCTATGGGCTAGAATCTGCAGGGCTTTGAAGAACTTATTTGACCCAAAGGAGGCCTATTCTCACTTAATGGAGGTCAGGAACCTTACCACGGAAGGAGAGAGACTTCATCCACAATGATTGCTCTTTTGGACATTTTGCTTTTGGATGCATACATGGGATCTCTCTTTAGATCCATCAGGTGCAGAGAATCTAAGCCACAGAATTACACAAGGCCAAGAGGCTGATTAAGACATATCCCTTTCCAAAGCAATTAAGCAAAGAGCCACAGTTGATGCCCCTTCATTTGCAGTTGAAAACTTTTCTTCAGGCTTCAAAAAGGGTGGCCTGAGGCAAAGACTTTCCTGACATTCAGGGCAACAGAACATTAGGTAAGGAAAAGGCCCAAAGCATGGTTTCTCCACTGAGTCTTTACTGGTCACACTGATATCTGAGTTTTCTGAGATGCTCGCCATGCCCTTCATTTAACCAACACATGGCCGTGTCACAGAGCTTGGAGGTGGTACATATCTTGGACACAAAACCATGAGCCTATTCTGGAGAGTGGCCAGAATTCAGGAAGCAAACAGTAACTTAGGAAGATAGCAGGTGTTGCCGGTCCATAAGGCAAGCCGCAGTCCATTCATAAATTGGGAAGGATGAATGCTGGGAAGCTTTCTACTAGACAAGACTCATCCATTGATGCATTCTCTTTGCTAATGTCTACAACCACTGACACAGTGAGATACACAGACATAGAAACACTCGCCTTTTCATATGACTTTCTGGAAACACTTTACTCCAAACCAAACAAACCGCCTTTCAGACATATTCTCAGAGCATGAGAAAAAAACCACAAACCCACACCCCCAGCCAGATAAGCACCTCCTTCCTCCAAGTAGGTTTGTGACTATCCGGAGTGTCCTCTGACTGATAGGCCATACTATGTTCCCCTGAAATGGCCTCTCCTATCTCACATCTGGTGTCCATGGCCAATTCTGTGAAGTTGTCAGGAGCCAGCAGTTAGCCACTGCCTTCTTTCTCAGGAAAGGCCCCTCTTAAGAGCTTTCCTGTCATTTGTCCATTCTCACATCAGTAGATACCAAGAAAGACTGACTCTGTCCTTGTTATATCAAACAAGTGAGACCACTGGGTCTGGGACTGAGACAGGCTCTAGGTGCCTGGCTTCCTGGATCCCAAGTTCAGAAAGTGCCATGAACAAAAAAGTGAGGTGAGGTAACTTCTTTCAGGAACTGAATGAGGTTACTGCCTTGGCAACCAGTTTGTCCTAACACATGCATCCAAGTGTCCCATGACATGTAGGCTGACCGTATTTCTGTGACACTTTCACAAGTTAGAATGGTATATCAACCATAGGCACCTGGGAACAGCTCTCCACACAGGCCTCATTTGGTCCATCTTCTCTAGATTAAGAAGAGAGAGGCTGATTCAGACAAAAGCCTTCATCCTGACAAGGTTGTTTGGCATGGAAGATGACTTTTGATCTCTCAGGACCTTCATACCTGCCTACATCTTCTCCAGGGATCAATTCTGCATGGACCTTTGAGGTTCTCAGCAGGTGGACAATCCCCTACTTTCCTGTATTGTAAGACCAACTCTGTCCCTGCTCTTTTGTAAATGTAGATTGAGGGAACAGTTTATGGTTAGGGTTAATTACATGTTTGTTTTGGGTTAGGAATCATTTTGCTGGATGAATAATGGTATTGGGAATCTGTGATATATATAAGAACATAGAGTTGAAAAATATGTATGAAAACAGAAATGTAGTAAGATTTAAAGTCCATATTGGCATTGGGCCTTTGATTTGGATACTTAGCTTTGAATTACGTTCTGCAGTGATGTCTCAGATAAATTGATTATCAATGACATAGGACCTTGTACCTTGGATGATAGATTGTAGAAAAGAACATCCACTCAAACAGGGATAGTCCATAGGATTAGGAAGATAGTCGGTAGGTTTTGCAAGAAGTGTGAGTACAGGATATGGACCAAAAGTTCTTTATCAATAGGGTTTCGGTAATAGAATGAAGGTCAATGTCAGCACATGTGAAGAGTCAGTCACATAGGTAAACTGGGGAAAATATGTAGGAAAGGAAACATCAATAGAGACAGTAGGAAATCAGGCAAAGTATAAAGTGAGTGATAGGATTAGACATTTTAACAGGGTTGATGTTGACTATATAATCTTCGAAGAAACAAATATGTAGTCACCAATAGGATGGACATTTGAGAGAATTAGGCAACCTAGACATCAATGTTTTTAGTAATCCATGCTCCCATTCAATTTAGGCTTTTGTACAAACATATGTGTGATCTTTGCATTTTGTATCCAAAATAGTACTGTGATAAAATGTATAGGTAGATCAGGTGACATAAGTATTTTTTCCACCATTTCAGGGAGCAATATTTTGAAGATGTATAAATTAGTATTGCGGGTACAAAGAGGTGTACCCTGTGTGTATGAATATAGAGATAATGCATGAATAGATGATACTGTGAATAAATAATATAACTGATTCCACTTTAAATAATGGATTAAATTGATATCTTAAAATTTACAAGAAATCTTATATTGATACACAGTCATTCATTCCTATCAGTTATGCATCTAATGGTAATATGAGGGTTATGGTTTGTCATTAAGGGTGTGTGAGTTTTGCTTCAAAAGTAATTATGGAAATCGAAAATAATGTGTTTGTAAAGAAGTCTCATGAAGAGACTAGTCAAGAAACATGGAGGAATACGTGTGTTCTGAAGCAGGAAGTAATTGAAAGTGAAACAAATTGATATAAATTAGCGAACTTGTGGATGAAATATATATCCCATGATGTGCATAAACTGAAGAAATAGTAATGTACCAGTGTTGAATACAAATGAACGTCAAAATACATATCATGTCCCATAGGAATCTACTTGCATTGATGTTAAACTTGGTCAGTAACTGTAGAAGTATTAGGATTTGTATGCATCATTCACTGAAGTTAGTTTTCAGTACTAGGAAACAAATATGTATTTCAGGTGGATGAATATTTCTGAGAATAATCTTGTGAAAAGTTGATAATAAATCCACATACATGAACATGAATAAATTTTGGGAGTGTATAATAAGACACATATATTTCATATTTTCAAAAATCTGGAGAGTGTGTATATATATATATATAGATATATATAGATATAGATATAGATATAGATATAGATATAGATATAGATATATATAGATATATAGATATATAGATACATATATATACATATGCCTATATATATATACACACACACACACTCACACAGACATTAAAAAGTAGCAATATATATGCCAATCGAAATTTATTACGAAATATATATAATCCACACATCCCAAAATATACTTTTTACTGAACATGGATTTATATATAATTTTGTTCAGCTAGAAAGGTCACCAATAGTTTGAATTTTCAGTTCCAACAGCATTAAGAGGAGTGATCTCTTCTCACAATTTGCATCTGCCAAGTCAGCAACCTCTCAAGTATATACATGTGATACCAGGTAGGATTCTATATGTGCATATAAAAACACATGTGCTGAATAGGCCACAGAGAAAGGGAGAGAGGAATTCACATATTTGTTAACTTTAAAAACACATGGAGAACTGTTTTAATTAAAAATTGAGTAGATTTATAATTCCTAGCCTATATAATGCAAAAGGCAAGTCCAATTATACAACATGACTCCTCTGAACTGCTTGTATTTCTATTCTGTTTTGGTTATTATTCTCCATCATGTTAGGATTAGTAGTCAGAGTCTAGTGGGGTATGTGTTAGTGTCCAAAATAAGCTCTCTTACCCCTCATTTGCCTAAAGTCATGGGGGCCTGGACACCCTGCATTTGAACCAGGAGTGATAAAATAGGACTGCAGTTAATACTGCTCTGCTTCTCCATTTTGAAGCCTACTGCCTGTCAGGTATAGATTCTTTATGTGATTTGGAAAAATGAGAAAACCCAAGCACTTCTTTAGGGCTTTGAAGATTTCATTTGAACCAAATGATCCCTATTCTCACTTGATGTAGGTCAGGAACATAACAAAGGAAGGCAAGACACTTCATCCACCATAACTGATCTTTTTGCCATTTTGGTTTGGATGCACACATGGGATCTTTCTTTAGATCCATCAGGTGCTGAGAATCTAAGCCACAACCTCACACATGTCCAAGAGGCTGATTAAGACACATCCATTTCCAAAGAAACTAAGCAAAGAGCCACAGATGATGACCATTCATTTTCATTTGAAAACTGTTTTCTTCAGGCTTCACAAAGGGGTGGCCTGAGGCAAAGACCTTCCTGACATTCAGGGCAACAGAAACATAGGTAAGAGAATGGCCCAAAGCAGGGTTTCTCCACTGAGAATTTCCTGGTCACACTGATATCTGAGTTTTCTGAGATGCTCGCCATTCCTTACCGCTATCCAGTACATGGCCATGTAACAGAGCTTGGAGGTGGTACATATCTTGGACACAAAACCATGAGCCTATTCTGCAGAGTTGCCAGAATTCAGGAAGAAAACAGGAACTTAGGAAGATAGTAGGTGTTGTCCCTCCATAAGGCAAGCTGCAGTTCATTCATAAATTGGGCAGGATGAATGCTGGGAAGCTTTCTACAAGACAAGACATATCCATTGATGCATTCTCTTTTCTAATGTCTACAACCACGGACACAGTGGGATACACAGGCATAGAATCACTCACCTTGTCAAAAGACTTACTAGAAACAGTCCATTCCAAACCAAACAAACTGTCTTTCCTACCTATTCTCAGAACATGAGACAAAACCACAAACTGACACTCACACTCACAAAGGCATCTCCTTCCTGCAAGTAGGTCTCTGACTATCTGGAGTGTCCTCTGTCTGTTGGGCCGTATTATGTTCCAATGAAATGTCCTGTCCTGTCTCAGATCTGTCTCCTTTGCAAACTCTGTGAAGTTCTCAGGAGCCAGCGGTGAGCCACTACCTGCTTTCTCAGGAAAGGCTCCTCTTCAGATCTGTCCTGGCATTTGGCAATCCTCACATTAGTAGATACCAAGAAATACTGACTCTGTCCTTGGTACATCCAAACAAGTGAGCCCACTGGGATTGGGACTGGGACTGGCTCTGGCAGCCTGGCATCTTGGATCCCAAGTTCAGAGAGTTACATCACCAAGGAAGTGAGGTAGGTCACTTTCTTCAGGAAATGTATGAGGTCACTACCTTGGCAATCACTTTGTTTTAACATTTGCTTCCAAGGGTCCCATGAGATAGAGGCTGCCCCTACTTTCGGTGACAAGTTCACAAGATAGAACGGTATAACAAACATAGGCGCCTGGGAACATCTCCCCACACAGGACTGGTTTAGTCCATCTTCTCTACATTTAGATAGAGAGACTGATTCAGACACATCCCTTCATCCTGACAAGGGGGTTTGCCATGCAAGATGACTTTTGCTCTCTCAACTCCTTCATAGCTGCCTACGTCTTCTCCAGGGATCATTTCTGCATGGACCTTTGAGGATCTCAGCAGGTTTAAGAACCCCTACATTCCTGTATTGTAAAAGCAACTCTGTCCCTGCTCTTCTGTAAAGTTTGATTCAGGGAAGAGTGTATGGTTACGGTTAATAAAAGTTCAATTTGGGTTAAGAAAAATTCCACGGCATGAATAATGGTATTGGGAACCTGTAATATTTACAAGAATGTAAAAGTGAAATATAAGAATGAAAACAGAAATCTAGGTAAGATTTGAAGCCCAGAAGGGCATTGGGCCCTTGATTGGGATACTTAGCTTTGAATTATGTTCTGCAGAAATGTCTCAGATAAATCAATGTTCAATGGCATAGGACTTTGTACCTTGAATGATGGAATGTCAAAGAGAACTTCTAGTCAAGAAGGGATAGTCGGTATTATTAGAAAGATAGTCTGTAGGTTTAGAACTAAGAGTGAGTATAGGATTTGGACCAAATGTTCTTTTGCAATAGGGTTTCTGGTAGAGATTGAATGTAAATGTGAGCACATGTGAAGAGTCAGTCACAATGATAATCTGGGGAAAATATGTAGGAAAGCAGATATCAATAGAGACATTAGGAAATCAGGCAAATGAAAAAGTGAGTGATAAGATTAGACATTTTCAACGGGCTTGAGGTTGAATATATAATCTTAGGAAGAAACAAATATGTAGTCAAGAATAGGATTCACATTTGAGAGCATTAGGCAAACTGGACATGGAAGTTTTTAGTAATCCATGTTCACTTTCCATTTAGGTTTGGTAAAATCATAAGTGTCACCTTTGCGTTTTGTGTCCAGAATATTACTGTGATAAAATGTATATGTAAATCAGGTGACATGTGCATTTCTTCCACCATTTCTGGGAGCAATATTTTGAAGACGTATAAATTAGTATTGGGGGTACAAAGAGGTGTATCCTGTGTCTATGAATATAGAGATAATGCATGAAAAGACCATACTGTGAATAAATAATATAACTGGTTCCACTTTAAATAATGGATTTAATTGATATCTGAAACTAAGTAAGAAATCTTATATTGATATACAATCATTCATTCCAGCTAGTTGTACATCTAATGGTAATACTAGGGTTTGGTTTATCATGACGGGTGTATGAGTTTTGCTTCAAATGTGATAATGGAAATCGAAAATAATGAGTTTGGAAAGAAGTCTCATGAAAAGAGCAGTCAAGAAACATAGAGAAATACATGTGTTCTGAAGCAGGAAGTGACTGAAAGTGAAACAAATGCGTATAAATTAGCGAACTTGTGGATGAAATATATATCCTATGATGTGCATAAACTGAAGAAATAGTAATGTTCCAGTGTTGAATAAAAATGAATGTCAAAATACACATCATGTCCCATAGGAATCTACTAGCCTTGATATTAAACTGGGTCAGTTACTATAGAAATATTAGATTTTTTTTTGGTGTTATAATAGAATTTATTTTACCACTAGCATGCCACAGAATGTTGAGGAAAGAGCAATGGATTTTTAGTTATCGCACTAATAATCTAACATTTAATGACTCTTTTGGATAGTCTAGAAATTACATAAGGCTATGTAACATAATTTTTTTTAATTTAACATCCATAAAAGCTTGGAGTTTTGGTAATATTTCTACTTTTTTATTTTTAATTTTTTCAGCTGTGATTGACCTTCATTTTGTTTATTTGTATGTGGTGCTTAGAATAGAACCCAGTGTCCCACACATGCTAGAAAAGCATGTTACCACTGAACCACAAACCCAGCCCCTCCACTTTTATCTTTACATCGAACATGCCTCTCCCTCATCTTTACTCACTTTCTTCCTCATTTTCCCCCTTCTCTCTCTTGCTTTTTCGTTTTCCTTTCATATCTGTTTTTCTCTCATGTCATTACAAACAGTAGTATGCTATGAAATTTAAATTTAAGACTGTTTTTATAGTCATTGTTCTTTTCTTGAGAAAATTTAATAATTATAATCACCTGATAGATATATTAAAATAAATTTTTATACATATGTATCTATATTCATGCATATGCATTACATATTATATATATATATACATACATATACATTTAAAAGTACTTTGATTAGCCTGTTAAAAATAATATAGACCAAAACTTTCTTAATTCTCAAGCCTTCCAGAATTAACATCTTACAGTGAAAATCAAATAAACATATTTAAATAAACAGGTATCATTCTTTTTATCAATACTGATAATTTAAGGTTTTATATCACATTAAGCTATAATACAGCATATTAAATCTTATGAATTAGAAAAAGTTTTTTGAATAACCTATTATTTAAGGACCATATGCACTGACATTTTAAAGGCTTTCTTGTGATTTCAATTTCTATCAATTGTGTATTAATTGCCAAATGCTTATTTTAGTACTTTTCATATTCATAATTGATATAAAGTCAATTGTTTAATTCTTCTTGTAAATAATTACTTATTACAGTAGGGACATTATTAATAATTCTAAATCTGTATAAGAAAATAGTACAAAGATATTTTCATGCAAAATTAAGAATAATTGTGTGCTCTAAATGTCTGATTGTTGATACATATAACAAAGAGCTTTTGATGAGTCTCTTCCCCAGTAAAACATAAAATGCAAAGATATTGTTGGGTATATATGTGCAAATAAAGATAAAGAAAATACACATTATCAGCTAGAAACTATTAAATAAAAGGTGAAAACAACAATCCAACACATTGTACGAATTTGTCAGATGAGGTAGTATTCTGGAAGAATAGCCTAAGACTAGACCTGGTCCATGACAAAATATTCACGAAAAAAAAATGAAATATGAAAAATATAGAAAATGCTATGAATTTTTTATGAAGGTAGGTGAATTATCCTTTAATCTCAATTTATGTGCATTTTCAAAAGCCAATTTCCTGGTAAAATAAATTTGTGATAGTTACAACTAAACGAAACAAAGTTTCTGCTTAGCAAAATGAATGCATCTCAACCCATTTTTAGCTGATTTCTTCCCTCTCAATTTTAAACCGTTATTTATTTATTTATTTCTATTGGTTGTTCCAAACATTACAAAGCTCATGATATATCATCTTTGATACATTTGACTCAAATGGGTTATGAACTCCCATTTTTTCCACAAATATGAATTTCAGAATCACATTGGTTACACATTCACATTTTTGAACAATAGCATATTAGTGACTGTTGTATTCTGCGACCTTTCCTATCCCCCACTATCCCCCCTCCCCTCCCCTCCCATCTTCCCTCTCTACCTCATCTGCTGTTGTTCAATTCTCTCCATTGTTTCCCCCCCATTTCCCCTCAAATCCTCTTATATGTAATTTTGTGTAACATTGAGGGTCTCCTACTATTTCCATATGCTTTCCCTTCTCTCTCCCTTTCTCTCCCCCAACTCGTCTTTGTTTAATGATAAACTTTTCCTCATGCTCTTCCTCGATGTTCTGTTCTTAGTTGCTCTTTTGATATCAAAGAAGACATTTGACATTTGTTTTTTTAAGGATTGGCTAGCTTCGCCTAGCATAATCTGCTCTAATGCCATCCATTTCCATGCAAATTCTATGATTTTGTCATTTTTTAATGAAGAGTAATACTCCATTTTGTATAAAAGCCACATTTTTTTTTATCCATTCATTTATTGAAGGGCATCTAGGTTGGTTCCACAGTCTAGCTATTGTGAATTGTGCAGCTATGATCATTGATGTGGCAGTATCTCTACAGTACGCTCTTTTAAGATCCTCAGGAAATAGTTCTAGAAGGGTGATAGCTGGGTCAAATGGTGGATCCATTCCCAGCTTTCCCAGGTATCACCATAGTACTTTCCAAATTGGCCTCACCAATTTGCAGTCCCACCAGCAGTGTACAAGTGTACCCTTTTCCCCACATTCTCACCAACACTTATTTTGTTTGACTTCATAATGGCTGCCGATCTTACTGGAGTGAGATGGTATCATAGGGTGGTTTTGATTTGCATTTCTCTGACTGCTAGAGATAGTGAGCATTTTTTCATGTACTTGTTCATTGATTGAATGTCCTCCTCTGTGAAGTGTCTGTTCAGGTCCTTGGCCCATTTGTTGATTGGGTTATTTGTTATCTTATTGTTTAATTTTTTTGAGTTCTTTGTATATTCTGGATATTAGGGCTCTATCTGAAGTGTGAGGGGTAAAAATTTGTTCCCAGGATGTAGGCTCTCTATTTACCTCTCTTATTGTTTCTCTTGCTGAAAAAAAAAATTAGTTTAAGTGAGTCCCATTTGTTTATTCTTGTTATTAACTCTTTGGCTATGGGCATCCTATTAAAGAATGTGGAGCCCGACCCCACAGTATGTAGATCGTAGCCAACTTTTTCTTCTATTAGACGCAGTGTCTCTGATTTGATATCTAGCTCCTGGATCCATTTTGAGTTAACTTTTTGCATGGTGAGAGAAAGGGATTCAGTTTCATTTTGTTGCATATGGATTTCCAATTTTCCCAGCACCATTTGTTGAAGATGCTATCTTTCCTCCATTGCATGTTTTTAGCCCCTTTATCAAATATAAGAAAGTTGTAATTTTGTGGATTGGTTTCTGTGTCCTCTATTCTATACCATTGGTCCAGCTGCCTGTTTTGGTACCAGTACCACGATGTTTTTATTACTATTGCTTTGTAGTACAGTTTGAACTCTTGTATCGCTATACCTCCAGATTCACACTTCCTGCTTAGAATTGCTTTTGGTATTCAGGGTCTTTTGTTTTTCCATATGAATTTCATGATTGCTTTATCATTTCTACAATAAATGCCGTTGGGATTTTTATTGGCACCGATTTAAACCTGTAGAGAACTTTGGGTAATATCAACATTTTGATGATATTAGTTCTGCCTATCCATGAACAAAGTACATTTTTCCATCTTCTAAGATCTTTTTCTATCTCTCTCTTTAGGGTTCTGTAGGTTTCATTATATAAATCTTTCACCTCTTTCGTTAGGATGATTCCCAAGTATCTTATATTCTTTGTGGATATAGTGAATGGAGTGGTTTTCCTCATTTCAATTTCAGAAGTTTTTCTGCTGATATACAGGAATGCCTTTGATTAATGCGTGTTGACTTTATATCTTGCCACTTTGCTGAATTCATTTATTAACTCTAGCAGTTGTTTGTAGACCCTTTTGAGTCTGTTAAATATATTATCATGTCATCTGAAAATAGCGATAATTTAAGTTCTTCTTTTCCTATTTTCATGTCTTTAATTTCTTTTGTCTGTCTAATTGCTCTGGCTAGTATTTCAAGAACTAAATCGAATAGAAGTGGTGATAGAGGGCATCCCTGTCTTGTTCCAGATTTTAGAGGGAATGCCTTCAGTTTTTCTCCATTTACGATGATGCTAGCCTGAGGTTTAGCATATATAGCTTTTACAATGTTGAGGTAAGTTCCTGTTATCCCTAGTTTTTCTAGTGTTTTGAACATAAAGGGAGGCTGAACTTTGTCGAATGTTTTTTCTGCATCTATCAAGATGATCATATGGTTCTTGTCTTTAAGTCTATTGATGTGGTGAATAGCATTTATGGATTTCCGTATATTGAACTAGCCTTGCATCCCTGGGATGAATCCTACTTGATCATGGTGCACAATTTTTTGATATGCTTTTGTATTACATTCACCAGGATTTTATTGAGAATTTTTGCATCCTAGTTTATTAGAGATATTGGTCTGTAGTTTTGTTTATTTGAAGTGTTTTTGTCTGGTTTCGGGATCAGGGTGATTTTGGCCTCATAGAATGAATTTGAAAGAGCACCTTCATTTTCTATTTCTTGAAATAGCTTGAAAAGTATTGGTATTAATTCTTCTTTTAAGGTTTTGTAGAGCTTCGCTCTATACCCATCCGCTCCAGGGCTTTTTTTGGTTCGTAGTCTTTTGATGGCTTCTTGTATTTCTTCCTTTGTTATTGGTCTGTTTAAATTGTGTGTGTCTTCCTGACTCAATCTTGGCACATCGTATGACTTAAGAAATTTATTGATATCTTCACTATCTTCTATTTCATTTGAATATAGGGTTTCAAAATACTTTCTAATTATCTTCTGTATTTCTGTAGTGTCTGTTATGATAATGCCTTTTTCATGCCGTATGTTAGTAATTTGAGTTCTCATTCTTCTTCTCTTTGTTAGCATGGCTAAGGGCCTGTCGATCTTATTTATGTTTTCAAAGAACCAACCTTTAGTTTTATCAATTTTTTCAATGTTTTTTTTTTGTTTCAATTTCGTTGATTTCTGCTCTAATTTTAATTATTTCTTGTCTTCTACTACATTTGCTGTTGTTTTTCTTTTCTTTTTCTAGGTTTTTGAAGTGTAGTGTGAGTTCATTTATTTTATTTTATTTTATTTTTTTTTTGAGGAAAGAACTCCAAGAAATGAATTTCCCTCTTAAAACTGCTTTCATTGTGTCCCATAGATTCCAGTATGTTGTGTCTGTATTGTCATTTGTCTATAAGAATTTTTTATATCCTCCTCTATGTCTTCTGTAACCCATTGATCATTCAGTAGAATATTGTTCATTTTTCCATATGATGTAGGATTTTTCCTTCCTTCTTTTATCATTTATTTCCAGTTTCATTCCAATATGATCAGATATGGTGCATGGTATTATCTCCAAGCCTTTATATTTACTAAGGGTTGCCCTATGGCATAATATATGAACTATCTTTGAGTAGGATCCTTGTGTTGCTGAGAAGAACGTGTATCCACTTGAGGATGGTTGATATATTCTATATATGTTGGTTAAGCCTAGGTTATTTATTGTGCTGTTGAATTCCATAGTTTCTTTATTCAGTTTTTGTCTAGAGGATCTTTCTAATGGCGAGATCAGTGTGTTGAAGTCACCCGTAGTTATTGTGTTGTAGTCTATTTGACTCTTGAACTTGAGGAGAGTTTGTTTCATTAGTGTTGCAGCTCAATTGTTTGGTGCATACAAATTGATAATTGTTATGTCTTGTTGGTGGATGGTTCCTTTTAACAGTACATAGTGTCCTTCGTTATCCCTTTTTATTAACGTAGGTTTGAAATTGATTTTATTTGATATGAGTATGGCTACTCCTGCTTGCTTCCGAGGGCCATGTGAGTGGTATGATTTATCCCAACCTTTTACTTTCAGCCTGTGTATGTCTTTACCTATCATATGAGTCTCCTGAAGGCAGCAGACTGTAGGATTTGTTTTTTTGATTCAGGTTACTAACCTATGTCTCTTGATTGGTGAGTTTATGCCATTAACATGTAAGGTTACAATTGAAATATGATTTTTACTTTCATTCATGTTTATTTATTTATTTATTTTTAGTTTGGCTAGTTTTTACTTTTTGGTTATTTTTCTCCCCCTTTACTGAGATACCTCCTGCTGTTAGTTTGGGGCACTATTTTTCAATTCCTCTTCTTCTAGTATTTTGCTCAAATGCTTTGCAGTGCTGGTGTTCTTTCTGCAAATTCTTTTAGCTTTTGTTTATCGTGAAAGACACTAATTTCATTGTCAAATCCCAAACTTAATTTTGATGGATACAGTACTCTTGGTTGGAATCCATTATTTTTCAGCGTTTGAAATACATTGTTCCAGGATCTACTCGCTTTCAAAGTTTGTGATGAAAATTCAGTCGTTAACCTAATTGGTTTACCCCAGAATGTAATCTGCCTCATTTCTCTTTTAGCTTTTAATATTCTCTCCTTGTTCTGTATGTTAGCTATCTTGATAATTCTATGTCTTGGAGTTGGTCTATTATGGTTTTGAATGTTTGAGGTCATGTAGGCTTCAAGGATTTGGCAATCCATTCCATCTTTTATCTCTGGGAAGTTTTCTAGAATTATTTCATTTAATATGTTGTCTATTCCTTTGGTTTGAATCTCTATGCCTTCTTCTATCCTGATGACTCTCAAATTTGTTTTTTTATGACATCCCATATCTCTTAAATAGATTGCTCATGGGATATAAGCATCTTTTCTGTGTTGACTATATTCTTTTCAAGTTGATAAACTTTGTCTTCATTATCTGATCTTCTGACTTCTACTTAATCTAGTCTATTTACAATATTCTCATTTGAGTTTTTAATGTGGTTTATATTTTTCTGCATTCCTAGGATTACTGTTTGATTTTTTTAAGAACTCTGTCTTTTGGTAAAGCTCCTTCTTTGCCATTTGAATTTGTTTGTTTAATTCATTTTCAAAATATTCTTTTATTGCTTGGACTTGCTGTCTCATGTCTTCTCTAATATTTCTTTCCATCTGAGTTAGGGATGCATTGAGTTTTTTCCCTATCCCTGTTTCTGATGATTCTAGGTCCTCCTGTAGAATTAAGTTGTCCGGCATTATTTGTACACCTTTTTCCCTTGTTTTTTCATGAAGTTCACATTACTTTCCAGCTCCGTTTGATTGCTGTGTTTCTGCTCTCTTCTATATATTTGTTTTGGTTTTATATATCTCTATTGTAGCTCCTTTGTGTTGGTAGACTGTGCATGCTAAAGTGGATTCCACTGGGAAGGAATTCCGACGGCCGAGCTCCAGTGATGTCACCTCTCTGCTATGGTGGGCCCCAGGCTCTTTGCCCGGGTGTTCGCATGGGGGTGTGGGACTGTACTGTCTCTGTTTGTTTTCAGCTCCTGGTCGCGGGTGTGCAGGCAGTCACAAGCTGTCCAGTCACGCAGTCAGCGGGTGGGCTGTCACCGGCGGTTGTGCGATCTCTAGCCACCCATTAGGGCAGGCATATGGCAGGTGATTGGTCGCTGGTGGGCAGGCGGTCTCCAGCCGTCCAGTCGCACCTGCAGCGGGCCGGCTGTTGCCGGCGGGCGAGCGTTCTCCAGGCGCCCAGTCACGCGGGACTGGCCTCTAGTCCCCTGGTTTCTCCTGCTAGTCCTGGTTTCTCTTGCTACACCAGTTTTCCCCTGAGTAATGCCCTCGGCAGCTCAAACTGTACTCTGGCCTGCCGTTTCTTGGGTGTGGATTGTGTCTATTGGGAACCCCAGCACTCTATTGTTCTTTTTTTTTTTTTTTTTTTTTCCGTTTGCCCCTTCCCCATCGCTGGCTAGACAGATTTTGTTTTCACCACTGATGGGAGGGGGAGTAGAAGGTCAGGTGGCTCTAGTTTCCCCCCCCATCTTTATTCAGGCTCTCTCTGATAATCCCTCCCCTGGAAAGCTTAGGAAAGATTTTATGCAAATATCCTACTGTATGGGAGATGAGCGGAAAACACACAACTGTTTTATTGTTGCAATCTGTCAGAGAGTGGTGGTGGTTACTTCAGCTCTCCAAGATGGTTGCCGTTGGTTTCCTTGGTGGAGTTTCCGTTGTGGGGGATAGAACTGTAGCGCTTCCTTCCCTGACTGAGATCCCGAACTCCGCCTGGGGCTCAGTGGGGGGTCAGCCGGCAGGATTCCACAGAATCTGCAGCAACGTTTCTCCCTGGATGCTAGTCGCTTCTCGGTGGTGCCCCGACGTCTGTAGCCACGGGGCGGGCCGCACGGATCAGTAAGCCCGGATCTCCGGTTGCATATTCAGCTCACGTTTGAGACTCAATTACCGGACCTCGTTGGTGGAAATCATTCTTTTAGGTTTCGGTGCACACCCATTTTTCTATAAGATCCTAACAAGATAGTCTTTTGTCATTTTAACTCGTTATTCACCTGCAATGTGGCGTGGTACACTGGGTGTGATGCACTCTATTCGCGGCCAACTTGCAATGTCGAAATATTATGTTTTGTATGCACCATTTACTGAAGATAGTTTTCAGTACTAGGCAACCAATATGTAATTCAGGTTGATGAATATTTCTGAGAATTATCTTTTGAAAAGTTGATTATAAATCCACATTCATGATATGAATGAATTTGGGGAGTGCACAATAAGGCACATATATTTCATATTTTGAAAAATCTTGAGAGTATATATATATATATATATATATATATATATATATATATATACAGAGAGACATTACAATGTAGCATTATGTATGCCAACGGAAATTTATCGTGAAATACATATCATCCAGAGATCCAAAAATATTAATTTTACTGAACATGGATTTATGTATAATGTTGTTCAAATAGGAGGCTCAGCCATAGGTTGAATTTTCAGTTTCAACAGCATTTAGGAGGAGTGATATCTTCTCACAATTTGTATCTGCCAAGTCAGCCACCTCACAAAAATGTACGTGTAATACTAGGTAGGATTCTATATATGCATATAAAAATACATTTGCTGACTAGGCTACAGAGAAAGGGAGACATAAATTCACATGTTTGTTAACTTTAAAAACACATGGAGAACTATTTCAACAAAAAAATTGACTAGATTTATAACTCCTACCCTATATAATGCAAAAGGCAAGTCCAAGAATACCAAACATGCCTCCTCTTAACTGCTTGTATTTCTATTCTGATTGGGTTATTATTTTCCATGATATTACGATTAGTAGTCAGAGTCTAGTAGGGTAGGGGTTAGTGTCAGGGATTCAGTATTTCAAATGGAAAATTGGAAAATGAATCCAATGTGTATGCAAATATGTGCTACACAAAAATGTTCCCACTCTCATCAAGAACTATGGCTTGACATTACTTTTGCCCCAAGTAAGACACAATTAGAGGAGAAGTGTTAGAAAATCTGTGAATACATATCTGGAATGGAATATGCTCAGTAGTTCACAACACTGGAGGTGGTAGAGGAGTTCCCAAAAGTAAGGGATAGGGTGAACACTCCACAAACATGAGGCTCTGCTGGCCTAAAGACTTCTTGAAGAACTGCCTCTGAGGTTGGGCACCTGAAAAATATGTTGTTTTCTGGAGCTTTAGCTTCATTTGTAGTGAGACCATCAAAGCTGGGTCTACATCTATGTGACCTGGAGGACATGGTTTCTTATTTTCCAGTGAAGATGAGGCAGCAGTGCTGAATTTGCTCTTTGTAGGTAAACTGTGACCACTGGGGACTAAGTGTCTCCCCATGTGGACTGTGAAGCCATTTGGTCATCCTCCAAATTTCATGGTGTTTCTTGCTGCTACACTGGGAGTTTGCTATTTGATTCAAAAATACAAGGAGTTCTAGTGGGTCACAGTGCTGGAGGGAGTTCTGTCACATGTGGTGGGTCAGTTTCTGCAGGAGAATGCACCAAACATACTTCTAGCCCACATATATTGCCCCATTGACCATAGCAACTTGATTCTGAACATTGCCCTGAAATCTCTCAGTATTACAAGATGCCTTTATTTAGAAGGGACTGCTTGCTGCACCATGTCAGTCACAAGCCATTTGGAAGCCAATGGAAGATCCACAGGCCCCACCACAGATGTTTTATCATACACCTGACCACCACGGCTCTAGGCCCACTACTCAGCGGGCTCCAACTTATTGGCATCTCTGTTCTACACGATTTTCATGAAACCGAGTCAATCAAAGCACTGTCTGGTATACTCATGATCAGCAACAGGACATCCAAAGGTCCTCCATTGCCACCTGGTCATGGGAAATTCAAAAATTTTATGGTATTTTTGTAGCCATTTTTCAATGATGATGTTGGAGGCACTGTGGGTTAAAATTCACTCCAGAACCATTAAATGTAGAGGAAGCACATTTCAATGAAAGCTTTGGAGAATTCTCACAGGCAAGGCTTCTCAAAAAGTGGCCAAATGGTCACATGAAGCCAGTCCCATTGAGGTCTACAATGAGGTCCATGTGTGTTTCGACTCTCAAATATGGCTGACAAGTCTTTCAGAATAAAATCACGTGATATCTTGGATGTGATTCCCAGTGCTCTGTAGAAAAGCCACCCTGCACATAGATCTCAGTTTTCAAGGGGGACTCTCATGCATGGCCTCCGAAAATCCCAACGCAATTCATGGCAATAATTCTCTGAGTTCAGTTCCAGAACTGAGTCTCTAAGGGGAATCACACCAGAGTTCATGTAAAAGTGGACCCAGTCATCTCTTCCAAACACCAAACAAATGGCCACAATTAAAACCAAAACACTCCCACATGGCCCTCATGATCTTTCATATAGACACTCATCATAACCTCTGGCTGGATGTTTCCATGAGGGGCGAAACACAAGACAGTCTCCAAAATAATCTCCCTTGCCCCTTAATGGCCTAAAATCAGGGTTGCCTGGACACACTTCCTGTGAACTAGGAGTGATCAAATAGGCCTGCTGTTAATACTTCTCTGCTTCTCCAATTTGAGGCCTACTGACTGTGGGGTTTATTTTTTTATGTGAATTGGAGTCATTATAAAACCCAAGCACATATCGGCTAGCTTCTGCAGGGCTTTGAAGAAATCATTTGACCCAAAGGATCCCTATTCTCACTTGATGGAGGTCAGGAACCTAAAAGAGGAAGGGGAGAGACTTCATCCACAATGACTGCTCTTTTGGCCATTTTGGTTTTGAATGCACACATGGGATCATTCTTAAGATACATCAGGTGGTGAGAATCTAAGCCATTGCCTCAAACAGGGCCAAGAGGCTGATTCAGACACATCCCTTTTCAAAGCAATTAAGCAAAGAGCCACAGGTGATGCCCATTCATTTCCATTTGAAACCTGTTTTCTTCAGGCTTCACAAAGGGGTGGCCTGAAACAAAGACCTTCCTGACATTCAGGGCAACAGAACAATAGGTAAGCAAAGCAGGGTTTCTCCACTGAGACTTTATTGGTCACACTGATATCTGAGTTTTCTGAGATGCTCGCCATTCCCTTCAGCTATCCAGTACATGGCCATGTAACAGGGTTTGGAAATGGTACATATATTGGACACAAAACCATGAGCCTATTCTGTAGAGTGGCCAGAATTCAGGAAGAACGCACGAACTTTGGAAGATAGCGCGTGTTGCCCATCGATAAGGCAAGCCAAAATCCATTCATCAATTTGGCGGAATAAATGATGGGAAGCTTTCTACTAGACAGGACACATCAATTGATGCATTATCTTTTCTAATGTCTATAACCATGGACACAGTGGGATACACAGACATAGAAACACTCGCGTTGTCAAATGACTTACTAGAAACAGTTCACTCAAAACCAAACAAACCGCCTTTTCTATCTATTCTCAGAACATGAGGCAAATCCATAAACACACAGCGACACCCACAGAGGCACCTCCTTCCCCAAAGTAGGTCTGTGACTATCCAGAGTGTCCTCTGACTGGTGGGTTATAGTATGTTCCCCCGAAATGGCCTGTCCTGTCTCAGATCTGGTCTCTTTAACCAACTCTGTGAAGATGTCAGGAGCCACTGGTGAACCACTATCTGCTTTCTCAGGAAAGGCCCCTCTTTAGAGCTTTTCTGGCTTTTGGCCATTCTCATATCAGTAGGTACCAAGAAAGACTGACTCTGTCCTTGGTATATCCAAACAAGTGAGACCACTGGGACTGGGACTGGGACAGGCTCTGGGTGCCTGTCTTCCTGCATCCCAAGTTCTTAGAGTTCCATCACCAAGGAAGTGAGGTGAGGTCACTTCCTTCAGGAACTGAATGAGGTCACTGCCTTAGCAACAACTTTGTCCTAACAGTTGCTTCCAAGGGTCCCATGAGATGGAGGCTGCCCCTACGTCCTGTGACACTTTCACAAGTTAGAATGTATATCAACCATAGGCACCAGGGACCAGCTCTCCAAACAGGACTGTTTGAGTCCATATTCTAATGGGTGGCACTAGAGCAGATTATGCTTAGTGAAGCTGGCCAATCCCTAAAAAACAAATACCAAATGTCTTCTTTGATATAATGAGAGCAACTAAGAATAGAGCAGGGAGGAAGAGCAGGAAGAAAAGATTAACATTAAACAGAGACATGAGGTGGGAGGGAAAGAGAGAGAAAAGGGGAATTGCATGGAAATGGAGGGAGACCCTCATTGTTATACTAAATTACATATTAGAGGTTGTGAATGGAATGGGAAAATAAACAAGGTGAGAAATGAATTACAGTAGATGGGGTGGACAGAGAAGATCCGAGGGGAGGGGAGGGGGGATAGTAGAGGATAGGAACGGTAGCAGAATACAACAATTACTAGTATGAAATTATGTAAAAATGTGGATGTGTAACCGAAGTGATTCTTCAATCTGTATCTGGGGTAAAAATGGGAGTTCATAAATCACTTGAAGCTAATGTATGCTAATGTATGAATATGTTATGTCAAAAGATTTGTAAGGTTTTGAACAACCAATAATAAAAAAAAGAACAGAGAGGCTGATTCAGTAACAACCTTTCATCCTGACCAGGTTGTTTGCCATGGAAGTTGACTTTTGCTCTCTCAGGTCCTTCAGTGGTGCCTATATCTTCTCCAGGGATCACTTCTGCATGAAACTTTGAGTTTTTCAACAGGTGGAAGATTCACTACATTCCTCTATTTTAGGACCAACACTGTCCCTGCTCTTCTGTAAAGTTAGATTGAGGGAACAGTGTATCGTTTCGCTTAATAACAGGTTTGATTTGGGTTAGGAATCATTCTTCTTGATGAATAATGGTATTGTGAACCTGTGATATTTATAAGAATATATAGGTGAAATATAAGTATGAAAACAGAAATCTAGGTAAGATTGGAATCCCACTAGGGCATTGCGCTCTTGATTGGGATACTTAGCTTTGATACATGTTCTGCATAGATGTTTCAGATAAATCAATAATCAATGGCATAGGACCTTGTACCTTGGATGATTGAATGTAGAAGTGAGTATCCACTCAAACTGGGATAGTCGGTAGGATTAGGAAGATATTCTGTAGGTTTCAGAAGAAGAGTGAGTACAGGAATTGTAACAAAAGTTCTTTAGCAATAGGGTATCACATAGACAGTGAATGTAAATGTCAGCACATGTGAAGTGTTAGTCAAAATTGTGAACTGGTGAAAATATTTAGGAAAGCAGACATCAATAGAGACATTAGGAAATCAGGGAAAGTATAAAGTGAGTGATAGGATTAGACATTTGCAACAGGGCTGAGGTTGAATACATAGTCTTAGGAAGAAACAAATATGTTGTCATAAATAGGATTGACATTTGAGAGCATTAGGCAACCTGGACATGAATGTTTTTAGTAATCCATGCTCACTTTCCATTTAGGCTTTGGTACAATCATAAGTGTGACCTCTGCTTTTTGTGTCCAGAATATTACTGTGATAAATGCATACGTAGATCAGGTGACATGAGTATTTCTTCCACCATTTCTGGGAGCAACATTTTGAAGACGAATAAATTAGTATTGGGGTTACAAATAGATGTACCCTGTGTCTATGAATGTAGAGATAATGCATGAATAGACCATACTGTGAATAAATAATATAATTGGTTCCAACTTTAAATAAAGGATTGAATTGATATCTGAATATATACAGAAAATCTTATATTGATATACAATTATTCATTCCAACCAGTAATACATCTAATGGTAATATTAGGGTTATGTTTTATCATGAAGAGTGTGTGAGTTTTGCTTCAAAATGATTATGGAAATCAAAAATAATGTGTTTGAAATGAAGTCTCATGAAAACACCAGTCAAGAAACCTGGAGGAATACATGTGTTCTGAATCAGTAAATGACTGAAAGTGAATCAAATGCCTATAAATTTGTGAACTTATGGATGAAATATATGTCCTATGATGTTCGTAAACTATAGAAATTCTATTGTACCAGTGTTGAATAAAATGAACTTCAAAATACACATCATGTCCCATAGGAATCTACTTGCATTGATGTTAAACAGGGTCAGTTAATGTAGAAATATTAGGATTGTATGCACCATTCACTGAAGTTAGTTTTCAGTAATAGGAAACAAATATGTATTTCAGGTGGATGAATATTTCTGAGAATAATCTTGTGAAATGTTGATTATAAATCCACATACATGAACATGAATGAATTTAGGTAGTGTATATAAGACACATATATTTATGAACATGAATGAATTTAGGTAGTGTATATAAGACACATATATTTTATATTTGGAAAAAATTTGGAGAGTATATATATATATATATATATATATATATATATATATATATATATTAAAAAACACACACAGACAATAAAATGTAGCAATATATATGCTAATCGAAATTCTTCATGAAATGTACTTCAGCCACAGATGCAAAAATATTTATTTTACCAAACATCGATTTATGTATAATGTTGTTCTACTAGGAGGCTCACCCATAGGTTGAATTTTCAGTTCCAACAGAGTTTAGGAGGAGTGATCTCTTCTCACAATTTGTATTTGCCAAGTCAGACACCTCAGAAGAATATACGTGTGATACCAGGTAAGATTCTATATGTGCATATAAAAATACATGTGCTTAATTGGCTACAGAGAAAGGGAGACAGGTATTCACATATTTGTTAACTTTAAAAACATGTGGAGAACTATTTCAGTTAAAAATTAGCTAGATTTATAACACCTACCCTATATCATTCAAAAGGCAAGTCCAACTATACACCATGCCTCCTCTGTACTGCTTGTATTTCCATTCTGTTTGGATTATTTTTCTCCATCATATTAGGATTAGTAGTCAGAGTCTAGTAGGTTATGGTTTAGTGTCAGGTGTCCGGGCCGGCTGGACACTTCAACATGGGCGTTGAACCTTGTTGGGGAGGAATGAAGGGACAAGAGTGATGAGAGAAGACAGCAAGACAACAGTTCTGATCATGCTGAAAACTTTTATAGTTCTCACAGTGTATTTATATGCTGCGGATGAGAAAGCTCTCTTATCGGCAGTTGCTGGATGTCTTCACAGGGTGAGATAACCTCAGGATATTTTAGGAAGACGGATAGCCGCAGGATGTCTCAGGGTGATAGATGGCTGCGGGATGTCTCCCAGGCAGGAAATCTCGCAGGGGTCTATTTCTTGTAAGTGTCAGGCTATTCTTTGAAGGAGAACTTCCTTCTAGCCCCTGACATCTTCCCCCTTTCTTATATTAAATATTTGACCATACCTTACAGGCCAATGTTTTAGGGGGTTATAGAGGCTCTGTTTCTCTAACAGGCCTTAGAATATCTCCTGATCTGATCGAGCATGTTTACTAGGAGATTTCGTGGTGGCCTAGGCATGTTTTTTAAGGAGACGGCTTTGAGGGGGAAGCATGCCAACTGCCATGCACCAGAGCGTGTCACTCAGAAGACTTGGGTTTTGGGAACCATGGATCCATCCTCCTGCAGTCCTTCCTGCACCCTCTGTTATTATGGCCTAACGTCCTCACTCCATGGGTGTGTCCTCCCCCAAACAGAGGGGCCCATGGAGGACGAACTTTTATGGCAAGGGCAGAAGATGGTTGGTCAGAGCTGTTACTTAGAGTTTTATATAAGAAAGAGAGATCTGTGGGCATGTAACCTTAAGAAATAAGCTTGTGAGGAGGGTAGAACATCCTTTTAAATGTTGGCAGCACGGTCTTCCATATCCAGGCGATGATAGTGGACCTGTAGGGGCTTAGAGGCCAAAATATTAATCTGTTCTTTAATAAATTGTAACAGCCTGTTTATAATGCAGGGTCCTAGGGACACCATTAAAAGTAAACCCAACAAAGGGCCTAATAGGGGAAGAAGATAGGGCAGAAATCCATTAAGCCCAGTCCAGAGGGGATTTTCAAATATTTCCCTTCGTCTCTTTTCTAGATCTTCTTGAAGCTGCTTAATTTTAGTGCATACTATGCCAGAATTATTGGCATAAATGCAGCATCATTCCCCTAAGGCCAAGCAAATACCTCCCTGGTTAGCTGTCAGCAAATTTAAGCCTCGTCTTTTTTGAAGGAACACTTCTGCCAGGGAGTCTATTTGGTCCTGCAAATCTTTAATGGTTCATGATAGAGTTTTTATCAGTTGTTACTGATAGAGTTTATAATTTGTTGAGACAGGCGATGGTAAGAGTGAATAGACGTGCCTAAGCCAGTGTACCTGTGCCCACAGGAACTGTTATTCCAAGGCTGGCAGATTGTTGGCTGCATCTGAAAAAGAAGAAATTTTGTCCTCATGAGGAGTCCCTCTGTCCCTGTTTTGAGGTAAGTCATTAACCTGTTTAACCAGGAGTTCTGGTAACCATCTTGGGGCTGTTTGATCTTGGTCCAAAACATAAGCTGAGCCTCCTCCCCAGATGAGGACAGGATCTGGGCCTTTTTATTTATTTGTAAGGGGATTGTGTCACATAACAGGTGGGCGAACAGAATTTGACGAGGGATGGCAGTGTCTGTCTGCTGCCAAATGGCCTTCATTGTCTAGGGTAAGAAAAATAAGGGCAAATAATGCATTGTTAAGGCGATGCCTGGGTGTGGTAAATACAAGGGAGGAAGCCTTAAGGAGGGTTAGCCAAGTTTTTAAGGTAAGGTGGGCAAGTTCCACAATGCCTTGGCCCTGAGGGTTGTATGGAATTCCAGGAGTATGACAAATTTTCAAGGTAGCACAAAACTGTTTAAACTTGGCAATGGTATATGTAGGATAAATATCTGTTTTAATATGTATTGGTTTACCCATAACAGAAAAGGCTGAAACAAGATGAGAAAGGACATTTTTGGTAGCCTCTCCAGAATGTGGTGATGCAAAAATAAAGCCGCTGAAGGTATCTACAGAAATGTGTATATATATTTGGCTATTACAAATTCAAGAAAATGAGTAACATCCATTTGCCAAAACTGATCGGGCAGTAATCCTCGGGGGTTAACTCCCAAGTGTTGAATGGGGAGGGAGGCAGCGCAACTAGGGCATGCTTTTACTATTTCTCGTGCCTGTTGCCTGGTAATTTTACAAAGTAATCAAAGGCTCTGGAAATTTAAATGGTGTATATTGTGTAACTCCGTGGCCTTTTGAATGGAGCCAACAAAAATTGGAAAGATGGAACGAGTTGCTGCATCAGCTTGGGCATTACCTTGAATTAGAGGGCTGGAAAGATCAGAGTGTGCCCTTATGTGTCCTAAGAAAAATGGGTGTTGTCTGACCTGAATTAGCTGCTGAAGCTGGTGAAACAGAAAGGCCGCATTGTTAGAAGCCTTAATGGGGGGTGAAATCACCAGCAGGTGCACAGAATGAGCAATGTAGCCACTGTCTTTATAAATATTAACAGGATTATAAAAAATGTTATATAAACTTGTGTTATGTCAAACAATTCCACAAACTGTGGTGACTGATAGACAGTATCAAAGGTGGTAGGCTGGTTATTGACAACAAAGACCGCTCGGCCATTACAGGAACCATCTGTAAAGACAGTAAGGGCTTGAGGAATGGGAGCATTTTGAGTAATTTCAGGAAAAGTAAATGGATGTAACTGGACAAAATGTAAAGGGGGGTCATTGGGGAGGTGGTGATCAATTGTTCCCAAAAGCCTGATAGGGAAATACCTCATTCATCCCTTGTCTCTAGTAAAAATTGGGTTTGGTCCTTAGTATATGGAATAAAAATATTATCAGGGTCTTTGCCAAAATGTTGTAGAGAAATCAAATGACCTTTAAAAATAATAGAAGCTACCTGAGCAAGATAAACAGTAATAACCTTCGAGGATGTGGTGGGTAAATGGACCCAAAACAAGGGGCAGTCTTTATTATTAAAATGTGGATCTCGCTGCCAAAATATTCCTGTGGGTGTATGAGGAGTGTGTAAAATAACCAGAACCAGAGGAAGGTTATAAGAAATTTGCGTAACAAATTGTTGGGCAATGGCTTCTGTGACTTGGTTTAATGCCTGTTATGCCTTGGGAGTAAGATTTTGAGGGGAGGAGGGGTGGGAATTACCTCTCAAAATATCATTAAGGGTCAAAAGTACACAAGTGCATAATTTTAAATATGTTATTAGCCATTGAATATGCCTCAGTAATTTCTGAAAATCTTTAAGGGTGTGAAGATGGTCCACACGTAGTTGTATTTTAGAAATTTGGATCTGATTTCTGTAGAATTTTAAGGCACAAACTTTTATAAGAGTCCTGTGTTTGAACCTTATTAGGAGCTATCTGTAGTCCCAAGGTAGTGAGGATTTTGTAAAAGTCCAAGTAACAATTATTAAGATCATGGGTATTAGGTGCAGCAATTAACAAATCATCCATATAATGTAAAATATAAATTTGTGGCCCTCGCTCTCTCACAGGGTCTACTTCTTGAGCAACGTATTTTTGGCAAAGAGTAGGGATGTTGGCCATACCTTGGGGAAGAACCTTCCATTGAAGTCTCTGCATAGGGCCCTGAATATTAATGCAAGAAAGACTAAAGCCAAAATAGGGTCTATCCACAGGATACAAAGGAATGGTAAAAAAGCAATCTTTTAAGTCCATAACCATTTTACAATAGTTTTTGGAAATAGCCACTGGTGTGGGAATGTCTGGCTGTAGTGCTCCCATCGGGAGTATAACTTTATTAATGGCACACAAATCTTGTAAAAGGCGCCACTTGCCTGATTTTTTCTTGATAACAAAAATAGGAGTGTACGATGGTGAGGTTGAGGGCTCTACATGGCGGGCTGCCAGCTGTTCCTTCACTAACATGGAGGCAGCCTCCAAATTTTCTTGGGTAAGGGGCCACTGATCCACCCACACAAGAGTCTGAGTCTCCCAAATAATTTTATCTCCATGGGAACAGGAGCGTCAGGAACCGACACTAAAAATCCAAATATCCAAGTCCATATGTATTTTTTTTTATTGGTTGTATAGGCTCCACCAGTCCTTGTCTCAGCCTCCCAAGGCCTGTACCAGGGACAAAATTCATACGGAGCATTTGATGAGTCACCATGGAATTGGGACTGGCAAGAATAACTTCTATTTGACTCAAAATATCTCCAGCCCATAGGTAAACAGGGAGGTCAGGAACAACGAAAGAAGTGACAGTTCCCTTATTACCCTCTTTATCAGTCCAGCTAAGAGCAGTAGAGCTGACCAGAGGATTTTTTGACTTTCCTATCCCTTTAAGGTCAGTCAAGGATGGGGTGAGGGGCCAACCTGATCGCCAGTATTTTTGAGAAATAATTGTCGCATCAGCTCCAGTAAGTACAATTGCTTGGTATTCCTTTCCTTCAATAAGTAAGGTAAGGGTGTGTCTAATATGAGAAATGGGATGAACCCAATATACCTCAGAGGAGCCCAAGGAGGCAGTCCCCCACAGTAGGTTTGGGAGGTGGAAATGCCCCTTAATCTAAGGGAAGAAGTATTAATTGTGCAAGACTTTTTCCTCCTGGGATGGCCACAACTCTATTAATAACTGTGGCCATTATTTTTATTTCTCCAGTGAAATCATTATCATTAATGCCAGGGAAGACCTGAACACCTTGTAAGGTAGTAGAGGCTCTTCCAAGAATAAGGGCACACGTATGAGATGGAGGGGCACCCATAATTCCAGTTGGTATTATCTGGGGCCCTTGCATTGAGTCTAATATTGTATCAGTGGTGGCACAGAGGTCCAATCCTGCACTGCCCGGAGTGGGTAGTTGGAGGGAGCCAATTGTGGAGAAGGATTTTGAGGTAGGTTGGGAGTTTGGGAGGGAACAAACCTCATTGCCCCAGGGAGTTTCCTGAGAAGTAGGAAGAAATAGGCTGTCTGAGGGCATTTGTCATTGATCTACACTCACTGGCCCAGTGATGACCTTTACCATATCAAGGACAAAGTGTAGCTGGGGTCGGTTTAGCTCCAGTTTGAGGAGACACTATTCTTACTCTTTGTTTGCCTGTCGGACACCTGCGTGCAAAATGGCCTGGTTGTTTACAAGTAAAGCAAGTACTTGAGCCAGTATTGTAAAAGGCCTTGGTAAATGCGGCACTAATTTGAGACCCATCGCATGGGCTGCACCCACGCCTGCACAGATTCTAATAAAGTCAGAAAGTTTCCCTTTATCCTTATGATGTCGAAGAACATCCTGACATGCCGGGTTGACATTTTCAAAGGCAAGATGTTTTACAAAGGTGCTTTCGCTTTCGCTTGGTCCAAGCAAGCATTCCACAGCTAGGTAAAGCCGGGGAACAAAGTCGCTATAAGGCTCATCGGGCCCTTGTCGAGTTCTTGCCAGGGAAGTGATAGCCGAGGCCCTTTCAGGGAGGCATCTCCAAGCAACTAAGCCAGCCATCTAAATCTGCGCAAAAAGTCCAGCAGGGAAACGTGCCCGTTTAGTTTTAGTGTCAAAAGTTGCATTGCCCACTAGCTTAACATAAGTCCAGGATTTAGAGGAGGCCTTTGTTAATTTTTTTTGAGTAGTTTCTGACAGGGCTCTTTGAAATCTGCATTCCATAGCAGGAAGTCTCCGGCACTGAGGGCAGCTAGGTCTAAAAATTTCCAATCATTGGGAGTAAGAAATTGTGTGCTGCAGCTTTCTAATAAAGCCAACGTATAGGGCACAGTGGGGCCATAGTGAGCACAAGCCTTTTTAAGTTTTTCAAGAAAATGGAGGCTAAATTTTTTGTAGACACTCTGGGTTCCTTCCTGCCTAGGGGTGAACTCCTCATCCTCTAAGTCCTGATCTCCTTGATCCATTTCCCCCGCTTCCTCCTCTTTTTCCTCTTCTAAGTCTTTGACCTCAGCCTGGGCAGGCTTATCTATCTGACTGGTGGTGACTGGAAGGCGAGCACAGGCCGATGGAGCGGCTTCGCCTTTGTATTAGACCACTGTGGGCCAGCTTGTGTTGACTCCATTCCTAAGGCTAATGAAGAGAGCTCAGAGTCAAGGGATCTTTATTCTTTTAAAAATTGGATCTGTTCCTGTCCATGTTGGAGAGACTCTCTCAAGGGAGCCAGGTTAGGCAAGGGAAGTGGGGAAAAAATATCTGGGGGGACATTTGGCCCCTGAAGGGCCAGAGCACAAAAGGCAGGAGGGATATAGGAGGGAGGGGAATGTGTAAGTCCTATAGTCTGTGGCAGGGTCCTGAGAGGTGGAGAGTCTTCTGAATGGTAGCGAGCTGCTTCCTTCTCCAAGGTAGCCTCCTCCCCAGGGGTCAATGTTTCTCCGGGATTTAAAACTGCATAAATGCGGTTGGAAACCATTGGTGCCTTATTCATTAGGGTGGGATTTTGAGGAAGATCAGGAAGGTCCCAGGGTCCTGGGGAGACTAAGAAGGGTCTATGTCTATACTAACTGATGGGCATGCCGAGAAGGGACGAGAGGTCTTTTGCATAGTCTCTTCCCCAATCCTGACAAGTATTAAGGTACCATTGTCAAAGGGTGAACTTTTAAGAATTTCACTAATTTATTTCCAGAAAGAAAAGGTAGGAACAGGCACTTTTTCTGGGCCAAAGGATTCATAATAATCTTTTAAAATGTCTCCTACTCTAAGCCATCTTTTACCATCAATGGTACCTTCAAGGGGAAACCATGGAAAAAATTCTTCGATGTATGAAAAGAAAAATATTAAGTCATTTTTCTTAACACGTGCCCCCCATGTATTTAAGGATTCCTTGTGGCCTGACAAAAACAAATCATGTGACGAAACTGCTTGTCCCATGGTGGGTCACTCACTGTGCGTCATCCCCACTCTCCTCCTGGATCTGTCTCTCAGTGGTGTCTGCTGAGGCAATCGCGAGCTCCACTTGTCCAAATCTTCCAGGAGGACAGGGTTCCCCCTCAGTCAAAGGCTCGAGCCCCAGTCGTTGGGCGCCAGTTGTCCTGGCCTGCAGGACACATCAAAGTGGGTAGCAAACCTAGGTGGGGAGGAATGAAGGGACAAGAGACACGAGAGATGACAGCAAGACAAAAGTTCTGATCAAGCTGCAAACTTTTATTGTTCACACAGAGGAATTTATATGCTGGAGATTTGAAAGCTCTCTTATCAGCAGTTCCTGGATGTCTTCACAAGGTGAGATAACCTCAGGATATTTCAGGAAGACAGATGGCCACAGGATGTCTCAGGAACACAGATGACTACAGGATGTCTCCCAGACAGGATGTCTCCCTGGGGGCTGTTTCTTGTAAGTGTCAGACTATTCTTTGAAGGAGAATTCCTTCTACCCCTTACAGTCAGGGATTCAGTATTTCAAATGGAAAATTGGAGAAAGAATCCAATGTGTATGCAAATATGTGCTACCCAAAAATCTTCCCACTCTCATCCAGAACAATGCCTTGACATTACCTTCACCCCAAGTAAGACACAATTAGAGGAGAAGAGTTAGAAAATCTGTGAATACCCATCACGAATGGAAAATGCTCAGGAGTTCACAACCTTGGAGGTGGTAGAGGAGTTTCCAAATGTAAGGGAGAGGGTAAAACTCCACAAACATGGAGCTCTGCTAGACTAAAGACTTTTTGAGAAACTGCCTCTGAGGTTGGGCACTTGAAATATATGTTGTTGTCAGGAGCTTTAGCTCCCTTTGTAGTGAGACCATCAAGCTGGGTCTATATGTATGTGACCTGGAGGACATGGTTTCTTATTTTCCAAAGGACATGAGGCAGCAGTGCTGAATTCTCTCTTTGTAGGTAAACTGTTGTCACTGAGTGCTAAGTGTCTTCCAGTTTGGAAGCCATTTGCTCATCCTCCAATTTTGTTGTGTTTCTTGCAGCTGCACTGGGAGTTTGGTATTTGCTTCATGAAATACGAAGAGTTCAACTGGGACACAGTACTGGAGGGAGTTCTGTCACATGTGATGGGTAAGGGTCTGCGGGAGAATGCACCAACCAGGCTTCTATCCCACATAGCTTGCCCCCTTCACAATAGCAATCTGATTCTAAACATTGCACTGAAACCTCTCCATATAACAACATACCTTTACATACAAGGGTCTGGGGGCTGCACCATGTCAGTCACAAACCATTTGAAAGCCAATGGCAGATCCACATCACCCAACCACAAATGTTTTAACACACACCTTCACACCACTTCTCTAGGCCGACTACTCAGCAGGGTCCAAATTACTGCCATCTCTGTTCTACACCATTTTCCTGAAACCCAATCAAACAGGCACTGTCTGGTATACTCGTGATCATCAATAGAACATCCAAAGATTCTACAGTGCAAAGTGGTCATGGGAATTTCAAAAATTTCATGGTAATTATCAGACATTTTTCAAGGATGAAGTTGGAGGCACTGTGGGTTTCAATTCATTCAGGAAGCATTAAATGGAGAGGAAGCTCATTTCATTGAAAATTCTGGAGAATTCTAACAGGCAAGGCTTCCCAAAGACAGGCAAAAAGGTCACATAAAGCCAGGCGTTTGAGGTCTACAATGTGTGGTCCATGTGTGTTTTGACTTGCAACTATGGCTGCCAATTCTTTAAGAATAAAATTATGTGATATTCTTCCTGAGATTCCCAGTGCTCTGTGGAAAGCCACCCTGGGCCTAGATCTCAGTTTCCAAGGGCAACTCTCATGTGTGGCATCCTAAAATCCCAACACAATACATGGCAATACTTATTTGAGGTCCATTCCAAAACTCAGTCTCTAAGGGGAATCACACCAGTGTTCAAGACCAGGTGGACCCATCATCTTTTCCAACAGCCACAAAAATGACCACAATTAAAACCAAAACACTTCCACATGGCCCTCATCTTCTTTCATATCGACACTCATCATAATCTCAGGCTGCAGTTTTCACAGCCAAGGACAGTATCCAAAATAAGGTCCCTTGCCCACATTTGCCTAAAGTCAATGTGGCTGGGAAACCCTTCTAGTGAACCAGGAGTGATCAAAGAGGCCTGCCCTTAATACAGCTCTGATTCTCCATTTTGAGGCCTAATGAATGTGGGGTTTAGATTTTTTATGTTAATTGGAGTCATGAGAAACCTATGAACGTATGATCTAGTCTCTGCAGGGCTTTGAAGAACTCATTTGACCCAAAGGATCCCTATTCTCATAGATGGACGTCAGGAACCTTACAGAGGAAGGTGAGAGACTTCATCCACAATGACTGCTCTTTTGGCTCTTTTGGGTTTGGATGCAAACGTGGGATGCTTCTTTAGATCCATCAGGTGCTAAGAATCTAAGCCATAGCCTCACACAGGACCAAGAGGCTGATTCAGACACATCCCTTTCCAAAGCAATTAAGCAAGGAGCCACAGATGATGCCCATTCATTTCCATTTGAAAACTCTTTTCTTCAGGCTTCCCAAAGGGGTGGCCTGAGGCAAAAAACTTCCTGACATTCAGAGCAACAGAACAATAGGTAATTAAAAGTACCAAAGCAGGGTTTCTTCACTGAGACTTGTCAGAAGCCAGTGGTGAGCCACTATCTGTTTTCTCATACAAGCCCCCTCTTCAGAGCTTTCCTGGCATATGGCCATTCTCACATCTGTAGGTACCAAGATAGGCTGACTCTGTCCTTGGTAATTCAAAACTAGTGACACCACTGGGAGTGGGACTGGGACTGGCTCTGTGTGCCTGGCTTCCTGGATGCCAATTTCCATCACCGAGGAAGTGATGTGAGGTCACTTCCTTCAGGATCTGAATGAGGTCACTGCCTTGGCAACCACTTTGTCCTAACAGTTGCTTCCAAGGGTCCCATGAGATGGAGGCTTCCCCTACTTAATGTGACAATTTCACAAGTTAAAATGGTATATCAACCATTGGCACCCGGGAACAGCTCTCCATACAGGCCTGATTTGGTCCATCTTCTCTACATTAAGAAGAGAGAAGCTGATTAAGACACAACCCTACATCCTGACCAGGTTGTTTGCCATTGAAGATGACTTGTGGTCTCTCAGGTCCTTCATAGCTGCCTACATATTCTCCAGGGATACTTTCAGCATGGACCTTTGAAGTTCTCAGCAGGTAGAGGATCCCTACATTTCAGTATTATAAGACCACCTCTGTCCCTGCTCTTCTGTAAAGTAAGATTGAGGGAACACTGTATGTTTAGGGTTAATAACAGGTTCAATTTGGATTAGGAATCATTTTCTGGATGAATAATGGTATTGGCAACCTGTGAAATTTATAAGAATATAGAGGTGAACTGTGTGTATGAAAATAGAAATCCAAGTAAGATTGGAAGCCCAGAAGTGCATTGGGCCCTTGATTGTGATACTGAGCATTGAATTACATTCTGCACAGATGTCTCAGATAAATTGATATACAATGGCATAGGACATTATACCTTGGATGATTGAATGTAGAAGCGAACATCCGGTCAAAAAGGGATAGTCAGTAGGAATAGGAAGATAGTAGGTAGGTATAGGAAGAAGGGTGAGTGTATGATTTGGAACAAAATTTCTTTAGCAACAGGGTTTCGGATAGAAAATGAATTTAAATATCAGCACATGTGAAGAGTCTGTCACAATGATGAAGTGGGAAAAATATGTAGGTAAGCAGATATCAATAGAGACATTATGAAATCAGGGTTGAGTTTGAATATGCAATCTTAGGAAGAAACAAATATGTAGTCATCAATAGGATTGACATTTGAGAGCATAAGTAATCTTGGACATGGATGATTTTAGTAATCCATGTTAATTTTCCATTTTGGCTTTGGTACAATCATAAATGTGAACTTTGAATTTAGTGTCCAGAATATTTCTGTGAATAAATGTATATGTAGATCAGGTGACATGAGTATTTCTTCCACCATTTCTGGGAGCAATATTGACTGACTACTTCTGATTGATAGGTACAGATTCTTTATGTGAATTGGAATCATGAGAAACCCAAGCACCTCTTCAGGGATTGAAGAACTCATATGACCCAAAGGATCCCTATTCTCAATTGATGGAGGTCAGGAATCTAACAGAGGAAGGGAAGATACTTCATCCAAAATGACTGAACTTTTTGCCATTTTGGTTTTGGATGCACACATGGGATCTTTCTTTAGATCCATCAGGTGCTGAGAATCTAAGTCACAGCCTCACACAGGGCCAAGATGCTGATTCAGACACATCCCTTTCCAAAGAAATTTAGCAAAGAGCCATAGGTGATGCCCATTCATTTCCATTTGAAAACTGTTTTCTTCAGGCTTTACAAAGGGTTAGCCTGAGGTAAAGAACTTCCTGACATTCAGGGCAACAGAAAAATAGGTAAGCAAAAGGCCCAAAGCAGGGTTTCTGCACTGAGACTTTCCTGGTCACACTGTCCCTGCTCTTCTGTAAAGTTAGATTGAGGGAACAGTGTATGGTTAGGGTTAATAAAACGTTCGATTTGGGTTAGGAATCATTCTGCAGGATGAATATTCGTACTGGGAATCTGCAATAATTACAAGAATATATAGGTAAAATAAAAGTATGAAAACAGAAATCTAGGCAAGATTTGAAGCTCAGATGGGCATTGGGCCCTTGAGTGGGTTACTTAGCTTTGAATTATGTTCTGCACAGATGTCTCAGATAAATCGATATACAATGACATAGGACCTTGTACCTTGGATGATTGAAAGTTGAAGAGAACATCCAGTCACAAAGGGAAAGTCCGTAGGTTTAGGACGATAGTCTCTAGGTTTAGAAACAACAATGAATATAGGATTTGGACCAAACGTTCTTTAGCAATTGGTTTTCAATAAGAGAGTGAATGTAAATATCAGCACATGTGAAGAGTCAGACACAATGATGAAATGGGGAAAATATGTAGGAAAGCAGATATCAATAGAGACATTAACAAATCAGGCAATGTATAAAGTGAGGGATAGGATTAGACATTTTCAACAGGGTTGAGTTTGAATATATAATCTTAGAAAGAAACAAATACATAGGATTTATCAATAGGACTTACATTTTAGAGCATTAAGCGACCGGGACATGGATATTTTTAGTAATCCATGCTCACTTTCCTTTTAGGCTTTGCTACAATCATAAGAGTGACTTTTGCTTTCTGTGTCCAGAATATTACTGTGTTAAAATTTATATGTAGATCAGGTGACATGAGCATTTCTTCCACCATTACTGGGAGCAATATTTTGAAGACGTATAAATATTGGGGGAACAAAGTGGAGTACCCTGTGTCAATGGATATAGAAATAATGTATGAATAGACGATACTGTGAATAAATAATATAACTGGTTCCAACTTTAAATAGTGGATTGATTTGATATCTGAAAATATACTGGAAATCTTAAACTGATATTCATACATTCACTACAACCAGGTATACATCTAACGGTAATATTAGGGTTATGGTTTATCATGATGAGTGTGTGAGTTTTGCTTCAAATATGACTATGAAAATCAAAAATAATGTGTTTGGAAAGAAGTCTCATGACAAGACCAGTCAAGAACACTGGAGGAATATATGTGTTCTGAAGCAGGAGGTGATTGAAATTGAAACAAATGCCTATAAATTTGTGAACTTGTGGATGAAAGATATATCATATGATGTGCATAAACTGAAGAAATAGTAATGTACCACTGTTTAATAAAAATGAACCGCAAAATACACATCATGTCCCATAGGAAAATGCTTGCATTGATGTTGAACTTGGTTTTACTGTAGAAATATTAGGATTTGTGTGCACCATTCACTGAAGTTAGTCTTCAGTACTAGGAAACAAATCTGTATTTAAGGTGGATGAATATTTCTGAGAATAATCTTGTGAAAAGTTGATCATAAATCCACATACATAAATATGAATGATTTTAAGGAGTGTATAATAAGATTCATATATTTCATATTTTGAAAAATTTGGAGAGTATATATATATATATATATATATATATATATATAAATATATACACACACACACACACACACACACACACACAGAGACAGACATTTAAACTAGCAATATATTTGCCAATTGAAATTCATCATGAAATATGTAACATCCACAGGTGCAAAAATATTGATTTCACTGAAAATGGATCTATATATAATGTTGTTCTAATAACAAGCTCACCCATAGGTTGAATTCTCAATTCCAACAGTGTTTAAGAGGAGTGATCTCTTCTCATAACTTGTACATGCCTAGTCAGCAACCTCACAAAAATGTACGTTTGATAACAGGTAGGATTCTATATGTGCATATAAAAATACATGTGCTGAATAGTCTACAGAGAAAGGAGACACCAATTTGTTGAGAGCCACAGCTTAAGGGGCCCCATCAAACTTCCAGTTACCAGCAACATTCCCCTGCGAGATGATTATTGGCTCACAGCGGCCCCAGCAACATCTAGCTGATTGGCTCCTCTGTGGTGATGCACAATGGAGATGCTCATTGAGCTTTTTCCCCGCTCTTTCCGACTGCCAGCTGATGATTGGCTCACAGCAGCCCCAGCAACATCAAGCTGATTGGCTCCTCTGCGATGATGCACATTGGGCAGTTTCCCTGCCCTTTCAGACCACAGAGCTGCTCATTGTGGGACTTTTTTGGCTCCACCCACCTGACCCAGCCATATGGCCTCAAGAGCAGGAGGATTGTGGGAGGTGGAGAGGCTTGTGGGTGTGACAGAAACTTTGCAAGGAAGCCAGTGGTGGCAGTTGGGCTCTGAGGGTTTTTCCTAAGGAGCTGTTTTGCTTGGCGTGTGTGGTTCTAAAAATAAACTTTGTTTCTTTTGAAAAGTCGCTCTTGAATCGTGCCCAGCCAGACTGCAGCATTTGGTAGCTCGCACGGGGAGCCACTGAGGGTAAGTGATAAGGTAAACTGCTAGCCCCTGAGGGAAGGGCGAGAGGATCGGTAGCCATTTTAAGATTCCTCTTTTGTTTTGCTTCACTTTTGTTGCCTGTCCATGGAGATGAGTGAGATGGATGAAAAACCGCTCACATCTGAGAAAAAAATTATTTACTTCTGAGGAACAGATAGGGAGAAAGGACGGATGCACATGTCAGTAGGATATAAAGGCTATAATGACTTTTTGTTGTTCCCTTTTTATTTTATTCTGTCTCGGTTTTGTTTGGCATCGTCTTGTTGGGTTGTATTATAGTAGAAATACAGGATCAGAAATTAGTAAAAAAACAAACTGAAAGAGTGTTAAGTAAATTGTTAGAGGAAGGAGGCACCTCAGTAAAGTCAAGGACAGTCAGGGCATACGTTGATACAATACAAAAATGTAGCCCATGGATTTTTAAGGAGTTATTAAATATACCATAATGGAACCATCATGGTGAAGATTTAAAAGGGGGGAAAAGAACAGCCCAGGGACTCTGACAGTTGGCACATTGCCATTGAGGACGTTTATATCTGGTTTGCTTAGTCCAAAGACTTCAGATCAGACAAAGATAGAGGAACAAAGCTTAGGTCAGAAAAAGCCACCAGGGGCAAAGTTACAAAAGGAGACTGCTACTAACAACTTTCAATAACTAGAGGGCGTAAGTGTCCAACCAACAGCGCCTCCTCTACAGGAGACTGTTACTAACACCTTTCTATCACCAGAGTATGTAAATGTCCAAATAACAAGGCCACCTCCATATGCTAGGAGGCCCCCAAACCCCGCAGTTGATAGTTCGGTTCCTGAGACAGGATCTCAAGTATTAACATGCCCTGTATTTGAGGTAGGAGGGCAGCGAATTCACCATGCTTTAAATTTCAAAATAGTGAAGCAGCTAAAAGGGGCTGTAACAACCTATGGTCCTCAAGTACCCTTCATTGTAAGCTTGGTCGAATCCATTAACAACTTGAATATGATGCCAGTAGATTGGGCTAATATGTGTAAAGCTGTGCTAAATGGAGGTCAATACCTTTTATGGAAGGTTGCCAATGAGGAATTTTGCAAGGAGACGGCTAGGTGAAATGCAGAAGCTGGTTATCCTCAGAGAAATCTAGATATGTTGTTAGGAAAGGGACCTTATGAGGACCAGCAGCAACAAATTGCATATGATCCTGGCGTATACGCACAAATTGCTGCAGAGGCGGTTAGGGCATGGAAGACTTTACAAGGACATGGAGGTTTACAAGGTCAATTATCTAAGGTAATACAAGGAGCTAATGAATCTTACACTGAATTTGTAGATAGGCTTATTCAAACAGCTACCAGAGTTTTGGGGAATACAGAACAAGCAATGCCATTAATAAAAAACTGGCTTATGACCAAGCGAATCGTAGGTGCAGAGATATCACTAGACCATGGAAACATGAAGATTTAAACACATATATTAAATTATGTAAAGACATTAATGAATAAGAGGAAGTCATGGCAGCTGCAGTAAAACAGGCTTTAGATGCCAGAGACATCAATGAACAAGGGCAATTTGTGGCAGCTGCATTAAACAGGCTTTAGATGCAAGGCCAGGAACATGCTACAATTGTGAACAAACAGGGCATTTTAAAAGGAATTGCTCCATAGGAAGAGGGTTTAACAAAAATAGGTACCAAAGGAGTAGAATACTGGGTATTTGCCCACGATGCCGTAGAGGGAGACATTGGGCTAATGAATGCCGTTCTCAAACCACCATAGAGGGTACTTCATTATCAAAAACGAACAAGGACTAGCTGTTTATCCACGATATCATGGAGAAAGGCACCGGGCTCCATTGCCAAAAAATGGACAGGGGAGCCCAATGCTCTGGGGCCCAAAACCACAAATATACGGAGCACTGGAGGAACCCAGCAACCCCATCAGTGTAGTGCCCAGGACACATTGTGCATCAGACGCCTCATCAGACAAATCAGAGGGAGCGCAGGGTTAGACATCTGCACCTCCGTCAGATCAGTACTAACTGTAGAGATGGGGGTTCAAATCATTCACACATGGTGAAAGGACCTCTTCTCAAAGGAACAGTAGGCTTATTATTGGGACGCAGCTCTTCTAATCTAAAAGGACTTATGATAAGTCCTTGGGTAATTGATCCCGATTATGAAGGTGAAATAAAATTTATAGCCAGTTCTCCAAAGGACATATCAGTAATTTCACCAGGAGATAGAATAGCACAGTTACTAATAATACTCAGTCTGCATGATAAATTTTCCAGTCGTGCTGTAGAAAGAGGTTCCAAGGGATTAGGCTCCACAGGTGTAGATTTGGTTATGCTTTCTTTAAATTTAGATTCTCGCCCCAGGCTAAAACTAAATATTCAAAGACACGTGCAGATACAGGTGCAGATGTTAGCATTGTCTCTCATCAAGAATGGCCAAAACATTGGCCATTACAACAATACACTCAAACATTTTGAGACATAGGAGTGGCAACTAATCCCCATAGAAGTGCAATGGTATTGGATTGGAAGGATCCTGAAGAATGTGAAGGAACTATACAGCCATATGCATTGGATAATCTTCCCGTAAATTTATTGGGATGAGATGTCCTAGATCAATTAGGTTTGACATTAACAAATAACATCAATCAAAATGTACACACTATTATGGCTAGAGAAGGTTTTAGGAAAGGAAAAAGATTAGAAAAACAAGAACAAGGTATAGCAGCGCCAATACAAATAGACCAAGCAACAGACAGACATGGGTTGGATTTTCAGAAAGGGCCACTGAGACAATAAAAATTACTTGGAAATCAGAAAGACCAGTATGGCTTCTTCAGTGGACCCTGACTAAAGAAAAGATACAAGCAGCCCAGTTCCTGGTCAAACAACAATTAGCGGAAGAACATATACAACCTTCTGTATCTCCCCATTATACTTTCATTTCTGTCATCAAAAAGAAATCTGGTAAATGGAGATTATTGCAAGATTTAAGAGCCATTAATAATGAGATGGTTATTTTGGGACCTGCTCAATCAAGGATTCCTCAATTGTCTGCTTTGCCAAAAACTTGGTATGTTTTAGTTATACATATTAAAGATTGTTTTTTTTTTTCATTTCCAATTCTTCTTGAGGATAGTCCAAGTTTTGCATTTACTATCCCTGCACTGAATCATGAAGGTCCTGATCAGAGGTATGAGTGGAAAGTACTCCCTCAAGGGATGGCTAGCAGCCCAACTATTTGTCATATTTATGTTAACAAAGTAATCCAGCCACTTAGAAATCAAAATCCTGAACTACAAATATTTCACAATATGGATGATGTGTTATTAGCACACAAGTTAAAAACCCATTGCTAGAAAGTTATGCCACACTTACAAACTTATTAAAAAATTATAATCTAGGGATATCAATTGATAAAATACAATTAAATTTTCCAATTAATTATTTAGGAGTTCTATTATCCTCAACCATGGTCAGTCCACCAAAAATTCAAATACGAGTAGATCAACTCAAATCAATTAATGACTTTCAGAAGTTATTAGGAGACATTAATTGGATAAGGCCTTATCTAGGTATACCAACGGGACAGTTGGGACCTATATTTGATATCCTAAAAGGTCCATCTGATCCAAATTCACCCAGAATGTTTACGCCTGAAGCAATAAAGGCATTAAAAATCATTGAAACATATATGGGAAATATGCATTTGGATAGATTTGATAAAATAATGCCTTTATTATTTATTGTACTACCAACAAAAAATATTCCTACAGGAGTATTTTGGCAAGAAGGTCCATTATTATGGATACATTTATCTTATTCTTCTAACACTATTATTACTAGGTATCCTGAGGCTGAGGGACAATTAATACTCATAGGAATAAAAGCAGCAAAGGGAGTGTTTGGAATTTCTCCCAATAAAATTATTACTCCATACACTATGAATCAAATTGATGAATTAGCTAATGAGTTAAATACTTGGGCAATTATCATGTGTAAATCCAATGTTTTATTTGATAACCACTTACCATCTAATCTTTTATTGTCTTTTGGGTCATTGCATCCTGTAATTTTTCCAAAAATTACAAGAAAACTCCTATCATGAATGCTCCAAATATATTCACTGATGGGTCAAATAATGGTACAGCAGCAATAGTTACACCTGATCAAAATTTTACATTTTTCGCACCCCAAAAATCAGCTCAAAAGGTAGAGCTTAATGCAGTATTATAAGCTTTTGTGATGTTTAAAGATTCTGTGTTTAATTTATTTTCCAATAGTCAGTATATAGTTAATGCTATAGTATCTCTTGAAGATGCTGGTAGGATTTCCCCTTCCTCTACTGTTTTCTCTTTCCTTTCCAGTATACAAAGTCTAATCTGGGACAGAAAATATCCATTCTTAATAGGACATATCTGGGCACATACAGGATTGCCTGGAGCCCTTAGTTTGGGCAATGATTTAGCAGGTAAAACTACACATGACATACATACATATTTTCTGTACACTAGAAGAAGTTATAAATTTTCATAAAAAGTTCATTATCAATGCTAATACTTTACAAAAGCATTTTAAAATAACTAAGGAACAAGCTAGACAAATAATAAAACAATGTCAAAATTGTGTGACCATTTTACCACATTTTAATCTTAGAGTCAATCGTAGAGGATTGATACCTTACCATATATGGCAGATGGATGTCACACACTTGCCAGAATTTGGAAAATTAAAATATTTGCATGTTACAGTTGATACTTCTTCTGGATTTTTGATGGGCTCCCTTCATGGGGGAAAAAAACTAAAGATGTTATAGCTCATTGCTTACAAAATTTTGCCACTGTGGTCATTCCAAAGCAGTTAAAAACTGATAATGCCCCCGGTTATACTTCTACCTCTTTTAAACCATTTTGCTCATCATTTGGCATTACTCATATATCAGGAAACCCATACAATCCACAGGGACAAGCCATAGTTGAAAGAGCTCATCACACTATTAAAATGTACTCATTAAAGTAAGAAGACAGAATTGGGAAGGGATATAAATTCTCCAAAGATAAACTTAAAATAACCCTTTTTACTCTAAACTTTTTAAATTTGGATTTTCAGGACTTAGTGCTGCAGAAAGGCATAAGTGTCCAAAAAATGTGTATAAGCCCGAGGTACTTTGGAAGGATATTCTAACAGGACAATGGAAAGGTCCTGACCCATTAATTTTCTGGAGTTGGAGGTCTGTTTGTGGGTTTCCACAGGAAGAACAGCAGCCGATTTGGATTCCAGAGAGATTAACTAAGATCCCGACCCAGTGATTGCCTGGAGTCGGGGGTCTGTTTATGTGTTTCCACAGGGAGAACAGCAGCCGATTTGGATTCCAGAGAGATTAACTGAAGCGATTTCGATAGACCAAAATAAGATGATTTGGCTCAAATCCATAACAGCTGATATCCAAAACTCCAGTTTGGCTATCCTTACATCTGCGACAGAACAGGGATGCTTTTTTCAATATCTATTTTATTATTGCCCTTTCTCAAATCATGAAGTTCTCTTTTGTTTTTATGAGCTCATACAGACCTAGGTTAATGTTTTGCTTATCAGTTCTATTTTTTGACTGTAGAGTTTTTAAACATTGCAATGATGATTTCACATGTAAAATGTTATAAGGCCTTTACTATTATATTATGTGTTGTATGTATTTATTATGTGTGCACACTTGTGTTTTGTGTTATATATTTGAATGTGCGTATGTCCATATATAACATATGATGAGTGCTAATGAAATAATATATCCATTTTTTTTATTCACGTGAATTAAATTGTTTAATTTAAGTTGGGTAAACAACTGTTCAGGATTGTTTTAATATGTGAAAAAATAGGAGGTTAACAGACGTGTTTGTTTACTTTCACTTTTCCTTTTCATTATATTTAATTATTCTCTTCAAGATAACGTAAATTGTTAAGAAAATTGTTTTCTTTTAGTGCCTTCAGGAATGTTACAGAATTTTTTCTTTAGCCATTATTGCCAGAATTCCTATCTTCATCCCAGTGCCGGTGAAGACAAAGATAAAATCAATCTACAGATTCTGCAATAGCCATCACTGAACTGCTTGTAGAACTTGCCTGGATTATGTATCACTTGTATGCATTGTGAACTCACTTGTATGCATTGTGAACTATCTGCTGGTGCAGCGAATTGTGGCAGTGTTGGGGTACTTATGCTGATGCTGTCATCAGTGATAGAATTTTTCCAATAGGAGCCATCAATTGACTTGGTGTATCTTCCCTATTCTCACTTGATAGAGGTCAGGAAACTTACAGAGGGAGGCGAAAGACTTCATCAGCAATGACTGCTCTTTTGGCAATTTTGGTTTTGGATGCACGCATGGGATTTTTCTTTAGATCTATCAGGTTCTGAGAATCAAAGCCACAACCTCACACAGGGCCAAGAGGCTGATTCAGACACATCCCTTTCCAAAGTAATTAAGCAAAGAGCCACAGGTGATGCCCATTCATTTTAATTAGAAAACTCTTTTCTTCAGGCTCCACAAAGGGGTGGCCTGAGGCAAAGACATTCCTAACATTCAGGGCAAGGGAACCATAGGTAAGCAAATTGCCCAAAGCAGGGTTTCTCCACTGAGACTTTTCTGGTTACACTGATCTCTGAGGTTTCTGAGATGTTCCCATTCCCTTCAGCTATCCAGTACATGGCTATGTCACAGAGTTTGGAGGTGGTACATATCTTGGACACAAAACCATGAGCCTATTCTGGAGAGAGGCCAGAAATCAGGAGGTGAACAGGAACTTAGGAAGATAGTAGGTGTTGTCTATCCATAAGGCAAGCCGCAGTCCATTCATAAAAAGGGCAGAATAAATGCCTGGAAGCTTCCTACTAGTCAGGACACCTCCATTGATGTATTCGCTTTTCTAATAACTACAACCACGGACACAGTGGATACACAGACATAGAAAAACTCGCCTTCTCAAATGACTTACTAGAAACAGTCAACTCCAAACCAAACAAACAACCTTTGCTACCTATTCTCAGAACATGAGACAAAACCACGAACTCACACCCACACCCACTAAGGCACCTCATTCCCACAACAAGGTCTGTGACTATCCGGAGTGTCCTCTGACTCGTGGACCATACTATGTTCCCCCAAAATGGCCTGTCCTTTATCAGATCAGGTCCCTTTTGCCAACTCTGTTAAGTTGTCAGGAGCCAGCAATGAGCCACTACCTGCTTCCTCAGGAAAGGCCCCTCTTCAGAGTTCTCCTAGCATTTGGTCATCCTCACATCAGGAGGTACCAAGAAAGACTGACTCTGTCCTTGGAAAATTCAAACAAGTGTGCCCACTGGGAATGGGACTGGCACTGGCTCTGGGTGGCTGGCTTCCTGGATCTCAAGTTCAGAGAGTTCCATCACCAAGGAAGTGAGGTAGGTCACTTCCTTCAGGAACTGAATGAGGTCAATACCTTGGCAACCACTTTGTCCTAACAGTTGTTTACAAGGGTCCCATGAGATGGAGGCTGCCCCTACTTTCTCTGACTCAGTCACAAGTTAGAATGGTATATCAACCACAGGCACCATGGAACAGCTCTCCACACAGGCCTGGTTTTGTCCATCTTCTCTACATTAAGAACAGAGCGACTGATTCAGACACAATACTTCATCCTGACCGGTTTTTTTGCCATGGAAGATGATTTTGTGCTCTCAGGTCCTTCATAGCTGCCTAAGTCTTCTCCAGGGATCATTTCTGCATGGACCTTTGAGGATTTCAGCAGGTGGAAGATCCCCTACATACCTGTATTGTAAGACCAACTCTGTCCCTGCTCTACTGTAAAGATAGATTGATGGAACAGTGTATGCTTAGGGTTAATAACAAGTTTGATTTGGCTTAGGAATCATTCTGTGCAATGAATAATGGTTTTGGGAACCTGCGATATTTACAAGAATATATAGGTGAAATATAAGTATGAACACAGAAATCTAGGTAAGATTTGACGCCCAGAAGTGCATTGGGCCCTTGATTGAAATACTCAGCTTTGAATTATATTCTGCACAGATGTCTCAGATAAATTGATATACAATGGCATAGGACCTTGTACCTTGGATGATTGAATGTCAAAAAGAACATCCAGTCAGAAGGATAGTCAGTAGGATTAGGAAGATATTCATAGGTTTAGAAAGCAGAGTGAGTATAGGATTTGAACCAAACGTTCTATAACAGTAGGGTTTCGGGTAGAGAATGAATGTAAATATCAACACATGTGAAGAGCCAGTCACATTGATGAACTCTGGAAAGTATGTAGGAAACCATATATCAATAGAGACATTAGGAAATCAGGCAAAGTATAAAGTACGTGATAGGATCAGGCATTTTCAACAGTGTTGAGGTTGAATATATAATCTTAGGAAGAAACAAATATGTAGTCATCAATAAAATTGACATTTGATAGCATTAGGCAACCTGGACATAGATGTTTTTAGTAATCCATACTCACTTTCCATTTAGACTTCGGTACAAACATAAGTGTGACCTTTGCATTTTGTGAAAGAAGTCTCATGAAAAGACCAGTCATGAAACCCTGTGGAAAACATGTTTTCTGAATTAGGAAGTGATGAAAAGTAAAACAAAATGCCTATAAATTTCTGAACTAGTGAATTAAATATATATCCTATCATGTGCATTAACTGAAGAAAAAGAAATGTACCAGTATTGAATAAAAATGAATGACAAAATACACATCACGTCCCATAGGAATCTACTTGCATTGATATAAAACTGTGTCAGTTACTGCAGAAATATTAGGATTTGTATGCACCATTTACTGTTAGTTTTCAGTAATAGGAATCAAATATGTAGTTCAGGTGGATGAATATTTCTCAGAATAATCTTGTGAAAAGTTGATTATTAATCCACATACATGAATATGAATGAATTTACGGAGTGTATAATAAGACACATATATTTCATATTTTGAAAAATCTGTAGAGTGTGTGTGTATATATATATAAACATACACACACACACACACACACACACACGCACGCACACAAACAGACATTAAAAAGTAGCAATATATCCCAATTGAAATTCACCACGAAATATATGTCATCCACAGATCCAAATAAATTTGTTTTACTGAACATGGATTCATGTATAATTTTATTGTACTAGGAAGCTCATCAATAGTTTGAATTTTCAGTTTCAACAGCGTTTAGGAGGAGTGATCTCTTCTCACAATTTGTGTCTGCCAAGTCAGCCACCTCACAAGAATGTACGTGTGGTACCAGGTAGGATTCTATATGTGCATATAAAATTACATGTGCTGAATAGGATACAGAGAAAGGTAGACAGGAATTCACATATTTGTTAACTTTAAAAATACATGGAGAACCATTTCAACAAAAAATTGACTAGATTTATAACTCCTACCCTATATAATGCAAAAGGCAATTCCAATGATACACCATTCCTCCTCTGAACTGCTTGTATTTCTATTCTGTTTGGGTTAATTTTCTCCATCATATTAGAATTAGTAGTCAGAGTCTAGTTGGCATGGGTTTGTGTCAGGGATTCAGTATTTTGAATGAAAATTTGGAAAATGATTCCAATGTTTATGCAAATATATGCTACAAAAGTATCTTCCCACTCTCATCCATAACAATGCCTTGAGATTACCTTGGCCCCAAGTTAGACACAATTAGAGGAGAAGAGTTAGAAAATCTGTGAATACATATCTGGAATCAAATATGCTCACGAGTTCACAAACTTGGAGGTGGTAGAGGAGATTCCAAAAGTAAGGGACAGGGTAAACACTCCACAAACATGGAGCTCTGCTGGACTAAAGACTTCTTGAGGAACTGCCTCTGAGGTTGGGCACTTGAAATATATGTTGTAGTCAGGAGATTCAGCTTCCTTTGTAGTGAGACCATCAAATCTGGGTATGCTTCTATGTGACCTGGAATACATGATTTCTTATTTTCCAATAAACATGAGGAAGCTGTATTTAATTTTCTGTTTGTAGGTAAACTGTGGCCACTGGGGGCTAATAGTCTACTCTTGTGGACTCTGAAGCCATTTGGTCATCCTCCAGTTTTCCTGGTGTTGCTTGCTGCTGCACTGGGAATTTCGTATTTGCTTCACGAATTACAAGAAATTCACCTGGGACAAAGTGCTGGAGGGAGTTCTGTCACCTGTGGTGAGTCAGGGTCTGCAGAAGAATGTACCAACCAGGCTTCTATTCCACATAGCTTGCCTCCTTGACCATAGCAACCGGATTCTGAACATTGGCCTGAAACCTCTCCATATAACAAGATACCTTTACATAGAAGCGTCTGCTGGATGCATCATGTCAGTCACAAGCCAATTGGAAGCCAATGGCAGATCCACATGGCCCCACCACAGATGTTTTTTTTATCACACACCTGCCCATCACTGCACTAGGCCCACTACTCAGCAGGGTCCAACTTCCTGGAATCTCTGTTATACACCATTTTCATGAAACTCAGTCAATCAAGTCACTGTCCTGCATAATCATGTTCAGCAACAGGACAACCAAAGTTTCTCCAGTGCCATCTGGTCATGGGAATTTCAAAAATTTCATGGTATTTATCTAGCAATTTTTCAAGGATGAAGTTGGCAGCATGTGGGTTTCAATTTATTCAGGGACCATTAAATGTTGTGGAAGTTCATTTCAAATGAAGTTCTGGAGAACTCTCACAGGCAAGGTTTCCCAAAGATTGGCCAAAGGGTCACATAAATCCAGGCCCATTTAGGTCTACAATGTAACGTCCATGTGTGTTTTGACTCTCAACTAAGACTGCCAAGTCGTTAAGAATAAAATCATGTGATATCAAGCCTGAGATTCCCAGTGGTCTCTGGAAAGCCACCCTGGGCCTAGATCTCAGTTTCCAAGGGTGACTCTCATGCTTGGCCTTATGAAATCCCAACTCAATTCATGGCAATACTTCTCTAAGTTCAGTTCCTGTACTCAGTCTCTAAGGGAATCACACCAGAGTTCAAACTCAGGTGGACTCAGTCATCCCTTTCAACTGCCACAAAAATAACCACAATTAATACCAAAACACTCCCACATGGCCCTCACCTTCTTCCATATAGACACTCATCATAACCTCTGACTGTAGATTTCCATGAGGAATGCAGCCCAAGACAGTGTCCAAAATACGCTTTCTTGCCCCTCATTTACCTAAATTCTGAGTGACCTGGACACCCTTCCTGTGAACCAGGAGTGATCAAATAGGCCTGCCGTTAATACTGATCCACTTCTCAAATTTGAGACCTACTGACTGTGGGGTTTAGATTCTTTATGTGAATTGGAGTCATGAGAAAACCCAACCACCTATGTGCTAGCCTCTGCAGGGAATTGAAGAACTCATTTGACCTAAAGGATCCCTATTCTCACTTGATTGATGTCAGAAACCTTACAGAAGAAGGCGAAAGACTTCATCCACAATGACTGCTCTTTTGCTATTTTGGTTTTGGATGCACACATGGGATCTTTCTTTAGATCCATCAGTTGCTGAGAATCTAAGCTACAGCCTAACACAGGGCCAAGACGCTGATTCAGACACATCTCTTTGCAAAGCAATTAAGCAAAGAGCCACAGCTGATGCCCATTCTTTTTTATTTGAAAAAGGTTTTCTTCAGACTTCACAAAGCGTTTTCCTTAGGCAAAGACCTTCCTGACATTCAGGGAAACAGAACAATAGGTAAGCAAAAGGCCCAAAGCAGGGTTTCTCCAATGAGACTTTACAGGTCACACTGGTATGTGAGTTTTCTGAGATGCTCGCCATTCACTTCAGTTATTCAGTACATGGCCATGTCACAGAGCATGGAGGTGGTACATATCTTGGATACAAAACCATAAGCCTATTATGGAGAGTGACCAGATTTCTGGAAGAAAACAGGAACTTAGGAAGATCGTAGGTGTTGCCCATCATTATGGCAAGCCGCATTCTATTTATAAATTGGGCAGCATGAATGCTGGTAAGCTTTCTAAAAGACAGGACACATCCATTGATGCTTTCTCTTTTCTAATATCTACAATCACGGACACAGTGGGATACAGCGACACAGAAACACTCGCATTGTCAAATGACTTACTAGAAACAATTCCCCCCAAACCAAACAAACCTCATTTCCTACCTCTTCTCAGAACATGAGCCAAAACCACAAACCCACACCCACACCCACAAAGGCACCTCTTTCCTCCAAGTAGGTTGTGACTATTTGGAGTGTCCTCTGACTGTGGGCCATTCTAGGTTCCCCCAAAATGGCCTGTCCTGTCTCAGATTTTGTGTCCTTTGCCAAGTCTCTGAAGTTGTCAGGAGCCAGCAGTGAGCCACTACCTGTTTTCTCAGGAAAGGCCCCTCTTCAGAGTTTTCCTGCCATTTGGCCATCCTAACATCAATAGGTACCAAGAAAGACTGACTCTGTCCTTGGGAAATTCAAAAAGTAAAACCACTGAGACTGGGACTGGGGCTGTCAATGTTTGACTGGCTTCCTGGATCGCAAGTTCACAGAGTTCCATCACCAAGGAAGTGAGGTGAGGTCACTTCCGTCAGGAACTGAATGAGTTCACTGCCTTGGCAACCAATCTGTCCTAAGAGTTGCTTCCAAGCTTCCCATGAGATGGAGGCTGCCCCTGCTTCCTGTGACCCTTTCACAAGTTAGAATGGTATATCACCCATAGGCACCCAGGAGCAGCTCTCCACACAGGTATCATTTGGTCCATCTTCTCTACATTAAGAATGGAGAGGCTGATTCAGACAGAACCCTTCACCCTGACCAGGTTGTTTTCCATGGAAGATGACTTTTGCACTCTCAGGTCCTTCAGAGTTGCCTACATCTTCTCCAGAGATTATATCTGCATGGACCTTTGAGGTTATCAGCAGGTGGAAGATTCCCTATATTCCTGTATTGTAACACCAACTCTGTCCCTGCTCTTCTGTAACGTTAGATTGAGGGAACCATGTATGGTTAGGGTTAATAACATGTTTGATTTGGGTTAGGAATCATTATGCTGAATAAATAATGGTATTGGGAACCTGCAATATGTATAAAAATATATAGGTGAAATATATGTATAAAAACAGAAATCTAAGTAACATTTGAAGCCCAGAAGGGCACTGGGCCCTTGATTGGGATACTTAGCTTTGAAAAAATTGATATACAATGGCATAGGAGCTTGTACTTTGGATCATAGAATGTAGAAGAGAACATCCAGTCAAAAAGGATAGTCGGTAGTGAAAGGTTAATAAAATAGGTACTTGTCACTTACTGTTTTTCTGTATGCTTAACAAAACACTGTTGAAATCTTGAGAACTGTTTGCTAATCTTGTTCCCAGAATGTGCTGTCCCCAACTGCCAAAGTGTATAATGTACTCCCTCACCCGGTTGCATGCAAACCGACCACTCGCCCTGACCCATCAGTATACTTCCCTCCCTGCCCTCTCCAAGGAAAATATATATGTTCTGCTTAAACTGTTCTCAGGGCTCTCTGCTCTATTCAAGTGAGCTCCGAGCCCCAGCATGCTGGACCCAGAATAAACCCTTTGCTGTTGGATAAGACAGTCTGTTAGTGGTCTCTTCCTTCCATGCTCACCCGACCTTTACATATGGAGATTCCACCGAGTTTTGGCAGCGGCGGACAAAAGACCCTAACGGGTTCCTCTTGGGTTAAGTAAGGCACCTCTTTCTTGTTTCAGTGTTAAGGTTAGTGCTGGGCAAAATGGCTGTCGATGAAGAGCGTGAGTTCTCTCCGATGGTGGCTGACAGACGTGTCACAGAGCCACAGGCCACGTCCCTGGGGAACTTCCCAAAGACTCGGGAAATCGAGGAACAATAGTCTCTTCGACTCAGTAATATTTTGTATCTGATTCGGAATTGCCAGCCCATTGGGTTTTGCTGGCTACTCAGTCCTGGTCTCAGTTTTGGATGTCCATTGAATGTCTTTATTGTCTTGTCTTGTCTGTGTCGTGTGTCTTGCATTCACTCTTTGTGTATCTTTCATTATGGGACACAGCACTTCAATGCCCCTGTCCCTGACCCTTGATCACTGGACCAAAGTCCGCTTAAGGGCTCAGAATCTTTCTTTTTTAGTTAAACGCTGGACCTTTCAGAATCTCTGTGCCTCAGAATGGCCCACCTTTGAATTTGGATGGCTCCTAGAAGGATCTTTCTACTTCCCACTAATTTAAGAAGTCAGAGATAATGTCTTTCACCCGGGCACACATAGCCATCCGGATCAACAGCCATATATCTTAACTTTGCTGGACCTCTGCAAATCTCCTCCTCAATGGGTGAAGCCTTTCTTTGTCACTTCCCCTGCTCCTACTTCTTCCCCCATGATCTCTCAAACCCTCTGCTCCTCCTCCTCCTCCACCCTTTGTAATCCCTGAGTCAAAAGATTTGACTCTTCTGGACTCTCTTCCCCCTTATTATACCCTGCCTTCGTCCCCCAATCACCAACACCCTCTAAGTGATTCCCCTGCAGCTGACTCAGCCTCTCTACCACTGGAGGAATATAAGCTGGCCCAGCGCCCTCCAGATAACTCCCCCGCAGCACACACAGCCCCTCCTCCGCAGGAGGAAGCTAGCCCAGCTAAGGAAACTTGATGGTGGTGAATGATTGAAAACCCTGGAACTCCTGTGATGCTCCCACTATGTCTCTACAGCCCATTGATTGACGAAGGCCATGGGGGGAAAATGCAAGCCTACAAATATTGGCCTTTCTCCTCTTCCGACCTATATAACTGGAAATATAACAATCCCCCTTTTTCCGAGGACCCCACAGGGCTCACAGGTCTGGTTGAGTCATTGATATTTTCACATTTGCCTACTTGGGATGACTGTCAACAATTCCTAGGGACTCTCTTCACGACAGAGGAACAAAAGAGAATCTTCCTGGAAGCTATAAAAAAATGTCCTCCGACCAGATTGGAGAGTGATACATCTTCCCAACTTAATCAAAGCTGGTTTTCCTTTGAAACAACCCAACTGGGACACCAACACCATTGAAGTTAGAAAGCATCTGTCCACTTATCGCCAGGTTCTAATAGTGGGCATCCAAGTGGCCACTAGGCGACCAACTAATTTGGCCAAGGTAATAGAGATTATTCAAAGGCCTGATGAATCTCCCTCTATGTTTCTAGAGAGAATTATGGAGGCAAGTAGGAGATATACTCCTTTCGATCCTCAGGCAGAGGATCAAAAGGCATCTGTCATGATGGCCTTTATTGGGCAAGCTGCCCTGGATATTAAAAGAAAGTTACAATGCTTAGATGGATTACAAGATATGACTTTGAGAGATTTAGTCAGAGAAGCCAAGAAAATATACCTTAAGAGAGAAACTGAGGAAGAGAATGAAGCAAAGTGAGGATAAAAGAAACAAAAGACAGAATAAGGCGTTGACTAAGGTCCTGGTCACAACAACAAAAGGGCCAGAAATTAAGAAACAGGGAGACAGGAAGGGATACCTGGGCCCACGCCAGAGGCCACTCCTTGCCTCAGATCACTGTGCCTACTGTAAAAAAAAAGGACACTGGGCCAAAGAGTTCCCTAGAAAGAGACAGCCACTCCTGCCAGCCATTCTGACTCTTGAGGATGACTCCAAAAGTCGGGGCTAACATCCCCTCCCGGAGCTCAGGGTAACTTTTGAAGTGTAGGGGACCCCAGTAAACTTTGAAGTGGATACAGGGGCAATATACTCAGCCCTCAAGGCCCCATTGGGCCATCTATCAAATAAAAGGTCTCTAGTTCAAGGGGCAAATGGCAGTAAGTATCGGGCTTGGACAACTAAGAGGACCATAGACCTGGGAAAAGGAAAATCCATCAATCCTTCCTAGTAATCACAGAATGCCTGGCCCCATTGATGGGCAGAGATCTGCTCACCAAGTACCGGGCCAAAATAACTTTTAACCCTGAAGGCCCCCAAGTGGAATTTCTAAATCCTTCACTAAAAACTCCTATAGTCACAGCTCTAAATATGTCAGTAGAAAATGCACATCAACTCACTCACCTTGGTTCAAAGAAACTTCAGGTATTTCTGAAGTTTCAAGAACAGAGTTTTCCACTAACTGACTCACAGCAAAAAGAAATAACTAAATGGGTAAAAAAAGCCTGTCGAGTCCATCAATTGGTAAATGCTTATCCTTCCAAGCTTCCTGCAGGAAAGCACCTACGAGGAACCAGACCAGGACAATTCTGGGCAGTTGACTTTACTGAAATTAAGCCAGCAAGGTATGGACATAAATATCTTCTAGTCTTTGTAGATACATTTTTAGGATGGATTGAAGCCTTCCCCACTAAAAGAAAAAAAAAGAAACAGTGCAAATGGTGGTCAAGCAGATCCTGAAAGACATTTTTCAAAGATACGGCCTGCCAAAGGTAATACGGTCTGATAATGCACCGGCGTTCGTGGCCCAAGTAAGTCAGGGGTTAGCCAGGAACCTGGGGATTCATTGGAAGTTTTATTGTGCTTACAGACCCTAGAGTTCAGGACAGGTAGAAAGAATGAATAGAACCATTAAAGAGACCTCAACAAAATTAAGCTTAGAGACCAGCATAAATGATTGTACTATGCTCATGCCTTATACAATGTTTCGTGCAAGAAATACGCCCTCTGTTTCTTTGAGTAACCACACCCCCTGTGAATATCTAGGGTGCCTCTCCTCCAGTAATGGACCAAAGCCCAACTCTAAGACCTAACGATCCCTTTCACACCCCCTTGCTTGACAGACTTAAAGCTCTTGAAAGATCTCAGTGATACCTGTGGAAAAAGCTGGCCACTGCCTATCAAACTGGGGACGAGGGGACTCCACATCGATATCAAGTAAGAGATTCATCTACATAAGATGATATCAGGTGTCATCCCTGGAACCCCACTGGAAAGGACCATACCAGGTGGTACTTATAACATCTGCAGTGGTAAAGGTAGACGGAATCACTTCCTGGATCCATGCCTCTCATCTCAAGCCTGCGCCCTGTCCACACTCTGGCTGGAAACTGGAAAAGACTGGTAACACTTTCAAATTGCATATTCACCATGTGGATAAGCCTATAGACTCTCCCCTCAGCCACAAGTAGTCCTAACCCTCATCAGCCCGTTCAGCAGCGTTGGCTGATCACAAATTCTACTGGAAAAGAAGTATAATCTATCTCGCATACAGCCCACTTAGGGACCTGGTGACCATCTCTCCACCCAGACATTTGTCAGCTGGCTATAGGTCTTTCCTAATGGGATATCCCTGATGAAGAGTATCCCACTAAAATTCCATTAAATCCCTTCCTTACCATAGATAATGGAAACAAACATTATGGATGTAGGGACACACGAGCCAGATGCAGGTTGGCTAGCCTAGATTACTGTGTTTACCCGGCCGACTGTCAAAGCCATAAACAGCCATGGCTATGTGGGGGAAAAGCCGACTTCTTCTGTAAGTCATGGGGATGTGAGCATACAGGGCCTGCCTGATGGAACCCAAACTCCGCATTAAATTCAGTACACAGCATTGGCCATATTACGAATTAGAAAACAAAAACTGATGGCAACCAGAGGGGACTCTAGATCCTCAAATCCTGTGTGACCTTTTTAACATCTGCTGGTGCTCAAAAGGGTAAAAGGAGATTCCACTATGTAGAGGCCTTTTCCCTTCTTCGCTCACATCCTGAACTATGCTTACCCAATAGATCCTCACCTTCAGCCTTCTGCTCCAGAGTCTCTGCTGTCACTCCCACCTCAGCAACCTGATTTCTCCACTACAATTATTAGATCAAAAATCCAAATCTCTGCTGGTTCTCAGACCATTGCCCCCTTGCTGACGTAGCAGGTACTGAGGTACCCCTCCACCCACTCACTCCTCTCTTCTCCTGTCAGTGCCCGCACCGGGTCCCACCAGGTCCTCTTACCAACTAACCCAAAGCTCAAACCAGCTGAGGAGAGCCCTCAGACCCATATCCAAGATGTAATGAAAATGTCCTTTAAAGTTGCTTTGTCATCACTGAAAACAGTTTACTAAGAATTTAAAGTCCCTAACATGTGTTTTGGGATACTCACAACCATCTTCTTCTTTGCGCTACCTGTTCTACTGCTCAAATATTTGTTGCTAGGAAAATTCCAAACCACTTTCCAATTATTTTTTTACATCTCTCTTTTCTCATTCTCAGATACTCTGAGCTGCTCTCAGCCCCACCTTCTCCGTCTTTCCCCTCTGTACCAGGCCCACAGAAAAGTCTTTAACTGACCTTCTCCAGAAGTCTTCACCATGGCTGACTTTAGGACTTTCAGCAAAAGAGTCCCTATAAAAAAGTTCAATGTAGTTAAACTTCCTATTTTCATGTTGCCCTGTTCTACTTGGCCACTGGCTAAAAAAGTTAGCACTCCTAATCAAGACACCCCCTTACTAGTTTTTCACAAAAATATGTGAACAAGGCCTCTGGCCTTGACATGGGGCTTCACAGAGATGGCTACATTTCTAAGTTAACGAAGTTAGCAACTGGGCTCCGTGGTAACAGCTGGAAATGGGAAAATAAGAAAGGGAAGAAAAAGCTCTTTCCCTCCCAGGTGTCCTTGAAAAGTTAACTTGCCCAGAACCGAGGAAAAAACAGAAACAAAACTGCTTTTTTCAACTTCTGCAGACTGTGAACTTCTGAGCCCCTTCCATTACATGTTGGGTACAAAATTCTGAAACTACCTAAACTTGGGTTTTAGAGGATTACTTGATTACAACAGAATCAATGCCCTCTGAATCTGGTTGCCACCAAATAGGACTGTTTCCCTGTCTTCAGTGCTATCTTAGGTGAGTTGCCTTGTCCGTCCCTACTACAGCATGATTCTATATACTTAAACATTGTTAATGTTTTCATAAAATGGTCAACAGATGTGATTAATTGTGTAATCGTGCAGATGTTTCCCAGAGTGCTCTATCACAATGCAGGTTCATTTGAAGATCAAATAGGGGGGCATTCAACCCGGTTCCACTGAAAATATATATCCCTCAACTTAGCCATCATATTAGGAATAGAAATTGCTGCACTGGTGGCCACGGGAACCACTGCCTTTGTCCATGGGACTCAACAAATCACCCAACAAATGACAGCAATAGACCAAAACTAAGATATTAGAAACCTCCATCAGAGCTTTGCATGAGTCTTTTACCTCTCTCTCTGAAGTTGTTTTTCAGACCACTCGAGGGTTGGACCTCCTTGTCATGAGAAAAGGGGCCTCTGTGCTGCATTGAGAGAAGAAAGTTGTTTGTATGCCGAGCATACTGGAGTTGTAATAAAATCTAAGAGTAAATTAAAAAGATTCCTTGAAAAGCATCAAAGAGACAGAGAGGCCCAAAAAAGGTGGTTTGAGTCTTGGTTCACACAGTCTTCCTGGTTAACTACGTTTTTATCAACCATGGCCGGTCCAATAATAATCCTCATATTATTGCTAACTATTAAACCCTGTTTTCTCAACCGTGTAATTTCTTTTCTCCAGGCTCAAATTGGACGAGTTAAACTTATGGTAATACCCCACTAGTATACATAGAATGTGACACCCCCCAATGATCATTTTTATGATTAAAAGTAGCCAGAAGAAGAAGTGGGGAATAAAAGGTTAATAAAATAGGTACTTGTCACTTCCTGTTTTTCTGTATGCTTAACAAAACACTGTTGAAATCTTGAGAAATGCTTGCAAATCTTGTTCCCAGTATGTGCTGTCCCCAACTGCCCAACTGCAGAATGTGCTCCCTCACCCAGTTGCACGCAAATCGCCCACTCGCCCTGATCCATCAATAAACTTTCCTCCCTGCCCTCTCCAGGTAAAGTATATAAGCTCTACTTAAGCGATTCTCAGGGCTATCTGCTCTATTCAAGTGAGCTCTGAGCACCAGCATGCTGGACACTCAATAAACCCTTTGCTGTTGCATGAGATAGTCTGTTGGTGGTTTCCTCCTGCGAAGCTCGCCCGACATTTACTATAATGATTGAAAGTAGAAGAGAACATCCAGTCAAAAAGGGATTGTTGAAAGAAATAGGAAGATAGTACGTTTAGGAATAAGTGTGAGTATAGGATTTGGAACAAAAGTTCGTTAGCTACAGGGTTTCGGTTACAGAGTGATTGTTAAAGTTAGCACAGGTGAAGAGTCAGTCACAATGATGAACTGGGGAAAACATGAAGTAAAGCAGATATAAATAGAGACATTACAAAATAAGGCAAAGTATAAAGTGAGTGATAGGATTAGACATTTTGAACAGGGTTGAGTTTGAATACATAATTTAGGAAGAAACAAATATGTAGTCACCAATAGGATTGACATTTGAGAGCATTAGGCAAATTTCAGGTGGATGAATATTTCTGAGAATAATCTTGTGAATAGTTGATTATAAATCCACATACATGAACATGAATGAATTTAGGGAGTGTACATAAGACACATATATTTCATATTTAGAAAAATCTGGAGAGTACACACAGACAAAAAAAGTAGCAATATATGTCAATCAAAATTCATCATAAAATATATATCATCCACAGATCCAAAAATATTCATTTTACTGAACATGGATTTATGTATAATGTTGTTCAACTAGGAAGCTCACCCATTGTTTCAATATTCAGTACCAACAGGGTTTAGTAGGAGTGATCTCGTCTCACAATTTGTATCTGCCAAGTAAGCCAAATCACAAGAACAAACGTGTGGTACCAGGTAGGATTGTATATGTCCATATTAAAATACACATGCTGAATAGGCTACAGAGAAAGGGAGACAGGAATTCACATGTTTGTTAACTTTAAAAATACATGGAGAACTATTTCAACAAACAATTGACTAGATTTATAACTCCTACTCTGTATCATGCAGAAGGGAAGTCCAACTATACACCATGCCTCCTCTGAACTACTTGTATTTCTATTCTGTTTGGGTTATTTTTCTCCATCATATTAGGATTAGTAGTCAGAGTCTGGTAGGGTATGGGTTAGTGTCAGGGATTCAGTATTTTGAATGGAAAACAGGAAATTGAATCCAATGTGTATGCAAACATATGCTACAGAAAAAACTTTCCACTCTCATCCAGAACAATGCCTTGACATTACCTTCACCTCAAGAAAAACACAATTAGAGTAGAAGAGTTAAAAAATTTGTGAATACCTATCTGGATTGGAAAATGCTCCCGATTTCACATCATTGGAGTTGGTAGAGGAGTTTCTAAAAGTAATGGACAGGGTAAACACTCCACAAACCTCGAGCTCTGCTGGCCTAAATATTTTTGAGGATCTGCCTCTGAGGTTGAGCACTTGAAATATATGCTGTTGTCAGGAGCTTTAGCTTACTTTGTAGTGAGACCATCAAAGCTGGGTCTGCATCTATGTGATCTGGATGACATGGTTACTTACTTTCCAATGAAATGAGGCAACAGTGCTGAATTCTCTCTTTGTAGGTAAACTGTGGCCTCTGAGGGCTAATTGTCTCTTCGTGTGGACTGTGAAGCCATTTGGCCATCCTCTAATTTTCGTGGTGTTTTTGCTGCTGCTCTGGGAGGTTGGTATTTGCTTCACAAAATACGAGTTCAAATGGGACACAGTACTGGAGGAGTTCTGTCAGGTGTGGGGGGAAGGGTCTGGAGGAGAATGCACCAAACAGTATTTTATCCCACGTAGCTTGCCCCCTTGACAATAGCAACATGATTCAGAACATTGCCCTGAAACCTCTCCATGTAACAAGATTCCTTTACATATAAGGGTCTGCTGGCTACACCATGTCAGTCACAAGCCATTTGGAATCCAATGGTAGATCCTCATGGCCCTACCACTGATGTTTTATCAAACACCTGCACACCACTGCTCTGGGCCACTACTCAGCAGGATCCAACTTACTGGCATCTCTGTTCTAAACCATTTTCATGCAACCCAGTAAATCAAGGTACTGTCTGGTATACTCATGATCAGCAACAAGACATCCAAAAGTTTTCCAGTGCCACCTGGTCATGGGAATTTCAAAAATTTCATGGTATTTATCTAACCATTTTTCAAAGATGAAGTTGGAGTCACTGTGGGTTTCAATTCATTCAGGAATCATTAAATGGTGAGGAAGCTCATTTCAATGATAGCTCTAAAGAACTCTCACAGGCAAGGCTTCTGAAAGAGTGCCCAAAGAGGCCACATAAAGCCAGGCCCATTGAGGTCTACAAGGTGAGGCCCATGTGTGTTTTGACTCTCAACTCAGCCTGCCAAGTCTTTAATAATAAAATCATGTTATATCCTGGCGGAGATTCCCAGTGCTCTGTGGAAAGCCACCCTGGGCCTAGATCTCAGTTTCCAATGGCGACTCTCATGCATGGCCTACTAAAATTCCAACAAAATTCATGGCAATATTTCTCTGACTTTAGTTCCACAACTCAGTCTCTAAGGGGAATCACACCAGAGTTCAAGCCCAGGTGGACACAGTCATTTTTTCCAACCGACACACAAATGACCAAAATTATAACCAAAACACCTCCACATGACACTAATCCTCTTCCATGTAGAGACTCATCCTCACCTCTGGCGAAGGTTTCTATGAGGGGCGCAGCCATAGACAGTTTCCAAAATAAGCTCGCTTGCCCCTCATTTGCCTAAAGTCAGGGTGGCCTGGACACCCTTCCTGTGAACCAGGAGTGACAAAATAAGCATGCCTTTAATACTGCTCTGTTTCTCCAATTTGAGCCCTACTGATTTTCAGATATAGATTCTTTATTTCATTTGGAGTCATGTGAAAACCCAAGCACCACTGCAGGGCTTGGAAGAACTCATTTCATCCAAAGAATCTCTATTCTCACTTGATAGAGGTCATGAACCTAACAGAGGAAGGCAAGTGACTTCATCCACAATGACTGATCTTTTTGCAATTATGGTTTTGAATGGACACAAGCGATCATTCTTTAGATCCATCAGGAGCTGAGAATCTAAGTCACAGCCACACATAAGACCAAAAGGCTAATTCAGCCACATCCCTTACCAAAGCAATTAAGCAAAGAGCCACAGATGATGCCCATTCATTTCCATTTCAAAACTGTTTTCCTCAGGCTTCACAGAGGGGTGGCCTGAGGCAAAGGCCTTCCAGACATTCAGGGCAACAGAAAAATAGTTAAGCAAAAGATCCAAAGTAGGGTCTCTCCTCTGAGACTTTCCTGGTCACACTGATATTTGACATTCAGGGCAACAGAACAATAGTTAAGCAAAAGATCCAAAGTAGGGTCTCTCCACTGAGACTTTCCTGGTCACACTGATATCTGAGTTTTCTGAGAATCTCGCCATTCTCTTAAGCTATCCAGTACATGGCCATGTCACAGGGCTTGGAGGTGGTACATATCTTGGAAACAAAACCATGAGCCAATTCTGGAGAATGGCCAGAATTCAGGAAGAAAACAGGAACTTAGGTAGATAGCAGGTGTTGCCCATGGATAAGACAGGTTGCATTCCATTCATTAATTGGCCAGGATGAATTATGGGAAGATTTATACTAGACTAGACATATATTAATGCATTATCTTTTCAAATGTCTACAACAACGGACACAGTGAAATACACAGACATAGGAACACTAGTCTGGTCAAACGACTTACTAGAAATAGTCCACTGCAAACGAAAAAACCGACTTTCCTACCTATTCTCAGAACATGAGACAGAACCACAAACACACACCCACTCCCACAAAGGCACCTCCTTCCCTCAAGTAGGTCTGTGACTATCCAAAGTATTCTCTGAATTGTGGGCCATACTATCTTCTCCCAAAATGGCCTGTCCTCTATCAGATCTGGTTTCCTTGGCCAACTCTGTTAAGGTGTCAGGAAAAAGTGGTGAGCCACTACCTGCTTTCTCAGGAAAGGTCCCTCTTCAGAGCTCTCCTCCATTTGTCCTTCCTCACATCAGTAGGTACCAAAAAAGACTGACTCTGTCCTTGTTAAATCCAACCAAGTGAGCCCACTGATACTGGGACTGGGACTGCTTCTGGGTGCCTGACTTCTTGGATACCAAGTTCAGAGAGTTCCATCACCAAGGAAATGAGGTATGTCACTTTCTTTGGAACTGAATGAGGTCACTGCCTTGGCAAACACTTTGTCCTAAGAGTTGCTTCCAAGGGTCCCATGAGATGGAGCCGGCCTCTACTTCTTGTGACACTTTCACTAGTTAGAATGGTATATCAACCAGAGGAACCTGGGAACAGCTCTTCACCCAGGCCTGGTATTGTCCATCTTCTCTACAATAAGAAGAGAGAGGCTGATTCAGACACATCCCTTCATCCTGACCAGGTTGTTTGCCATGGAAGATGACTTTTGCTCTCTCAGGTCCTTTATACCTGCCTAAATCTTCTCCAGGTATCATTTCTGAATGGACCTTTGAGGTTCTCTCAGGTGGAAGGTACCCTAATTTCCTGTATTGTAAGAACAACTCTTTCCCTGCTCTTCTGTAAAATGAGATTGAGGGAACAGTGTATGTTTCGGGTTAATAACAGGTTCGATTTCAGTTAGGAATCATTCTGTGAGATGAATAATGGTATTGGGTACCTACGATATTTATAAGAATATAGAGTTGAAATAAATGTACAAAAACAGAAATCTAAGTAAGATTTGAAGGCCAGAAATCATTCGGCCCTTGACTGGGATACTTAGCTTTTAATTATGTTCTGCAAAGATGTCTCAGATAATTCAATAATAAATGGCATAGGACCTTGTACCTTGGATGATTGAATGTAGAAGAGAACATCCAGTCAAAAAGGGATAGTAGGTAGGATTAAGAAGATAGTCGGTAGGTTTAGGAAGAAGAGTGAGTATAGGATTTGTATCAAAAGTTCTTTCCTAATAGGGTTTTGGTTAGAGGGTGAATGTTAATGTCAGCACATATGAAGAGTGAGTCACTATGATGAGCTTGGGAAAATATGTAGAAAAGCAGATATCAATAGAGACATTATGAAATCATGCAAAGTATAAAATGAGTGATAGGATTAGACATTTTCTACAAGGTTGAGTTTCAATATATAATCTTATGAAGAAACAAATATGTTGTCACCAATAGGATTGACATTTGAGAGCATTAGGCAACCTGGACATGGATGTTTTAGTAATCCATGTACAATTTCCCTTTTGGCTTTGGTACAGTCTTAAGTGTGACCTTCACATTTTTAGTTCCGAATATTACTGTGATAAAATGTTTATGTAGATCAGGTGACATGAGTATTTCTACCACCTTTTCTGGGAGCAATATATTGAAGACATAAAATTAGTTTTGGGGGTACAAAGAGGTGTACCCTGTGTCTATGAATATAGAGATAAAGCATGAATAGACCATAATGTGAATAAATAATATAAGTTGTTCCAAATTTAAATTATGTATTGAACTGATATCTGAAAAATTACAGGAAATCTTATATTGATATACAATCATTCATTCCGAAGAATTATACATCAAATGGTAATATTAGTGTTTTGGTTTATCATGAAGAGTGTGTGAGTTTTGCTTCAATAGTGATTATGGAAATTGAAAATAATGTGTTTGGAAAGAATTCTCATGAAAAGACCAGTCAAGAAACCCTGATAATACATGTGTTCTGAAGCAATAAGTGATTAAAGTTGAAACAAATGCCTATAAATTTGTGAACTTGTGGATGAAATGTATATCCTATGATGTGCAAACCCTGAAGAAATAGTAATGTACCAGTGTTGAATACAAATGAACGTCAAATTACATATCATGTGCCATAGGAATCTACTTGCATTGATGTTAGACTTGGTTAGTTACTGTAGAATTATTAGGATTTGTATGCACCATTCACTGAAGTTAGTTTTCAGTACTAGGAAACAAACATGTATTTCAGTTAAATGAATATGTCTGAGAATAATCTTGTGAAAAGTTGATTATAAATCCAAGTACATGAACATGAATGAATTAAGACAGTGTATATAAGACACATATTTCATATTTTGAAAAATCTACAGAGTGTATGTATATATACAAAAAAAAACACAAATAGACATTAAAAAGTAGCAATATATATGCCAAACAAAATTCATCATTAAATATATATCATCCACAGATGCAAAAATACTTATTTTACTGAACATGAGCTTATGTATAATGTTGTTCTACTAGGAAGCTTGTAGGTTGAATTTTCAGTTCCAACAGCGTTTAAGAGGAGTGAACTCTTCTCACAATTTGTATCTGCCAAGTCAGCCACCTCCCAAAAATGTACATGTGATACCTGGTAGGATTCTATATATGTATATAAATATACATGGGTGAAATGGCTACAGAGAATTGGAAACAAGAATTCACATATCTGTTAACTTTAAAAACACATGGAGAACTATTTCAATTAAAAATTGACTAGATTTATAACTCCTACCTTATATAATGCAAAAGGCAAGTCCAAATATACAACATGCCTCCTCTGAACTGCTTGTATTTATATTTGTTTGGGTTATTTTTCTCCTTTTTATTAGGTTGAGTAGTCTGAGCCTAATAGGTTCGGGTTAGTGTCAGGGATTCACTATTTCAATAGGAAAATTGAAAAATGAATCCAATGTGTATGCAAATATGTGCTGCATAAATATCCTTCCACTCTCATCCAGAGCAATGCCTTGTCAATCCCTTTGCCCCAATTAAGACACAATTGGAGGAGAAGAGTTAGAAAATCAGTGAATACATATCTGGAATGGAAATGCTCAGGAGTTCACAATCTTGGAGGTGGTAGAGGAGTTTCCAAAAGTAAGGGACTGGGTTAACACTCCACAAACATGGAGCTCTTCTGGCCTAAAAACTTTTTGAGAAACTTTCTGTGAGGTTGGGCACTTGAAAAATATGTTGTTGTCAGGAGATTTGACTTCTTTGCGTGAGACCATCAAAGCTGGGTCTGCATTTATGTGACCTGGAGGACATGGCTTCTTTTATTCCAATAAAGATGAGCAGCAGTGCTGCATTATCTCTTTGTAGGTAAACTGTGACCACTGGGGACTAAGTTTCTCCCCATGTGGACTGTGAAGCCATTTGGTCCTGGTCCACTTTTTGTCGTGTTTTTGCTACTGCACTCGGAGTTTGGTATTTGCTTCATGACATACAAGGAGCTAAACTGGGACACAATGCTGGAGGGAGTTCTGTCACGTGTGGTGTGCCAGGGTATGCAGGAGAATGCACCAACCAGGCTTCTATCCCTCATAGCTTGCCCCATTGCCCCCTTGTCCATATCAACCTAATTCTGAACATTGCCCTGAAACCTCTCCATATAACAAGATGCCTTTACATATAAGGGTCTGCTGGCTGCACCATGTAAGTAACATGCCATTTGGAATACAATGGTAGATCCTCATGACCCTACCACTGGTGATTTATCACACACCTGCCCAAAACTGCTCTAGGCCCACTACTCAGCAGGCTCTAACTTACTGGATTCTCTGTACTACACCATTTTCATGAAACCCAGTCAATCAAGGCACTGTCTGGTATACTCTTGATCAGCAATAGGACATCCAAAGGTTCTCCAGTGCCACCTGGTCATGGGAATTTCAAAATTTTCATGGTATTTATCTAGCCATTTTTCAAGGATGAAGTTGGAGGCACTGTGGCTTTCAATTCATTCAGTAACCATTAAATGTTGAGGAAGCTCAATTCAATAAAAGCTCTGGAGAACTCTCACAGGCAAGGCTTCTGAAAGAGTGCCAAAATGGTCACATGATGCCAGGCCCATTAGAGTCTACAATGTGAGTCCTATGTATTTTTCGACTCTCAAATATGGCTGCCATGTCTTTGAGAATAAAATCATGTGATATCCTGGCAGAGATTCCCAGTGCTCTGTGGAAAGCCACCCTGGCCCTAGATCTCAGTTTACACGGGCGACTCACATGCGTGGCATCCTAAAATCCAAACAAAATTCATGGCAATACTTCTCTGAGTTCAGTTTCACAACTCAGTCTCTAAGGGGAATCACACCAAAGTTCAAGCCCAAGTGGACCCAGTCATTTCTTCCAACCGCCAAACAAATGGCCAAAATTAAAACCAAAACATTCCCACATGGCCCTCATCTTCTTCCATATAGTCACTCATCGTAACCTCTGGCTGGAGTTTTCCATCAGGGGCACAGCCCAAGACTGTGTCCAAAAAAAGCTCGCTTGCCCCTCATTTGCCTAAAGTCAGGGTGGCCTTGACAGCCCTCCTGTGAACCAGAAGTGATCAAATAAGCCTGCCGTTAATACTGCTCTGTTTCTACAATTTGAGGCCTACTGACTTTCAGGTAAAGATTCTATATGTGATTTGGAGTCATGCGAAAACCCAAGCACCTCATCAGGGCTTTGAAGAACTCATTTGACCCAAAGAATCCCTATTCACACTTGATGGAGGTCAGGAACCTAACAGTAGAAGACGAGAGACTTCATCCACAATGACTGATTTTTTGCCATTATAGTTTTGGACGCACACATGGGATCATTCTTTATATCCATCATGTGCTGAGAATCTAAATCACAGCCACAAAGAAGGCCAAGAGGCTAATTCAGCCACATCCATTTCCAAAGCAATTAAGCAAAGAGCCACAGGTGATGCCTATTCATTTCCATTTCAAAACTATATTCTTCAGGCTTCACAACGGGGTGCCCTGAAGCAAAGACCTTCCAGATATTCAGTGTAACAAAACAGTACTTAAGCAAAAGGTCCAAAGCAGGGTCTCTCCACTGAGAGTTTCTTGGTCACACTGATATCTGAGTTTTCTGAGATGCTCGCCATTCTTTTCAGCTATCCAGTACATGACCATGTCACAGAGCTTGGAGGTGGTACATATCGTGGACACAAAACCATGAGCCTATTCTGGAGACTGGCCAGAATACAGGAAGAAAACATTAACTTGGGAAGATAGCAGGTGTTTCCCTTCGATAAGACAAGCTGCAGTTCATTCATATATTGGGCAGGATGAATTTTGGGAATATTTATACTTTAAAGGACACATTCATTAATGCATTTTCTTTTCTAATGTTTACAACAACGGACACAGTGGAATACACAGACATGGAAATACTTGCCTTGTCAAACGACTTACTAGAACAGTCCACTGAAAACCAAAAACAAAAAAAAAAAACAACAAATAAAAAACGCCTTTCCTACCTATTCTCAGAACATGAGACAGAACCACAAAGCCATACCCACTCCCACAAAGGCAGCTCCTTCCCCCAAGTATGTCTGTGATTAGAAGGAGTGTCCTATGACTGGTGAGCCATACTATGTTCTCCCAAAATGGCCTGTCCTCTTTCAGATCTGGTTTCCATGGCCAACTCTGTGAAGTTGTCAGGAAAAAGTGGTGAGCCACTACCTGCTTTCTCAGGAAAGGTCCCTCTTCAGAGCTCTTCTGGCATTTGGCCATCCTCACATCAGTAGGTACCAAGAAAGATTGATTTTGTCCTTGGAAAATCCAAACAAGCGAGTCCACTGGGACTGGAACTGGGACTGCCTCTGGGTGCCTGGCTTCTTGGATACCAAGTTCAGAGAGTTCCATCAAAAATAATGAGGTATGTCACTTTCTTTGGAACTGAATGAGGTCACTGCCTTGGCAACCACTTTTCCCTAACAGTTGCTTCCAAGGGTCCAATGAGATGGAGCCGGCCCCTACTTCCTGTGACACTTTCACAAGTTAGAATGAAATATCAACGATAGGCACCCAGGAACAGCTCTACACACAGGTCTGGTTTTGTCAGTCTTCTCTACAATAAGAAGAGAGAGGCTGATTAAGACACATCCCTTCATCCTGACCAGGTGTTTTGCCATGGAAGATGAGTTTTGCTCACTCAGGTCCTTTATACCTGCCTACAACTTGTCCAGGTATCATTTCTGCATGGACCTTTGAGGTTCTCAGCAGGTGGACTGTCCCCTTCTTTCCTGTATTGTAAGAACAACTCTGTCCCTGCTCTTCTGTAAAATGAGATTGAGGGAACAGTGTATGTTTCGGGTTAATAACAGGTTCGATTTGTGTTAGGAATCATTCTGTGTGATGAATAATAGTGTTGGGGACCTTCGATATTTAAAAGAATATGGAGGTTAAATATAAGTATGAGAACAGAAATCTAGGTATGATTGAAGCCCAGAAGGACATTGAGCCCTTGATTGGGATAATTAGCTTTGAATTATGTTCTGCAAAGATGTCTCAGTTAATTCAATACACAATGGCATAGGACTTTGTACCTTGGATGATTGAATGTAGAAGAGAACATCCAGTCAAAAAGGGATAGTCAGTAAGATTATGAAGCTAGTCGGTAGGTTTAGGAAGAAGAGTGAGTATTTGATTTGGACAAAAGTTCTTTAACAATAGGGTTTCGGTTAGAGAGTGAATGTAAATGTCAGTACATATGAAGAGTCAGTCACTATGATGAGCTGGGAAAAAATGTAGAAATGCAGATATCAATAGAGACATTATGAAATCAGGCAAAGTATAAAGTGAGTGATAGGATTAGACATTTTCAACAGGGTTGAGTTTGAATACATAATCTTTTGAAGAAAAAAATATGTAGTCACCAATAGGATTGACAGTTAAGAGCATTAGGCAACCTGGACATAGATGTTTTTAGTAATCCATGTTCACTTTTCATTTAGTCCTTCGTGCAATCATAACCGTGACCATTACATTATTTGTCCAGAATATTACTGTGAAAAAATGTATATGTAGATCAGGTGACATGAGTATTTCGTCCACCATTTCTGGAAACAATATATTGAAGACGTAAAATTAGTATTGGGGGTACAAAGAGGTGCACCCTGTGTCTATGAATATAGAGATAAAGCATGAATAGACAATACTGTGAATAAATAATATAACTTGTTCAAACATTAAATAATGGATTGAACTGATATCTGGAAAATTACAGGAAATCTTATATTGATATACAATCATTCATTCCCACCAATTATACATCTAATGGTAATATTAGTGTTTTGGTTTATCATGAACAGTGTGTGAGTTTTGCTTCAAAAGTGATTATGGAAATCGAAAATAATATGTTTGGAAAGAAGTCTCATGAAAAGACCTTTCAGGAAACCTGGAGGAATGCATATATTGTAAAGCAGGAAGCGATTGAAATTCAATCAAATGCCTATAAATTTGCTAATTTGTGGATGAAATATATATCCTATGATGTGCATAAACTCATGAAATAGTAATGTACCATTGTTGAATAAAAATGAACGTCAAAATACACATCATGTCCCATAGGAATCTACTGGCATTGATTTTAAACTGTAGAAATATTAGGATTCTCGTGCCTTATTCACCGAATTTAGTTATCTCTTTTTTTAAATTTTTATATATGGTTGTTCAAAACATTACATAGTTCTTGATAAATAATATTTCACACTTTGATTTATGTGGGTTATGAACTCCCATTTTTGCCCCATATACAGATTGCAGAATCACATCAGTTACACATCCATTGATTCATATATTGCCATACTAGTGTCTGTTGTATTCTGCTGCCTTTCCTATCCTCTACTATCCCCCCTCCCCTCCAGTCTCCTCTCCTCTTCTCTCTCTACCCCCTATACAGTAATAAATTTCTCCCCCTTGTATTATTTTTCCCTTTCCCCTCACTTCCTCTTGTATGTAATTTTGTATAACCCTGAGGTTCTCCTTCCATTTTCATGCAGTTTCTCTTCTCTCTCCCTTTCCCTTCCACCTCTCATCCCTGTTTAATGTTAATCTTCTTCTCATGCTCCTCGTCCCTACTCTGTTCTTAGTTACTCTCCTTATATCAAAGAAGACATTTGGCATTTGTTTTTTAGGGATTGGCTAGCTTCACTTAGCATAATCTGTTCTAATGCCATCCATTTCCCTGAAAATTCTATGATTCTGTCGTTTTTTAGTGCCGAGTAATACTCCATTGTGTATAAATGCCACATTTTTTTCATTCATTCTTCTATTGAAGGGCATCTAGGTTGGTTCCACAGTCTTGCTATTGTGAATTGTGCTGCTATGAACATCGATGTAGCAGTGTCCCTGTAGCATGCTCTTTTTAGGTCTTTAGGTTTTAGACCGAGAAGGGGAATAACTGGGTCAAATGGTGGTTCCGTTCCCAGCTTTCCAAGAAATCTCCATACTGCTTTCCCATTTGCCTGCACCAATTTGCAGTCCCACCAGAAATATACAAGTGTACCTGTTTCCCCAGATCCTCGCCAGCACTTGTGATTGTTTGACTTCATAATGGCTGCCAATCTTACTGGAGTGAGATGGTATCTTAGGGTGGTTTTGATTCACATTTCTCTGACTGCTGGAGATGGTGACCATTTTTTCATGTACTTGTTGATTGATTTTATGTCCTCCTCTGAGAAGTGTCTGTTCAGGTTCTTGGCCCATTTGTTGTTTGGGTTATTTGTTATCTTATTGACTAATTTTTTGAGTTCTTTGTATACTCTGGATATTAGTGCTCTATCTGAAGTGTTAGGAGGAAAGATTTGTTCCCAGGATGTGGGCTCCCTATTTTTCTCTCTTACTGTTTCTTTTGCTGAGAAAAAACCTTTTTAGTTTGAGTAAGTCCAATGTGTTGATTCTAGTTATTAACGCTTGTGCTATGGGTGTCCTATTGAGGAATTTGGAGGCGACCCCACAGTATGTAGATCGTAGCCAACTTTGTCTTCTATCAGACACCATGTCTGATTTGATATCAAGCTCCTTGATCCATTTTGAGTTAACTTTTGTGCATGGCGAGAGAAAGGGATTCAGTTTCTTTTTGTTACATATGGATTTCCAGGTTTCCCAGCACCATTTGTTGAAGATGCTATCATTCATCCATTGCATGCTTTTAGCCCCTTTATCAAATGTAAGATAGTTGTATTTTTTGGATTGGTTTCTGTGTCCTTTATTCTGTACCATTGGTCCACCCACCTGTTTTGGTACCAGTACCATGCTATTTTTGTTACTATTGTTCTGCAGTATAGTTTGAAGTCTGGTATCCCTATACCGACTGATTCACACTTCCTGCTTAGTGTTGTTTTTGCTATTCTGGGTCTTTTATTTTTCCATATGAATTTCATGATTGCTTTCTCTATTTCTACAAGAAATGCCGTTGGGTTTTGATTGGCATTGCACTAAACCTATAGAGAACTTTTAGTAATATCGCCATTTTGATGATGTTAGTTCTGTCTATCTATGAACAGGGTACATTTTTACATCTTCTAATATCTTCCTCTATTTTTCTCTTTAGGTTTCTGTAGTTTTCCTTGTATAAAACTTGCACCTCTTTTGTTAGGTTGATTCCCAATTATTATTTTTTTTTTTAGTATATTGTGAATGGAGTGGTTGTCCTCATTTCCGTTTCAGAGGATTTGTCACTGATATTCAGGAATGTCTTTGATTTATGAGTGTTGATTTTATATCCTGCCACTTTGCTGAATTCATTTATTTGCTCTATTAGTTTCTTTGTAGACCCTTTTGGGTCTGCTAGGAATAGAATCATGTCATCTGCAATAGTGATAATTTAAGTTCTTCTTTTCCTATTTATATGCCTTTAATTTCTTTCATCTCTCTAATTGCTCTGGCCAGTGTTTCGAGAACTATGTTGAACAGAAGTGGTGAAAGAGGGCATACCTGTCTTGTTCCAGATTTTAGGGGGAATGCCTTCAATTTTTCTCCATTCAGAAGTATGCTAGCCTGAGACTTAGCATAGATTGCTTTTACAATATTGAGGTATGTTCCTGTTATCCCTAGTTTTTCTAGAATTTTGAACATAAAGGGATGCTGTACTTTGTCGAATGCTTTTTCTGCATCTATCGAGATGATCATATGGTTCTTATTTTTAAGTCTATTGATGTGATGAATAACATTTATTGATTTCTGTATATTGAACCAGCCTTGCATCCCACGGATGAATCCTACTTGATCATGGTGCACAATTTTTTTGATATGCTTTTGTATCTGATTTGCCAGAATTTAATTGAGGATTTTTGCCTCTAGGCTCATTAGAGATATTGGTCTGTAGTTTTCATTCTTTGAAGTGTCTTTGTCTGGTGTAGGAATCAGAGTGATGTTGACCTCATAGAATGAATTTGGAAGTTCTCCCTCTTTTTCAATTTCCTGAAATAGCTTGAAAAGTATTGGTATTAGTTCCCCTTTAAAGGTTTTGTAAAACTCTGCTGTATACCCATCAGGTCCTGGGCTTTTCTTACTTGGTAGTGTTTTGATGGTTTTTTCTATTTCCTCAATTGATATTGGTCTGTTTAGGTTGTCTATATCCTCCTGACTCAATCTGGGCAGATCATATGACTTAAGAAATTTATCGATGCCTTCACTGTCTTCTATTTTATTAGAGTACAAAGATTCAAAATAATTTCGGATTATCTTCTGTATATCTGAAATATCTGTTATGATATTGTCTTTTTCATCCTGTATGCTAGTAATTTGAGTTCTCTCTCTTTTTGTCTTCGTTAGCATGGCTAAGGGTCTGTAGATTTTTTTTATTTTTTCAAAGAACCAAATGGGTTGATGTGTCTGCTGTGCTTGCAGGCCGCTAGTCCTGTTCCGCCAGTCAGTTGCAGGTCTGCCTACCTTGCGGGAGCGGGTGGTGGCTCTGCTTTGGCCCTACTGCAATTGGGGTGTCGTGACTACCATGCTGGCAGATCGCTGGGCCTGTTCCGGGTGCGGGCAAAGACTCTGCTCTGCCCCTACTCCAATTGGGTTGACGTGACTACCACGCCGGTGGGCCGTTGTGCTTGTACTGGGCGCGGGAGAAAGCTCTGCTCTGCCACTACTCCAATTGGGGTGTCATGTCTACCATGGTGGCAGGCCTCTGGGCCTGTTCCGAAGGTCAGTCACAGGTCTGCTTTTGTGGCGGGCGTGGGGGGCAGCCTGCTTGGCCCCTACTACAATTTGGGTGACGTGACTACCACACCAGCTGGTGGCTGGGCCTGATCCGGGAGCAGGCAGTGGCACTGCTCTTTCCCTACTCCATTTGGGGTGACGTGGGTACCACGCCTGCGGGCCTGATGAATCTTCCTCTATGTTTCTAGAGAGAATTACGGAGGCATATAGGAGATATACTCCTTTCGATCCTCATGCAGAGGATCAAAAATCATCTGTCACAATGGCCTTTATTGGGCATGCTGCCTTGGATATTTAAAGAAAGTTACAATGCTTAGATGGATTACAAGATATGACTTTGAGAGATTTAGTCAGAGAAGCCGAGAAAGTATACTATAAGAGAGAAACTGAGGAAGAGAAGGGAGCAAAAGGAGGATAAAAGAAACAAAAGACAGACTAAGGAGTTGACTAAGGTCCCGGTCACAATAACAAAAAGGCCAGAAATTAAGAAACAGGGAGACAGGAAGGGATACCTGGTCCCACGCCAGAGGCCACCCCTGACCTCAGATCAATGTGCCTACTGTAAAGAAAGAGGACACTGGGTTCAAGAGTTCCCTAGAAAGAGGCAGCCACGCCAGCCAGCCTTTCTGACTCTTCAGCATGACTACGAAAGTCGGGGCTCAGATCCCCTCCCTGAGCCCAGCGTATCTTTTGAAGTGGAGGAGACACCAGTAAACTTTGAAGTGGATACAGGGGCAATAAACTCAGCCCTTAAGGCCCCATTGGGCCCTCTATCAAATAAAAGGTCTCTAGTTCAAGGGGCTAATGGCAGTAAATATCGGACTTGTATAACTAAGAGGATCATGGACCTGGGGAAAGGAAAAATCCATCACTCCTTTTTAGTAATCCCAGAATGCCTGGCAGACTTTTGCTGTACGTCATGGGGATGTGAGCATACAGGGGCTGCCTGATGGAACACAAACTCCTGATCAAATTCAGTACACAGCATTGGCCATATTACCAATTAGATAACCAAAACCGATGGCCCCCAGAGGGGTCTCTTGATCCTCAAATTCTGCGTGACCATTTTTTTTAAAGAGAGAGGTGAGAGAGAGAGAGACAGAGAGAATTTTTAATATTTATTTTTTAGTTTTTTGCTGGACACGACATCTTTGTTTGTATGTGGTGCTGAGGATCGAACCCGGGCCGCACGCATGCCAAGCGAGCGTGCTACAAATGAGCCACATCCCCAGCCCTGTGTGACCTTTTTAACTTCTGCAAGTGCTCAAAAGGGTGAAAGGAGATTCCCCTATGGGCATGCCTTTTCCATCCTTCACTCATATCCTGAACTATGCTTATCCAATCAATCCTCACCTTCAGCCTTGTGCTCCAGAGTCTCTGCTGTCACTCTCACCTCAGCAACCTGATTTCTCCCCTCCAATTATTAGATCAAAAACCCAAATCTCTGCTGGTTCTCAGACCATCGCCATCTTGCTGAAGTAGCAGGTACTCAGGTTCCCATCCACCGACTCACTCCTCTCTTCTCCTGTCCGTGCCCGCCCCGGGTCCCACCAGGTCCTCTTACCAGCTAACACAAAGCTGAAACTAGCTGAGGAGAGCCCTCAGACTCCTATCAAAGATGTAATGAAAATGGCCTTTAAAGTTGCTTTGTCATCACTGAAAACAGTTTACTAAAAATTTAAAGTCCCTCACATGCATTTTGGGATACTCACTCTTGTCTTCCCCTCTGCTCTACCTGTTCTACAGCTCAAGATTTTGTTGCTAGGAAAATCCCAAACCCCTTTCCCATTATTCTTTTACATCTCTCCTTCCTTATTCTCAGATCCTCGGAGCTGCTGTCAGCCCCACCTTCCCTGTCTTCCCCTTCTGTACCAGGCCTACAGAAAATTCTTAACTGACTTTCTACAGAAGTCTTCACCATGGCTGACTTTAGGACTTTCAGCAAAAGAGTCCCTATAAAAGAGTTCAATGTAGATAAACTTCCTCTTTTAGTGTTGCCTTGTTCTACTTGGCCACTGGCTAAAAAAATAAGCACCTCTATGCTAGACACCCCATTACTTGTTTTCCACAAAATAATGAACAAGGCCTCTGGCCATGAGCTGGGGCTTTACAGAGATGGCTATATTTCTAAGATAAAGAAGTTACCATCAGGGCTCCATGGTAACAGCTGTCAGGGGCGAAAAATAAGAAAGGTAGGAAAAAGCTCTTTCCCTCCCAGGTGTCCTTGAAAAGTTAACTTTCCCAGAACTGAGGTAAAAAACAGAAACAACAACGGCTTTTTTGAACTTCTGAAGACTGTGAACTTCTGAGCCCCTTCCCTTACATGTTGGGTACAAAATTCTGAAACTACCTAAACTTGAGTTTCAGGAGAATAATTGATTACAACAGAAGCAATGCCCTCTGAATCTGGTTGCAACCAAATAGGACGGTTTCCCTGTCTTCGTTGCTATCTTAGGTACCTTGCCTTGTCCGTCCCTACAACAGCATAATTGTATATAATTAAACATTGTTTATGTTTTAAAGAAATTGTCAACAGATGTGATTAATTGTGTAATGGTGCAGATGTTTCCCAGAGTGCTCTGTCATGATGCAGGTTCATTTGAAAATGAAATAGAGGGGCATACAACCCGTTTCCACTGGGGACATATATCCCTCACTTTAGCCATCCTATTCGGAATAGGAGTTGCTTCAGGGGTGGGCACAGGAACCACTGCCCTCGTCCATGGGACACAACAAATGACCCAATTAGAAGAAGCAATAGACCAAAACTAAGATATTAGATACCTCCATCAGAGCTTTGCATGAATTTTTAACCTCTCTCTCTGAAGTTGTTTTACAGAACAGGCGAATGACACAAAACACACACACACACACACACACACACAGAAAAAAAAATAGCAAAATATATGTCAATCAAAATTTTCATAAAATATATATCATAAAAAGATCCAAAAATATTCATTTTACTGAACATGGATTTATGTATAATGTTGTTCAACTAGCAAGCTCACCCATTGGTTGAATATTCAGTTCCAACACGGTTAATTAGGAGTGATCTCTTTTCACAATTTGTATCTGCCAACTCATCCACCTCACAAGAATGTATGTGTGGTACCAGGTATGATTCTATATATCCATATAAAAATATATGTGCTGAATAGGCTACAGAGAAAGGGAGACAGGAATTCACAATTTTTTAACTTTAAAAACACATGGAGAACTATTTCAACAAAAAATTGACTAGATTTAACTCCTACTCTGTATCATGCAAAAGGCAAGTCCAAATATACACCATGCCTCCTCTAAACTGCTTGTATTTCTATTCATTGCAATACTTCTCTGAGTTCAGTTCCAGAACGCAGTCTTTAAGGGAAATCCCAACAGAGTTCAAGCCCAGGTGGACCAAGATATTTCTTACAACCACAACACAAATGACCACAATTAAAAACAAAACACTCAAACATGGTCCTCATCTTCTTCCATATAGTCACTCATCGTAACCTCTGTCTGGAGGTTTCCATGAAGGGCTCACCCAAAGACAGTGTCCAAATAAACTCCCTTGCCCCTCATTTGCCTAAAGTCATGTTGGCCTGGACACCCTTTCTGTGAACCAGGAGTGATCAAATAAGCCTCCCGTTAATACTGCTCTGTTTCTCCAATTTGAGGCCTACTGACTTTCAAGTATAGATTCTTTATGTGATTTGGAGTCATACGAAAACCTAAGCACCTCTGCAGTGATTTGAAGAACTCATTTGACCCAAGGAATACCTATTCTCACTTGATGGAGGTCAGGAACCTAACAGAGGAAGACGAGAGACTTCATCCACAATGACTGATCTTTTGGGAATTATGGTTTTCGATGCACACATGGGATCATTTTTAGATCCATCAGCTGCTGAGAATCAAAGTCACAGCCACATACAAGGCCAAGAGTCTAATTAAGACACATCCCTTTCCAAAGCAACTAAGAAAGAGCCACAAGTGATGCCCATTCATTTCCATTTGAAAACTGTTTCCTTCAGGCTTCACAAAGGGGTGGCCTGAGGCAAAGACCTTCCTGATATTCAGGGCAACAGAACGATAGGTAAGCAAAAGGCCAAAAGCAGGGTATATCCACTGAGACTTTCCTGGTCACACTGATATCTGAGTTTTCTGAGATGCTGGCCATTCCCTTCAGCTATCCTGTACATGGCCATGTCACAGACCTTGGAGTTGTTGCATATCTTGGACACAAAACCATGAGCCTATTCTGGAGAGTGGCCAGAATTCAGAAGAAAACAGGGACTTAGGAAGGTAATAGGTATTGCTCATCCATAAGGCAAGCCGCACTCCATTCATAAATTAGGCAGGATGCATAATGGGAAGCTTTCTACTAAACAGGACACATCCATTGTTGCATTCTCTTTTCTCATGTCTACAACCACGGACACAGTGGGATACACAGACATAGAAACACTCATTTTGTCAAACGACTTACTAGAAACAGTTCACTCCAAATCAAACAAACCGCCTTCCCTACCTATTCTCAGAATATGAGACAAAACAACAAACCCACACTCACAAAGGCACCTCCTTCCCTCAAGTAGTTCTGTGACTCTCCGGAGTTAACTCTGACTGGTGGGCCATATTATGTTCCCCCGAAATGGCGTGTCCTCTATCAGATCTGCTTTCCTTGACCAACTCTGTAAAGTTGTCAGGAAAAAGTGGCGAGCCACTACCTGCTTTCTCAGGAAAAGTACCTCTTCAGTGCTCTCCTGGTATTTGGCTATACTCATATCATTAGGTACCGAGAAAGACTGACTCTGTCCTTGGAAAATCCAATCAAGTGAGCCCACAGGGACTTGGACTGGGATTGCCTCTCGGTGTCTTGGTTCTTGGATAGCAAGTTCAGAGAGTTCCATCACCAAGGAAATTAGATATGTCACTTTCTTTGGAACTGAATGAGGCCACTGCCTTGGCACCCCTTTTTCCTAACAGTTGCTTCCAAGGGTCCCATGAGATGGAGGCTGCCCCTACTTCCTGTGACACTTTCACAAGTTAGAATGGTATATCAACCATAGGCACCCATGAACAGCTTTCCACACAGGCCTGATTTGGTCCATCTTCTCTACAATAAGAAGAGAGAGGCTGATTAAGACACATCCCTTCATCCTGACCAGGTTGTTTGCCATGGAAGATGACTTTTGCTCTCTCAGGTCCTTCATAGCTGCCTATAACTTTTCCGGGTATCATTTCTGTATGGACCTTTGAGGTTTTCAGCAGGTGGAAGGTCCCCTACTTTCCTGTATTGTAAGAACAACTCCGTCCCTGTTCTTCTGTAAAATGAGATTGAGGGAACAGTGTATGTTTAGGGTTAATAACAGGTTCAATTTGGGTTAGGAATCATTCTGTGCGATGAATAATGGTATTGGCAACCTGTGAGATTTACAAGAATGTAGAGGTGAAATATAAGTATGAAAATAAAAATCTAGGTATAATTTGAAACCCAGAAGGGCATTGGGCCCTTGATTGGGATACTTAGCTTGATTTATGTTCTCTAAAAATGTCTCAGATAATTCAATATACAATGGCATAGGACCTTGTACCTTGGATGATTGAACGTAGAAGAGAACATCCAGTAAAAAGGGATAGTCAGTAGGTTTAGAAAGATTGTCGGTAGGTTTAGGAAGAAGAGCGATTATAGGATTTAGACCAAAAGTTCTTTAGCAATATGGTTTCGGTTAGAGAGTGAATGTAAATGTCGGCACATATGAAGAGTCAGTCACTATGATAAACTGGGAAAATATGTAGAAATGCAGATATCAATAGAGACATTATTGCATCAGGCAAAATATAAAGTGAGTGATAGGATTAGACATTTTCAACAGGGTTGAGTTTGAATATATAATCTTAGGAAGAAACAAATATGTTGTCACCAATAGGATTGACATTTGAGAGCATTAGGCAGCATGGACATGGATGTTTCTATTAATCCATGTTCACTTTCCTTTTAGGCTTTGGTACAGTCATAAGTGTGACCTTTACATTTTTTTTCAGAATATTATTGTGATAAAATGTATATGTAGATCAGGTGACTTAAGTATTTCTTCCACCATTTCTGGTAGCAATATATTGAAGACGTAAAATTAGTATTGGGGGTCCAAAGAGGTGTACACTGTGTCTATGAATATAAAGATAAAGCATGAATAGAACATACTGTGAATAAATAATATAACTTGTTCCAACTATAAATAATGGATTGAACTGATATCTGAAAAATTACAGGAAATGTTATATTGATATACAATCATTCTTTCCAAAATGGTATACATATAATGGTAATATTAGTGTTTTGGTTTATCACGAAGGGTGTGAGTTTTACTTCACCAGTGATTATGGAAATCGAAAATAACTTGTTTGGAAAGAAGCGTCATGAAAAGACGAGTTCAGAAACCCTGATAATACTTGTGTTCTGAAACAGGAATTGATTAAAGTTGAAACAAATGCCTGTAAATTTGTGAACTTGTGGATGAAATATATATCGTATGATGTGCAAAAACTGAAGAAATAATAATGTACCAGTGTTGAATACAAATGAACCTCAAATTACATATCATGTCCCATAGGAATCTACTTGCATTGGTGGTAAACTGGGTCAGTTACTGTAAAATTATTAGAATTTGTAGGCACCATTCACTGAAGTTTGTTTTCAGTACTAGGAAACAAATATGTATTTCAGGTGGATGAATATTTCGGAAAATAATCTTGTGAAAAGTTGATTATAAATCCATATACATGAACATGAATGAATTTAGAAAGTGTATATAAGACACATATATTTTATATATTGAAAAATCTGAATAGTGTGTGTGTGTGTGTATATATATATATATATATATATATATATATATATATACACACACACACACACATACAAACTACACACAGACATTAAAAAGCAGCAATATAGATGAAAATCAAAATTCATCAGGAAATATATATCATCCACAGATGCAAAAATAATTATTTTACTGAACATGAGTATATGTATAATGTTGTTCTACTAGAAAGCTCCCCTATAGTTTGAATCTTCAGTTCTAACAGCGTTTAAGAGGAGTGATCTCTTCTCACAATTTGAATCTGCGAAGTGAGAAACCTCACAAAAATGTACGTGGGATTCCTGGTAGGATCCTATATGTGCATATAAATATACATGTGTGAATTGGCTACAGAGAAAGGGAAACAGGATTTCACACATTTGTTATCTTTAAAAACACATGGAGAACTATTTCAAATAAAAATTGACTAGATTTATAACTCCTACCTTATATAATACAAAAGGCAAGTCCAACTATACAAGATGCCTCCTCTGAACTGCTTGAATTTCTATTCTGTTTGGGTTATTTTTCTCCATTATATTAGGATGAGTTGTCTGATTCTAGTAGGTATGGGTTAGTGTCAGGGATTCACTATTTCAAAAGGAAAATTGGAAAATGAATTCAATGTGTAAGCAAATATGTGCTTCACAAATATCTGTGAAGGTCTGATATCCTCTCACTCTCATCCAGAAAAATGCCTTGACATTACCTTCACCCCAGGTAAAACATAATTAGAGGAGAAGAGTTAGAAAATCAGTGAATACATATCTGGAATGGAAAATGCTCAAGAGTTCATAACCATGGAGGTGGTAGAGGAGTTTCCAAAAGTAAGGGACAGGGTAAACACAACACAAACAGGGAGCTCTGAGAGCCTAAAAACTTTTTGAGAAACTGCCTCTGATTTTGGGCACTTGAAATATATGTTGTTGTCAGGAGATTTGGCTACTTTAGTAGTGAGACCATCAAAGATGGTTCTGCATCTATGTGACCTGAAGGACATGGTTTCTTATTTTCCAATGAAGATGAGGCAGCAATGCTGAATCCTCTCTTTGTAGGTAAACTGTGACCACTGAGGACTAAGTGTCCCTCCGTGTTGACTGCGAAGCCATTTGGTCCTCCTACACTTTTTGTGGTGTTTTTCCTGCAGCACTGGGAGTTTGGTATTTGCTTCACGAAATACCAGGAGCTCAACTGGGACATATTGCTGGAGGGAGTTCTGTCACGTGTGTTGGGTCAGGGTCTGCAGGAGAATGCACCAACCAGGCTTCTATCCCTCCTAGCTTGCCCCATTGCCCCCTCGTCCATATCAACCTGATTCAGAACATTGACCTGAAACCTCACCATATAACAAGATGCCTTTACATATAAGGGACTGCTGGCTGCACCATGTCAGTCACAAGCCATTTGGAATCCAATGGTAGATCCTCATGGCCCTACCACTGATGTTTCATCACACACCTGCCCACCACTGCTCTAGGCCCACTACTCAGCAGGCTCCAACTTACTGGCATCTCTGTTCTACACCATTTTCATGAAACCCAGTCAATCAAGGCATTGTCTGGTATACTCATGATCAGCAACAGGACATCCAAATGTTCTCCAGTGCCACCTGGTTGTGGGAACTTCCAAAAATTCATGGTATTTATCAAGCCATTTTTCAAGGATGAAGTTGGAGAAACTCTGGGTTTCAATTCATTCAGGAACCACTAAATGTTGAGGAAGCTAATTTAAATGAAAACTCTGGAGAACTCTCACAGGCAAGGCTTCCCAAAGAGTGGGGAAAAGGTCACATGAAGCCAGGCACATTGAGGTGTAAAATGTGAGGTCCATGTGTGTTTTGACTCTCAACTATGGCTGCAAGTTTTTCACAATTATATCATGTGATATGCTGGCTGAGATTCCCAGTGCTCTGTGGAAAGCCAGATCTCAGTTTCCAAGGGCAACTCTCATGCGTGGCCTCCTAAAATCCCAAAACAATTCATGGCAATACTTCTCTGAGGTGAGTTCCAGAACTAAGTCTCTATGGGGAATCACACCAGAGTTCAAGCCCAGGTGGACCCAGACATTTCTTCCAACCGCCACACAAATGACCACAATTAAAACCAAAACACTCCCACATGGCCCTCATCTTCTTCCATATATTCACTCATCATGACCTCTGGCTGGAGGTTTCCATGAGGGGTGCAGCCATTGGTAGTGTCCAAAATAATCTCACTTGCCCCTCATTTGAATAAAGTCAGGGTGGCCTGGACACTCTTAATATGAACCAGGAGTGGTCAACTAAGCCTGCCGTTCATGCTGCTCTGTTTCTCCAATTTGAGGCCTACTGACTTTCAGGTATGGAATATTTATGTGAAATAGAGTCATGAGAAAAGCCAAGCACCTCGGCAGAGATTTCAAGAACTCATTTGACCCAAAGGATCAGTATTCTCACTTGATGGATGTCAGGAACCTAACAGAAGAAGGCGAGAGACTTCATCCACAATGACTGATCTTTTGGCAATTTTGGTTTTGGATGCGCACATGCGATCATTCTTTGGATCCATCATGTGCTGAGAATAAAAATCACAGCCACATACAAGGCCAAGAGGCTAATTCAGACACATCCCTTTCCAAAGCAATTAAGCAAAGAGCCACAGGTGATGCCTATTCATTTCAAATTTAAAACTGTTTTCTTCAGGCTTCACAAAGGGGTGGCCTGAGGCAAAGACCTTCCTGACATTCAGGGCAACAGAACATAAGGTAAGCAAAAGGCCCAAAGCAGGGTTTCTCCACTGAGACTTTCCTGGTCACACTGATATCTGAGTTTTCTGAGATGATCTCCATTCTCTTCAGCTATCCAGTATATGGCCATGTCACAGAGCTTGGAGGTGGTACATATCTTGGACACAAATCCCTGAGCCTATTCTGGAGACTGGCCAGAATTCAGGAAGAAAACAGGAACTTAGGATGATAGCAGGTGTTGCCCATCGATAAGACAAGGTGCAGTCCATTCATAAATTGAGCAGGATGAATTATGGTAATATTTATACTAGACAGGACACATCCATTAATGCATTCTCTTTTCTAATGTCTACAACAATGGACATAGTCGGATACACAAACATAGAAACACTCACCTTGTCAAATGACTTACTCGAAACAGTCCACTTCAATCCAAACAAACCGCCATTCCTACCTTTTGTTAGAACATGAGGCAAAACCACAAACCCACACCCACTCCCATAATGGCACCTCCTTCCCCCATGTAGATCTGTGACTATCTGGAGTGTCCTCTAACTGCTCGGCCATACTATATTCCTTCGAAATAGTCTGTCCTCTCTCAGGTCTGGTTTCCTTGGCTAACTCTGTGAAGTTGTCAGGAAATAGTGGTGAGCCACTACTGGCTTTCTCAGAAAAGGTACCTCTTCAGTGCTCTCCTGGCATTTGGCCATCCTCACATTAGTAGGTACCAAGAAATACTGACTCTGTCCTTGGTAAATCCAAACAAGTGAGACCACTGTGACTGGGAATGGGATAGCGTCTGGGTGCCTGGCCACTAGGATACAAAGATCATAGAGTTCCATCACCAAGGAAATGAGGTATGTCACTTTCTTTGGAATTGAATGAATGAGGTCACTGCCTTGGCAACCAGTTTGTCCTAACACTTGCTTCCAAGTGTCCCATGAGATGGAGGCTGCTCCTACTTCCTGGAACACTTGCACAAGTTAGAATGGTATATCAACCATAGGCACCTGGGAACAGCTCTCCACACAGGTCTGGTTTAGTCCATCTTCTCTAACATAAGTAGAGAGAGGCTGATTCAGACACATCCCTTTATCCTGACCAGGTTGTTTGCCATGGAATAGGACTTTTGCTCTCTCAGGTCTTTCATACCTCCCTACAACTTCTCCAGGTATCATTTCTGCATGGACCTTTGAGGTTTTCAGCAGGTGGAAGGTCCCCTAATTCCCTGTATTTTAAGAACAACTCTGTCGCTGCTTTTCTGTAAAATGAGATTGAGGGAACAGTGTATGTTTAGGGTTAATAACAGGTTCAATTTGGGTTAGGAATCATTCTGTGCGATGAATAATGGTATTGGGAACTTGCGATAATTAAAAGAACATAGAGGTGAAAGATAAGTATGGAAACAGAAATCTAGGTATGATTTGAAGCACAGGACCTTGTACCTTGGTAGATTTAATGTAGAAGAGAACATCCAGTAAAAAATGGATAGTCGGTAGGATTAGGAAGATAGTCGGTAGGTTTAGGAAGAAGAGTGAGTATAGTATTTGGACCAAAAGTTCTTTAGCAATAGGGTTTCGGTTAGAGAATGAATGAAAATATCAGCACATATGAAGAGTCAGTCACAATGATGAACTGGGGAAAATAAGTAGGAAAGCAGTTATCAATAGAGACATTATGAAATCAGGCAAAGTATAAAGTGAGTTATAGGATTAGACATTTTCAACAGGGTTTAATTTGTATATATAATCATTGGAAGAAACAAATATGTTGTCACCAATAGGATTGACATTTGAGAGCATTAGGCAACCTTCACATGGATGTTTTTAGTTAAACATTTTCACTTTTCTTTTAGGCTTCGGTACAATCATAAGTGTGACCTTTACATTTTTTGTTCAGAATTTTACTGTGATAAAATATATATGTGGATCAGGTGACATGAGTATTTCTTCCACCATTTCTGGGAGCAATATTTTGAAGACATATACATTAGTGTTAGGGGTACACAGAGGTGTACCCTGTGTCTATGAATATAGAGATAATGCATGAATAGACCATCCTGTGAATAAATAATATAACTGGTTCCATTTCAAATAATGAATTGAATTGATATCTAAAAATATATAAGAAATCATATATATATATATATATATATATATATATATATATATATATATACACACACACACACACACGCACACGCACAGACATTAAAAAGTAGCAATATAAGAGATCCAACATGGTGGCGGACATGGAGAAATCAAGTATCTGACCTCATTAGCTGCGCAGGCATAGGGAGTCGTAAACTGTCTAAATGCTGTTTGTTCAGAATCACTAGGCAATGCTGACCTGACGTGGATCTGGTGCGAACAGTCTGGGCCCCTGAGAAAACACACAGAGCCCGGATCGGCTGCATAGAAGCTCAGATTTGCCTGCTTCTTGTGACTCAGAACTAACGTTCCCTCTGAAATAACTGGTCGGCCCTTCTGAATTTACAGAGGTAAAAGGCCACTGGATTGAAATGGGGCTTCGGAGACACAGTCAGGACCCATCCATTGCATTGGTCACCTGGCAAAAGGAACGAATGGTCACCATTTGCATGGGATACCACCGTGGAAGAGAACTGATGTCATGGACAGAGGAGATAACTTCATTGAAACCAGTACGACAGGTGTGTAATTCCCTATGCATCTCTCTCCACACAGCGGGGAAACATTAAGGGCCCCTCCCAGCTCTCTCTTAAGGGGCCCTCCCAGGTCTCCCGTGAGAAAGATGGCCAGACCGAGGGAATCATGTGTGCTGTGGGACTTGTGGCGTGGAATTCCTGGCTACCGCTCCTACTAGTGCTGACAACTGAGGTCTCTTACACCAGCTAATGTGGGCATGGATACCAGAGAGCAAGCAAATTCGCTGGGGGTTCCCAGCCCCAAGCTCTATAAACTTAGTGTCTGAGGGAGGCAAACAGGGAGAGAGTGCCAAGCGTTGATGAAAACAGGGCTACCAGGAGCAGAGACCTGACGTGTAGCAAGTATTGTGGTGAGCGTCACAGTTGAGCGGAGCCTGGCTTGAGGAAACACTAGAGAAGGTCCTAGGCACTCAGGATTAGAGACCCGCCCAGTCTGGGAGGAAGAGCTGCTGCACAGTGATTGGTTCCCACCTATTGAGAGGAGAAGCTTGGCCCAGTGAGCACAGCTCCACCTACTGGAAGAGAAGTTAATTGAACTCTATGACTGCATGTATTATTATTATTATTATTATTTTATTTTTATTTTTTTCTTTCATTTAAATTTTTTGTGTTGTTCTTTAACTTATTTTAATGTTTTTATTTTTTTAATTTTACTATTATTATTATTTTAAATTTTAATTTTCATTTTTTAATTATCATTATTATTTTAAAAAAATTATTTCTTTCTTTATTTTCTAATTTTTTCTTTTGTCTTTTCATTTCTTTTCAATTTTCTTATTCCCCCATCCTTGAATTCTACCTGCCTATTCTCATTCTCTTTAGTGACTTCTTCCCATCCCTTCTAATATCTTTCCTCCCAAGCTTCAAATAAATTTATAAGAATAAGAAGTAACTCAGCACTCAAACAGAACAAGAAGTAACATGAGCAGCATCAAAAAGCAAGAAAGAAAAGGAGTACAAACAATGAAGGATAACCTAAATATTCAGGAGGACCTAGAATTATCAGAAAAATGGTCATATAAAGAACTCAAGGAATACCTTAGACAGATGAAATGGAACCTTAAAGAGGATACGAGATAGCAAATAAATACAGTGAAAGAACACATTGAAAATGAATTACATAAACAGATAAAAGAAGAAGTTAATCTTCTTTATCAGGAGATAGAGATTATAAATATTTAAAGAATATTTCTAGAAATGAAGGAAACGATAAACCAAATTAAAAACTCAATTGAGAGTATCACTAACCGTGTGGAGCAAGTAGAAGACAGAATGTCACATAATGAAGACAAAATATATCATCTTGAAAAGAGTCTAGCCAACACAGAAAGGCTGGTAAAAAATCACGAGAAAAACATCCAAGAGATATGGTATAACATAAAAAAACCAAACTTATGAGTCATCTGGATAGAGGAAGGTACAGAGATTCAAACTATGGGAATGAAAATTTTCCAGAAATAAAAAAGGAAATGGATATACAAATTGAAGATGCTTACAGGACACAGAGCACACAAAATCACAGTAGACCAACGCCAAGACACATTGTTATGAAGCTATCCAATATACAGAACAAAGAGAAAACTTTAAAAGCTTCAAGAGAAAGGAGGAAGATTACATTCAGGGGTAAACCAATAAGGTTAGCAACCTATTTTTCATCACAGACACTGAAAGTGAGAGGATCCTGGAACAACGTATTTCAAACATTGAAAGACAATGGATGCCAAACAAGAATTCTGTATCCAGCAAAATTCAGCTTCAGGTACGACAACGAAATAAAAATCTTTCATGATAAACAAAGGTAAAAGAATTTGCAGCCAGAAAACCACCATTGCAAAGTGTCTTGAGCAAAACACTACACGAGAAAGAAATGAAAAACAACAACCAAAACCATCAGTGGGAAGTGCCTCAGTAATGACAGAGGGCGGGGGAAAAGCTAATCATGGAGAAACAAAGTAAATTTTAAAAAGCGATAAATATTCAAACATGGCTGGCAGTAGAAACCATATATCAATAGTTACACTAAACATTAATGGCTTAATCTCTCCAATAAAGCAACATAGGCTTGTAACTTGGATTCAAAAAACAAATCCAACAATATGTTGCCTCCAGGAGACATATCTGAATGGAAAAGACATACACAGGCTGAAGGTGAAAGGTTGGGAAAAAATATACCATGCACACGGTCCTCATAAGCAAGGAGTGGTGGCCATCCTCAAATCGAATTAAATCGACTTCAAGACTAATTTAATCAAAAGGGATAATGAAGGAAATTATATACTGTTAAAAGGAACCATTCACCAACAAGACATAAAAATTATCAGTATTTACGCACCATTAAATGGTGCTGTGACGTTCATAAAACAAATTCTCCTCAAGTTCAAGAATCAAATAGCCCACAACACAATAATTATGGGTGACTTCAACACACCTCTCTCACCATTGGACAGATCCTCCAAATAAAAGTTGAATAAAGAAACTATAGAACTCAATATCACAATCAATAACATAGACTTAACTGACATATATAGAATATATCAACCATCATCAAGTGGATATAATATTTTTTAGCAGCACATGGATCCTTCTAAAAAATAGACCATATATTATGCCATAGAGCAACCTTCAGTAAATATAAAGGGTGGACTTAATACCATGAATTTTATTGGATTATAATGGAATGAATCTGGAAACCAATGAAAAAGAAGGAAGGAAAAATCCTACATCACATTGAAAATGAACAACATGTTACTGAATGATTAATGTGTTACAGAAGACATAAATGAGAAAATCAAAAAATTCTTCAAGATAAATGAAAATACAGAAACAACATATCGGAGTCTATGGGACACAATGAAAGGTGTTTTAAGAGGGAAATTCACCACCTTGACGTCATTCCTCAAAAATAGGAAAGAACAACAAATAAATGAGCTCACACTTCATCTCAAAGCCCTAGAAAAGGAAGAGCAAAACAACAGCAAATGTAGCAGAAGGCAAGAAATAACTAAAATCAGAGCGGAAAACAACAAAATTGAAACAAAAGAAACTATTGAAAAAATTACAAAACTAAAGCTTGGTTCTGCAAAAAATAAATAAGAAGGATAGACCCTTAGCATCCCTTTATGTTCAAAACATTTGAAAAACTAGAGATAACAGGAATTTACCTCGACATTGTAAAAGCTATCTATGTTAAGCCTCAGGCTAGCATTATTCTGAATGAAGAAAAATTGAAGCATTCCCTCTAAAATCTGGAACAAGACAGAGATGTCCTCTACCACCACTTCTATTCAATATAGTTCTCGAAACACTGGCCAGAGCAATTAGACAGATGAAAGAAATAAAAGGCATGAAAATAGGAAAAGAATAACTTAAATTATCACTACTTGCAGCTGATATGATTCAATATATAGAAGACCCAAAAGGGTCTACAAAAAAAACTACTAGAAGTTAGAAATTATTTCAGCAATGTGGCAGGATATAAAATCAACATTCATAAGTCAAAGGCATTTCTGTATATCAGTGACAAAACTTCTGAAACGGAAATGAGAAAAAAAAAAACACTCCATTCACAATATCCTCAAAAAATAAAACTAAAATCCTTGGGAATCAACCTAACAAAAGAGGTGAAAGATTTATACAATGCAAACTACAGAACCCTAAAAAGAGAAGTAGAATAAGATCTTAGAAGATGGAAAAATATACACTGTTCATGGATAGGGAGAACTAATATCATCAAAATGGTGATATTCCTAAAAGTTCTCTATAGGTTTAATGTAATGCCAATCAAAATCCTAACGGCATTTCTTGTAGAAATAGAGAAAGCAATCATGAAATTCATATGGAATAATAAAAGATCCAGAATAGCAAAAGCAATTCTAACCAGGATGTGTGAATCAGGCGGTATAGCGATACCAGATTTCAAACTAAATTTCAGAGCAATAGTAACAATGACAGCATGGTACTGGTACCAAAACAGGCGGGTGGACCAATGGTACAGAATGGAGGACACAGAGATTAATCCACAATGCTACAACAATCTTCTATTTGATAAAGGAGCTAAAAGCATGCAATGGAGGAAGGATAGCATCTTCAACAAATGGTGCTGGAAAAACTGGAAATCCATATGTAACAAAATGAAACTGAATCCCTTTCTCTTGCATGCACAAAAGTTCACTCAAAATGGATCAAGGGCCTTGATATCAAAACAGAGACATGGCGTCTGATAGAAGAAAAAGTTGGCTACGATCTACATACTGTGGGGTCGGGCTTCAAATTCCTCAATAGGACATCCATAGCACAAGAGTTAATAACAAGAGTTAATAACTAGAATCAACACATGGGACTTACTCAAAGCAAAAAGTTTTTTCTCAGCAAAAGAAACAATAAGAGAGGTAAATAGGGAGCCTAAATTCTGGGAACAAATCTTTACTCCTCACACTTCAGATAGAGCCCTAATATCCAGAGTATACAAAGAACTCAAAAAATTAAACAATAAGATAACAAATAACCCAATCAACAAATGGGCCGAGGACCTCAACAGACATCTCAGAGGAGGACATATAATCAACAAGTACATGAAAAAATGCTCACCATCTCCAGTAGTCAGAGAAAGGTGAATCAAAACCACCCTAAGATACCATCTCACTCCAGTAAGATTGGCAGCCATTATGAAGTCAAACAACAAGTGTTGGTGAGAATGTGGGGAAACAGGTACACTTGTACATTGCTGGTGAGACTGCAAATTGGTGCATCCAATTTGGAAAGCAGTATGGAGATTTCTTGGAAAGCTGGGAATGAAACCACCATTTGACCCAGCTATTCCCCTTCTCGGTCAATTCCCTAAAGACCTAAAAAGAGCATGCTGCAGGGACACTGCTACATCGATGTACATAGCAGCACAATTCACAATAGCAAGACTGTGGAACCAACCTATATGCCCTTCAATAGATGAATGGATTAAAAAATGTGGCATTTATACAGAATGTAGTATTACTCTGCATTAAAAAATGACAAAATCATAGAATTTGCAGGGAAATGGATGGCACTAGAGCAGATTATGCTAAGTGAAGCTACCCAATCCCTTCAAAACAAATGCCAAATGTCTTCTTTGATATAAGGAGATTAACTAAGAACAGAATAGGTATGAAGAGGATGAGAAGAAGATTAACATTAAAACAGGGATGAGAGGTGGGAGGGAAAGGGAGAGAGAAGGGATATTGCATGGAAATGGAAGGAGACCCTCAGGGTTATACAAAATTACATACAAGAAGAAAGGGAAAAATAATACAAGGGGGAGAAATTTATTACTGTAGAGGGGGTAGAGAGAGAAGAGGGGAGGAGAGGGGAGGGGAGGGGGGATAGTAGAGGATAGGTAAGGCAGCAGAATACAACAGACACTAGTATGGCAATATGTGAATCAATGCATGTGTAACTGATGTGATTCTGCAATCTGTAAACGGAGTAAAAATGGGAGTTCATAACCCACTTGAATCAAAGTGACAAATATGATGTATCAAGAACTATGTAATGTTTTGAACAAGCATAAATAAAAATTAAAAAAAAAGAAAACTAACTTCGGTGAGTGATGCACGCGAATCCTAATATTTTTACAGTAACTCACCCAGTTTAACATCAATGCAAGTAGATTCCAATGGTACATGATGTGTACTTTGACGTTCATTTTTATTCAACACTGGTACATACTATTTCCTCAGTTTATGCACATCACAGGATATATATTTCATCGACAATTTAGCAAATTTATAGGCATTTGTTTCACTTTCAATCACTTCCTGCTTCAGAACACATGGATTCCTCCATATTTCTTGACTGGTAATTTCATGAGACTTCTTTCCAAACACATTATTTTCGACTTCCATAATCACTTTTTAAGCAAAACTCACACACACTTCATGATAAACAATAACCCTAAGATGACAATTAGATATATAACTGGTTGGAATTATTGATTGTATGTCAATATATGATTTCTTATATATTTTCAGATAACAATTCAATCCATTATTTAAAGTGGAATCAGTTATATTATTTATTTACAGTATGTTCTATTCATGCATTATCTCTATATTCATAGACACAGGGTACACCACTTTGTACCCCCAATACTAATTTATATGTCTTAAAATATTGCTCACAGAAATGGTGGAAAAAATACTCATGTCACATGATATACATATATATTTTATCACAATAATTTTCTGGGCACAAAATGCAAAGGTCACACTTATGATTGCACCAAATCCTAAATGGAAGTTGAATATGGATTACTAAAAACATCCATTTCCAGTTTGCATAATGCTTTCAAATGTCATTTCTGTTGGTGACTACATATTTGTTTCTTCCTAAAATTATGTATTCAATCTCGATCCTGTTGAAAATGTGTAAACCTATCATTCACTTTACAATTGCCTGATTTTGTAATGTCTCTATTGATATCTTCTTTCCTATATTTTCTGCAGTTCATCATTGTGACTGACTCTTCGCATGTGCTGACATTTACATTCACTGTGTAAATGAAACCGTATTGCTAAAGAACATTTGATCCAAATTTTATACTCACTCTTCTTCCTAAACCTACCGACTCTCTTCCTAATCCTACCGACTATCCAAATTTGAGTGGATGTTCTCTTCTACAATCAATCTTCCAAGGTACAAGGTCCTATGCCATTGATTATCAATTTATCTGAGACAAACGTGCAGAACATAATTAAAAGCTAAGTATCCCAATAAAGGGCCTCATTCCCTTCTGGGCTACAAATCTTACCTAGATTTCTGTTTTTATACTTATATTTCACCTCTATAGTTTTATAAATATTGCAGGTTCCCAATACCATTATTCATCAATCAGAATGATTCCGAACCCAAATTGAACATGTTATTAACCCTAACCATACACTGTTCCCTCAATCTAACTTTACAAAAGAGAAGGGACAGGGTTCGTCTTGCAATACAGCAATGTAGGGGATCTGCCACCTACTGAGAAACTCAAAGGTCCATGCATATTTGATCCCTGGAGAAGATGTAGGCAGCTATGAAAGACCTGAAAGACCAAAACAACCTGGCAAACAACCTGGTCAGGATGAAGGGTTGTGTCTGAGTAAGCCTCTCTCTTCTTAATGTAGAGAAGATGGACCAAATGAGGCCTATGAGGAGAGCTGTTCCGCAAACTGGTGCGGCCAATTTGAAAAGCAGTATGGAGATTCCTGGGAAAGCTTGGAAAGGAACCACAATTTGACCCAGCTATTGCCCTTCTTGGACTATTTCCTGAAGACCTTAAAATAGTGTAACTCTGGGATACTGCCACATCGATGTTCTTAGCATTACAATTCACAATTGCTGCACTGTGGACCCAACCTAGATGCCCTTCAATAGATGAATGGATAACAAATGTGGCATTTATACACCATGGAGTATTACGCAGCACTAAAATATGACAAAATCATGGAATTTTCAGGGAAATGGATGGTAATAGAGCAGATTATGCTTAGTGAAACTAGCCAATCCCTAAAAAACAAATACCAAATGTCTTCTTGGATATAATGAGAGCAACTAAGAACAGAGCAGGGAGGAAGAGCAGGAAGAAAAGATTTACATTAACAGAGACATGAGGTGGGAGGGAAAGGGAGAGAAAAGGGAAATTGCATGGTAATGAAGGGAGACCCTCATTGTTATACAAAATTACACATAACAGGTTGTGAAGGGAATGGGAAAATAAACAAGGAGAGAAATTAATTACAGTAGATGGGGTAGAGAGAGAAGATGGGAGGGGGAAAGAGGGGGGATCATAGAGTATAGGAAAGGTAGCAGAATACAACATTAACTAATAGGGCATTATGTAAAAATGTGGATATGTAACCAATGTGATTCTGCAATCTTTATTTGGGGTAAAAATGGGAGTTCATAACCCACTTGAATCTAATGTATGAAATATGATATGTCAAGAGCTTTGTAACGTTTTGAACAACCAAAAAAAGAAAAAAAGTAGCAATATATATGCCAATCGAAATTCATCATGAAATATATATAATCCACAGATGCAAAAATATTCATTTTACTGAACATGGATTTATGTATAATGTTATTGAACTAGGAAGCTCACCCATAGGTTGAATTTTCAGTTTGAACAGCGTTTAGGAGTAGTGATCTCTTCTCACAATTTGTATCTGCCAATTCAGCCACCTCACAAGTATGTACGTGTGATACTAGGTAGGATTCTCTATGTGCATATAAAAATACATGTGCTACAGAGAAAGGGAGACAGGATTCCCATTTTTGTTAACTTTAAAAACACATGTAGAATTATTTCAACAAAAAATTGACTAGATTTATAGCTCCTATACTATATAATGCAAAAGGCAATTCCAACTACACACCATGCCTCCTCTGAACGGCTTGTATTTCTATTCTGCTTGGGTTATGTTTCACCATCATATTAGGATTATTAGTCAGAGTCTAGTAGGGTATGGGTTAGTGCCAGGAATTCAGTATTTCAAATGGAAAATTGGAAAATGAATCCAATGTGTATGCAAATATGTGATATACAATAATCTTCCCACTCTCATCCAGAACAATGCTTTGACATTACCTTTGCCCCAAGTAAGACACAATTAGAGGAGAAGAGTTAGACATTCTGTGAATACTTATCTGGAATGGAAAATGCTCAGGAGTTCACAACCTTGGAGGTGGTAGAGGAGTTTCCAAAAGGAAGGGACAGGGGTGATCACTCAACCTGATCTTTCATTAATATTGGGAGCCATCTTGCCACAAAGCCATGGAAAGATAATTTTTGCTTTACTATAAATTACTGCAAATTCTGAACCTGCTTGGAATGCCTGCCCATGCCTTGAACTCACCCATGCCTGTCTTACTGACCAGATCACAGCCCTCTCTGAAACCTTACTGAAACCTCATAAATATTGGCCTTCCCTGGCCAGACAACGACCCTCTCTGAGGCTCTAATGGTCCTCATAATTTCTGATGCTGGGGGCAGCAAATAAAAAATGTAAACTACAATTAGTGTGATGCTTGTCAAAGTTCTGTTTTCTGATACTCCCTTTTTGTGTAACTTTTTGGGCTATAAAGCTGGGGTGTAGGAAAGGTGGGGATGCTGTCTTTTTCCAGCCGTTTTGAGAAGGAGAGTCAGCCTAGCCGGTTGAACTAATAAGCTTGCCTTAATTTGATTTTAATTGGAGTCAGTGGTATTTTCTTGCATCCTGGTCTAACATTTTGGAGTTCCCCAGCGAGATGACGTTACCAGATCATAAGACCAGACTGCTGGAAATTCTGACGCTGGCCTTTCCTCCAGGGCTCAGGGCTGGAGAGCCAAGTTCCAAAGCCTTGGAGTGAGCATTTGGTCCAGGGAGCACTGCAGTGAACCATCGCACTAAAACTATTAGCAAGCACCTGGTGGAGGAGGCCTCCATAGGTAGGTGGTGCCTTTATAACATCTGATATCCGGTTAAGGGAGATGTCTTCTGATGACAGAGAGGTGGCCTGGGGAGGCTCACATGTACTCCTGTCCAGGACAGTAACAAGAATTGTTCTGTCCTCTGTTCTGTTCTGTATGGAATTTCTCTGAAAGGGTAGAAAGGTGCAGCCGGGCACGCAGGAGCTCCTACCCCGGAGCTTCAGCAAGACATTTCATTGCTCCTCTGTTTTTCTGTATCTTCACCAAGTTTCTGTTTCTTTGTGTTTTGTTCTGTGTTCTATATGTTTTCTTGTTTGTTTGTTTTTGTGCATTTTGTTGTGTGATTTCTGTGGTAAAAACTTAAAGATATTGGACGTAAAAATGGGTAATAAAGCAAGTAAGCCTTACACCCTTTGGACTGTGTTCTAAAAAACTGTGTTGAAGTTTACCCCCCTTTGTTAAGCAGGATGAGAGAAGCCCCTAGCTGGCAGCCTGGAACTCACCCACTGCAGAGGGCAATGCCTGCTGGCCACCAAAGAACAGAGTATCTCCAAGGTTAACAATGGAAACTCCTTTAAAACCCCTTGTTGCTCCAGTTCAAGAGAGTCACAACCTTTGGGCAGAGTCCCCTGTGTCTCTGCTTTGTTAGCAAAGCAGTAAACCTCCCTTTTTATTTTTCTCAAACCCTGTCCTCATTATTAAATAGGTATTAATTTGCTTCAAGGTCAGAAACCGAAATTTAAGTTACAAATTTTGATAACCCCCCGACCCTGGAACTTTTTGAGAGCTGACTACTGAAATGTTAGGAGATGGAGCGAGATTGGGGTGGAACCAAACCAGAGGAGTTAATCCTATAAGTAAAAGGAGGGACTGAGGGACTCCCAGGATCTACCAAAGCCCTGTTGCTTCAGGGAATTCCTTCCTTCGTTCCCTGCACTGTAAGGATTATGCCACCTCTGTCTTTTTAAAAAAAAGAAAAAGAAAAAGGAGACACTAAATGCAGTAAAGTCACCATGGAAACCCTTGATATTACATTTCAGGTTGCCGTCTGTGAAAACATCTGATCCCCTTGTGAGGACATCTCTCCTGCCACTGGTGTAGGAGATTTTTCTCTTATCAGCTCTGTTTTTAAGGCTTCTGTCTGTCAGCCATAATCTGGAGCTCCTTTCTGTCTGTCTTGTGTCTTTGTTTCTGGCCCTTTAAGACATGTGCAATAATGTGCTGATATTATAAATTGTTTCTTGGGAATGATATTAGTTCAATGTGTGTCTAAATGATGGTGTTTTATTGTAACAATCTGGTATCTGGATGGGTTTTTGTAGCATTGCTCAATCTTGCAGTTAAAAGTCGGGTTTAGGTAATTGTTTAGTTTATGATTTCAGATAATTCATGCCAGATAACTTAAATGCTTAGGATGGAAAACTAAAGCACTCTACTTCCAAGTTGGCAAGTAACTTCCCAAACATTCAGTTTTATTTTTCACCAATTTTGAATTGGGTAGACTGAGAAAATATCACAGTGTGTACCAGTGCATTAATTTGGACAAGGATAGTAAATCATATTATGGTATCTGTTGACAAAACAAGATGTAAAGATATAAAATTTTGTGAATTTCATCTTAAAATTGTATCATAATTTTCAACATCCGAACCTCAAAATTATGGTTAAAATGCCTTAGGCCTGAGGTGTCTGCTCAGAATAGCAGTTTTACCCTGCTCCTTTCAGACCTCAGCAAGGACTTTTGTTGAAATGCAAATGAAAGAAGCCTGCAAGCTCAGTAGGAGACTGATCTGAGGCCTAAGGCAGGAAAAAAGGTAAATTGTATGGTATTTACTAATTACTGGCCAGTCATTTTTTCTAGGACTCTTATTTTTTTTCTTAGATTCTGTATTCTTTTTTTGAGCTCATGATTTTGATCCTGCAGACCTAGGTTAATGTTTTTCTGATCAGCTCTATCTTTGACCAACAGTGGAGTTTTTGAAACATTGCAATGGAGATTTCAACTGCAAAAAGCTACAAGGCCTTTACTATTATTATGTGTGCACACTTTTGTTAGTGTTGTATGTCTATATATACATATATCCCTATATCATATATATGTTATACAAATTAACACATATAAGGAGCACTCATAAAAAAAGCACTCATATAAACAAATTTTGAAACGTGGATCCAAAGATCTTAAATTCTCATGATTTAATTGGTGCAATTTAAATTGGATAAACAGATAAAAATAAATGTCTTTAAATTTAACCTTACAAGTTTTTCTAGGTGTTCAAAAATCTAATAAAATATTAATGCCGACAAAAGGCCTAATATGCCTTGGTTCTAGAACTTTTTCTTCAACAAAAAATGGTACACTGTTCAATACATTTGTTTAATATTTTGATAAATAAGTAAAGTAAATTTGATATGGGATTACTCATTCATGAGTACTTTTGTTAGATATCTGATTGATTTACTAAGGTCTGTATAAGTTTGTCCTAAAGTCTGTATAAGATTGTAAAAATCAGTCATGTGTTAAAGAGACAAAAATTTCTCAAAACATAATTTTACCCATAACATTGTGGTTATTAAGTTTTATTTTTCTAGAGCAAGCAACCATAAAAATTAAACAACTGATTAAATAAGAACTGTTATTTTAGAGCACTGTACTGCCATTTCTTTAAAAGCTAAACTTGGTTAATGTAGAAACACCAATGCAATTGTGATGCTATTAATGTGCTCATATCTTCCAGGTATACAAGTCTGTAAGGTAGAAACTTTAAAAGAGCATTATATCAAGGTGGTGTTCTGAAGTTGTATGGTAAAATATATATATATATAGGATTTATTTACCTGTTGTCAATAAGATATGTAAACTTTTATGTTACTTTTTATATTGGGGAACAATTTAAATGTATTTTAAGTTAATGAGAGCCTAATCTATGTAAAGGTTAAAAACTTTCAGCCTTTTTTTAATTCATGTTTTAAAAGCTATATCATACGGTGTTAGCTAATGTTCATGTGACCTCAAATAATTTATGTAAACTTTGTAAAATGATATTTAAAAAACAAAGATTAGCTTTAGAATTAAAACACTTAAGATTAATAAAGGGCCCTGCCTTACCTGAGATAAGGCTCTGTGTCCCATCTTATTATGTGAGAATGACTGCGAAAGCAGTAGGTCAGATGTTATTTCATTTAAAGTTATTTTCAAAAGTTTTTTTTTTTTCCTGTCAACATTACTAGCATCTCAAACAGAGGATATAATGTATAACTCAGCCAAAAATTTTAGGGTAGCTATTACACGAACTAAGTTTGTTTACTGTTGTTAATTTTATTTTGTAATTTTCTTATGGGTGATATAAAGATTCCCTGTTAGTGTTTTACAGCAGTGTTGCTTTAAGAACACAACATTGGTTAATTTAAGATAATTAGCCATCACTTACAAGACAGACAGAATAATACAGATCCCAAATAATAAAAAGATAAATAATTTTAAATTATAGACATTAAAGCCCAGTATTCTTTATATAAGTCTGTTAAAATTTATTTGATGGATGTTTAAGATTAGGATTTAAAATTAAAGTTATATGAAAAGTGACAAGAAAACCAATATTTGGCTCTTGCCCTCTGAGTCAGTCTGTATCCAGGGAACAGCGGACTTCTCTAAAGAGCTTTGCAACTCTGAACCGCATAACCTCCTGATCAGGGAGATTAATGAGACCACTGGAGAACAAAAAGCCAATCAGTGCATTTGCTAAGAAGAGGAGAGTCATCAGAGAAGGGAAACATCCCTGATGCTTCCGAGGGAAGCCACATGGTCAAGCAAGACCTGGACCCACCTAGCGCAAATGGCACTAGCAGAACTGAGAAGCTGCTCTCAAGTTTCCCCAGGAATGACTCCCATAAAATCTCAGCTGACTGTTCAGAATAGATAGAAACAAAAGTCAGTTTGACTGCTTCATCTTAAACACTTAGAAAAGACAGTTAAAAACAAATTACAGCCATTTCTGGGCATTTTATATAATAATAGTAATAATAATATTTTAAGGTATACACTTTATGTTAGCCTCCCAAAATAAGTAAGACTGGAAGCTACAAAGAAGGATTCTCAGACAGGAATGCCTGATAACTATAAAAAGAGGCTATCAAGATTATCTGCCAGTGGCAGAAGTTTTTAGTTGAAGGCCTACAGATATTCTTAACCTAAACACATAGGCTTGGTATTTGTTAGTATGATTATCCAGCAATGAGTAAGAGAATTAAAGGTTTCTCTATTAGACACAGAGGTCATACTAGTAAAAATATTTTGCAAGATCAGATGACATTAAATTATTAAACTGAATCTTATGGGGAGGGACAAATGTAACACTAAAAGTTAAATATTAAGTTGACAGTCCTGATAACTGGGGATATTAAAGACTGGTGAGGGAACTTCTATACAGTGACATGTTCCAGCTGCTGCAACATTTATTAAGTACTCATGTTTTTTTGTTTCTCTCATAGAAGAACCCATTCCCAGATGACTTTACTACCTGTTCTTCCCCATCCAGACTTCAAACCTAACTGACTTCTAAAAGGCGACTAATGTCCCTCAGGCGGTGCCCCCTCACGTCACCCTCTCTCAGCTCAGAAGAAGTCTAAATGAGTGACGCCTCTCTTCTTACAACAATGGAGACAAAAATAAATAGAATATCAATATAAGTAATTAATTAAGTCAGGTAAAATCAGGGAGACCTGTTTTTGGGTGAGTTCAAAAAATCGGGAGACTATTACCTGAGGGATTAAAATTCCCACAGTGCTCTTCCTACCCAATCAAATATATGAAAAAAACACATTAGAAAAGGGGGGAATGATTGACCCAACCTGATCTTTTATTAAAATTGGCAGCCATCTTGCCACAAAGCCGTGAAAAGATAATTTTGGCTTAACTATAAATTGCAGCAAGATCTGAACCTGCTTGGAAAGCCTTCCCGTGCCTTGAACTCACCCATGCCTGGCTCTCTGACCAGATAACAGCCCTCTCTGAAACTTTGTTGACACCTCATAAATATTGGCCTTCCTTGGCCAAACGACACTCTCTGAGGCTCTAATGGTCCTCATAAATTCTGATGTTGGGGCCAGCAAACAAAAATGTAAAATACCATTAGTGTGATGCTTGTCAGAATTCTGTTATTTTTAACCCCACTTTTGTGTAACTTTCTGGGCTATAAAGCTGGGCTGCTCTCCTGTTCCCAACGTTTTGGGAGGGAGAGGCAGCCAGGGTGGTGGAAATAATAAGCTTGCTTTAATCTGATTTTAATTGGAGACAGTGGTCTTTTCTTGCAACCTGGTCTAAAAGGTAAACACTACACAAACCTGGAGCTCTGCCGGACTAAAGACTTCTTGAGAAACTGCCTTTGACGATGGGCACTCGACATATATGTTGTTGTCAGAAGCTTTAGCTTCCATTCAAATGAGACCATCAAAGCTGGGTCTACATCTATGAGACCTGGAGGATATTGTTTCAATTTTTCCAAAGAACATGAGGAAGCAGTGCTGACTTCTCTCTGTAGGTAAACTGTGGCCACTGAAAGCTAAGTGTCTCCGCATGTGGACTGTGAAGCCACTTGGTCATCCTCCACTTTTCATGGTGTTTCTTTCTACTGCACTGGGAGTTTGGTATTTGCCTCATGAAATACAATGACTTCAACTGGTACACAGTGATGTAGGGAGTCCTGTCACGTGTGGTGGGTCAGGGTCTGCAGGAGAATGCACCAACCAGGCTTCTATCCCACATAGCTTGACCCTTTGACCATAGCAACCTGATTCTGAACATTGCCCTGAAACGTCTCCATATAACAAAATGCCTTTTATGGAGAGGTTTCAGACATATAAGTGATTCCTGTCTGTAACATGTCAGCCACAAGTCATTTGGAAGTCAATGGCAGAATCACATGTCCCGACCACAGATGTTTTATCACACAGCTGCACACAACAGCTTTTGGCCCACTACTCAGCAGGCCCCAACATACTGGCATCTCTGTTCTACACCATTTTCATAAAACCCAGTCAATCGAGGCACTGTCTGGTACACTCAGGATCAGCAACTGTACATCCAAAGGTTCTCCAGTGGCAGATGGCCATGGGAAGTTCAAAAATTTCATGGTATTTATCTAGCCATTTTCAAAGACGAAGTTGGAGAAACTGTGGGTTTCAATTCATTAAGGAACCATTAAATTTAGAGGAAGCACATTTCAATGAATAATCTAGAGAACTCTCACAGGCAAGGGTTCCCAAAGACTGGCCAAAAGGTCACATGAAGCCAGCCCCATTGAGGTCTACAATGTAAGGTCCATGTGTGTTTTGACTCTCAACTATGGCTTCCAAGTCTTTCAGAAAAAAAATCATGTGATATCCTGGCTGAGATTCCCAGTGCTCTGTGGAAAGCCACTCTGGGCTTAGATCTCGGTGTCCAAGGGCGACTCTCATGTGTGGCCTCCTAAAATCCCAACACAATTCATGGCGATACTTCTCTGAAGTCAGTTCTATAACGCATTCTCTAAGAGGAATCACACCAGAGTTCAAGCCCAGGTGGACCCAGGCATCTCTTACAACCACCACACAAATGACCACAATTAAAACTAAAACACTCCCACATGCTCCTCATCTTCTTCCACATAGACACTCATCATAAACTCTGGCTGGAGGTTTCCATGAAGGGCACAGCCCAATACACTGTTCAAAATAAGCACCCTTGCCCCTCATTTGCCTAAAGTCAGGGTGGCCTGGACACCCTTGCTGTGAACCAAGAGTGATCAAATAGGCCTGCCCTATATCTGATCTGCTTCTCCAATTTGAGGCCTAATGACTGTCTGGTATAGATTCTTTATGTGAATTGGTATCATAGAAAACCCAAGCCCCTATCGGCTAGGCTCTGCAGGGATTTGAAGAAATGATTTGACCCAAATGATCCCTATTCTCACTTGATTTAGCTCAGGAAGCTTACAGAGGAAAGTGAGAGACTTCATCCACAATGACTGCTCTTTTGGCCATTTTGGTTTTGGATGCACACTTGGAAACTTTTTTTAGATCCATCAGGTGCTGAGAATCTAAGCCACTGCCACCCCACCGGGCCAAGTGGCTGTTTCAGACACATCCTTTTCGAAAGCAATTAAGCAAAGAGCCACAGGTGATGCCCATTCATTTCCATTTGAAAACTGTTTTCTTCAGGCTTCACAAAAGGGTGGCCTGAGGCAAAGACCTTCCTGACATTAAGGGTAATAGAATCATAAGTAAGAAAATGGCCCAAAGCAGGGTTTCTCCACTGAGACATTACTGGTCACACTGATATCTGAGTTTTCTGAGATGCTCGCATTCCCTTCAGCTATCCAGTACATGGTCATGTAACAGAGCTTGGACGTGGTACATATCTTGGAAATAAAACCATGAGGATACTCTGGAGAGTGGCCAGTATTCAGGAAGAAAAGAGGAACTTAGGAAGATAGTAGCTGTTCACCATCCATTAGGCAAGCCACACTCCATTTTTAAATTGGGTGGGAAGAATGCTGGGAAGCTTTATACTAGACAGGACACAACCATTGATGCATTCGCATTTCAAATGTCTACAACCACGGATACAGTGGGATACACAGACATAGAAACACTCGTGTTGTCAAACGACTTTCTAGAAACTTTCCAGTCCAAACCTACAAACCGCCATTCCTACCTATTCTCAGAACATGAGACAAAACCACAAACTCACACCGACACCCACAACGGCACCTCCTTCCCCCAAGTATGGCTGTGACTATCCTGAGTGTCCTCTGACTGGTGAGCCATAATATGTTCCCACGAAATGGCCTGTCCAATCTCAGATCTGGTCTTCTTTTCAAACTTTTAGAAGTTGTCAGGAGCCATGGTTGAGCCACTACCTGCTTTCTCAGAAAAAGCCACTCTTCAGAGCTCTCCTGAAATTTGGCCATCATCACATAAGTAGGTACCAAGAAACACTGACTCTGTCTTTGGTAAATTCAAACAATTGAGACCACTGGGACTGAAACTAAGACTTGCTCTGGGTGCATGGCTTCCTGGATCCCAAGTTCAGAAAGTTCCATCACCAAGGAAGTGTGGTAGGTCACTTCCTTCAGGAACTCAATGAGGTCACTGTGATGGAAAACCACTTTGTTCTAACAGTTGCTTCCAAAGGTCCCATGAGATGGAGGCTGCCCCTACTTCCTGTGACACTTTCACAAGTTAGAATGGTATATCAACCATAGGCATCTGGGAACAGCTCTGTACACAGGCCTGGTTTGGTCCATTTAATCTACATTAAGAAGAGAGAGGCTGATTCAGACACATTCCTTCATTCTGACCAGGATGTTTGACATGGAAGTTGACATGGATTTGACTTTTGCTCTCTCAGGTCCTTCATAGGTAAAAAGGTCGGTCAAAAGTCGGAGGAAAAGACCACCAAGAGACTGTCTCATGCCACAGCAAAAGGTTTATTGGGCGTCCAGCATGCTGCGGCTCAGAGCTAACTTCAGAGGAGCAAAGAACAAAGAGCCCCAAAAACAACTTGAGCAGAGTTTATTTACATTCTTTAGAGAGGGCAGGGACTTTGCATACATCATAGCCTCCTTTAGCAAATCAACATACCACGGGAAAATCAAATAACAACCCAAAAACATGATTAGCACATTCATTGGCAGGAAGAGGTCGGACAGGGGGTGATTGGTTAGCCCTGAGAAGGGGTATACGTTTAAACTGATTGGTTGAAGCCCTGAGATGTATACGTGATGAGCTGCACGGTTTCTGGGAAGGGGTTGTTTAGCAACTAGGTGGTCAGGGAAGATTTCAACACACATCTAATTGGCAGTTCCGGGAATTGTCTTAACTGTCACAGGAATTTCAGGTTCTGAGTGCAGCTTGGAAACTTTACAAAACCTGGTTCTTTATGTTTCAATTTTAATTTCTTTTATTCTTTCATTTCCCACTCCTTTTTCTTACTACATTTAATCTTAAAAGTAATGAATCATAATTATTGCGGGGTCTCACACTCTATTTCTGCCAGTGGAGCGTATTTCTGTCTGATTACCATGAGTTTTTCCTGCCCAATTTGAGCCTGGAGAAATGAAACTATGCGGTTAAGCAAACAAGGTCCCAAAGTTAGCAACACCATAAGGATGATCAGGGGTCAAGCTAAGCCTGATAGGAGTGTAGTTAACCAGGGGGACTGGGTAAACCATCACTCAAACCACCCTTGTTGAATCTCCCTTTCTCTCTGGCGCTCTTCAAGGCATTTTCTCAATTTACTCATGGATTCTTTTACAACTCCAGTATGGTCAGCATAAAAACAACATTCTTCTCTCAGTGCAGCACAGAGGCCCCACTCCCTCATGAAGAGGAGGTCTAATCCTCGCCTGTCCTGTAAAACAACTTCAGAGAGAGAGTTTAAGGATTCCTACAGCACTGTGATGGAGGTCTCTAATGTCTTCCAGTCTTGATCTATTGCTGTTTCTAATCAGGCCATTTGTTGTGACCCATGGATCATAGCAGCTGTTCCTGTACCCACTCCTGCAGCAGCTCCTATCCTCAATAGGATGGCTATAGTAAGGGACACTGGATGCCAGCAAAATCAGGTTGTTTGTCCCCCTAGTAGACCTTAAAATGATTCTGCATCATAATAAACCACCCTGGGAAGTATCTGCACCATTAAACAATAATTTACAAAGCTGTCAAATACATGGGTTGAAATGCAAGGAGTTCTGACTGTGTGGAGTTCAGTACAATTAAGGTTCCTTTAATTAGTTCCCAGGGGCAGGAGTCAGCTGTACTCTGGACTGGGGAAGTAGGCAAAGATGGAAACTGGGAAGTATGAGATGGTTGAGGGGTTCTGGTAGATCTAGGCATGGGAGGTTTTGGAGGCTTAATTCCTGGCTTGAGGGGATTGGGCCCTATTGCTGTGGGATTTTCTTCCTTTTTAAGCAGGATGGTGAACCAGTGACCAAAGTCATAACGAGGGCCATAAATATAGAATCGCATTTCCCATGTATTTCCCATAGACCATGTTGTTCTGAGGTAGCCCCTTTTTTTGGAAGTGAAAGTTATATTGAGGGGGTAACATAGACTATTCTTTCCTCAGCGAGTTTTTGACACAACTTGGCTAGTGGCACATTTCTTGGGATCAATCCAGGTGTCATTTTTTCCTACCTGAATGATACTGTCTGCGGAGTTTGGGTTCAACCATGTAGCTCCCGTTTGTTCACAACCCCAAGATCTTAAATAAAAGTCACTGGGTCCTCCACAGGTTTGGGCCTGTTTGCGACTTAAGAAATCAGCTGGGCACACATAAAAATCAAGACTGGCTAGTTTACACCTGAGCTGGGGAAGATGATATCCATAATTCATGGGGTAAGGTGGTCTATGTTGCCCTGGTTTGGGTTTGAGTGGGATCTGTGTGAAGTCCTCTATGTCAGGGAGATCCCAGTCAGAGAGGCCTATGTCAAGCTGACAAATGTCCAGGTAGAGAGATGGCCACCAAGTCCATAAGAGGGCTGTATGTGAAATAGACCACACTACTTGCCCAGTAGGATTTATAGCTGCCATTGTTGCTGAACAGGCTGATGGTGATTAGGACTGCTGGTGGTCAGGGGAAGAATCCATAGCCTTACCCACACGACGGACACGCAACTTGAGAGGGTTACCAGTCTGTTCCAGTTTCCAGCCGGAGGCTGGACAGGGCGCAGGCTTGAGATGGGTGGCATGGATTCAGGAAGTGATTCCATCCACTTTCACCACTGTAAGTGTTATAAGCAGCACCTGGTATTGTCCTTTCCAGCGGCGTTCCAGGGATGATACCTGATGCCGTCTCACGTAGACGAAGACTCCCACTTGATATCGATGTGGGGTTCCCTCGTCTCCAGGCTGATAAGCACTGGCCAACTGTTTCCACAGGTATCGCTGGGTGCTGTGTTTGTTCAAGGGCTTTAAGTCTGTCAAGCAAGGGGGTGTGAAAGGAATCATTAAGTCTCAGAGTTGGGGTTAGGTCCCTTACTAAAGGAGGGGCACCATAGAGAATTTCATAAGTGGTGAGTTTACACAAAGAGGCAGAGGGTGTACTTTTTGCACGAAACAGTGCTTAAGGTAGGAGCATAGTCCAATTTTTTTATGCAGGTCTCCAAGCTTAATTTCTTTAAATTCTCTTTGATGGTTCTAATCATTTTTTCTACCTGTCCTGAGCTCTGGCATCTATAAGCACAATGTAACTTCCAATTAATCTTCAGGGTCCTGGTGAATCCCTGACTTACCTGGGCAACAAATGCCGGTCCATTATTGGACCCTATTACCTTAGGCAGGCCAAACCTTGGAAAAATGTCTTCTAGAATCTTTTTGAGCACCGTCTGAGCCGTTTCTTTCTTCATGGGGAAGTCTTCAACCAATCCTGAAAGAGTATCTACAAAGACTAGGGGATATTTAAGTCCATACCTTCCTGGCTTAATTTCAGGAAAAGTCCACTTCCCAAAATTGTCCTGGTCTGGTTCCTCGTAAGCGCTTCCCTGCAGGAAGCTTGGATGGGTAAGCATTAACTAATTGGCAGACTTGACAAGCTCTAGTCACCTTCTAAGCTATTTCTTTCCTCTGTAAGTCAGTCAATAAAAAATCCTTTCTTCGGTCCTTTAAGTGTGCCTATAACTTCTTTGAGCTTAAGTGGGTGAGCTAGTGTACGTCTTTGACATAAAGGTGGGCTTTTTGAAATTGTAAACTTGGCTCTGTAGGGTCCCAGAGTTCTGCATCTGTCTCCTCAGATGATAAGTTGCCTGAATGTTCCAGTGTGGCCAAGTCTCCTGAATGTTGATCCCCCTGGTGTGGAAAAAGTTAACAGAGTCACTCCATTTAGGGCTGCCAATTAAGCTTCCTCATCTGCCCTTCTGTTTTTAACTGCAACGAGGTCGTTTCCCTTCTGGTGCCCTGGACAGTGCACTATAGCTAGTTCCTTAGTGCCCTTCACTGCTGAGAGAAGGTGGAGAATCTCAACTTTGTTCTTTAATTTTTTCCCAGTGGAGGTTAATAGCCCCCTTTGCTGGTAAATAGCCCTGTGCACATTAGCATTGCCAAATGCATAGTGGCTATCAGTGTATATGGTGGCCCTTTTGCCTGTTGCTAGTTCCAATGCTTTCGTAAGGGCAATCAGTTCTGCCATTTGGACTGATGTCTCTTCTGGGAGACCAGAGGATCAGATGACATTAGTTTTGCTAACTACTGCTGCTCCAGCCCACCACATACCATCTTGGAGGAAGCTGCTCTCTTTCGTAAACCATACGACTTCAGGGTGAGGCAGTGGCTGGATCCTTCAAGTCTCGTCCTATACTGGTTTCCTCTGCCAGTATGTGTTGACACTCATGAGTGACAGGTCCTGATGATTCTTCTGGCAGCCAGGTTGAGTGGAGCAGAAGGTCTAAGAGTTATTCTGTCTTTGCTAATCCAGAGGCTCTGGTAGTAGTTTATTCTGGAGTTTGATAGCCACCTATCTGGAGCTTGACAGATGATGCTCTCCAGGGCATGGGGGGCTATAATGGATAGCTTCTGTCCCAACGTTCATTAATGAGCATCTTTTATTAGAAGCGCTGCCGCTGCTATAGCTCTTAAGCAACGGGGCCACCCAGTAGCCACTGGGTCCAGTTTTTTTGATAAGAATGCTACCGGCCTTTTCCAAAGTCCCAAAGTCTAAGTGAACACTCCCCATGCTATTCCTTTCTTTTTCTCGATGTAGAGAGTGAAGGGTTTATCTATATCTGGGAGTGCTAAGGCCGGAGCAGATAGCAGCACCTTTTTTTGACATTATCAAAAGCTTGTTGGTGCTCAGGGGTCCAGTGGAATTGGGCATTCCACTTTATCAGCGGGTATAAAGGGGCAGCCAGAGAGGCGAACCCAGGAATCCATCACCTGCAAAATCCAGCAGTCCCAAGAAACTCTCTGAGTTGTCTCTTATTAGATGGGGGTGGTATCTGCACAATGGTTTGTTTTCTGTTCTCAGTTAGCCATCATTTGCCACCCCTAAGAGAATAACCCAGGAAGATTACTTCTTGCTGACAAATTTGGGCCTTTTGGCAGAAGCCCTATATCCAAGCCGAGCAAGCTCGGATAATAGTGCTTGGGTCCCAGACTCATAGTTTTCCTTGGTGTCCGCTGCCAGTAGCAGATCATCCACATATTGGAGTAGTGTGACTTCGGGGTGTGCAGTTCTGAAGTCGTTTATGTCCCTGTGGAGGGCTTCATCAAAGAGAGTGGGGGTGGGTTTGAACCCCTGTGGGAGTCTAGTCCAGGTTACTTGGCCAGATGTTCCAGTTTCTGGGTCTATCCACTCGAAAGCAAACAGCAACTGACTGTCCTTATGTAGGGGCAAGCAGAAGTAAGCATCTTTTAAGTCCAGCACAGTGTAGCATTCCCGGTCCAGATTCAGAGTGCTAAGCAAATTATATGGATTGGGTACTGTGGGGTGAATGTCCTGCACTCTGTTGTTGATCTCTCTTAGGTCTTGAACAGGACTGTAGTCCCTAGTTACTGGCTTTCTTACTGGTAGCAGGGGGGTATTCCAGGCTGATTGACAGGGCCTTAGGACCCCAAGGGCCAATTATTTCTGAATATGGTGACTTATCCCATCCTTAGCTTCTTTGCTTAGAGGATATTGTTTAACACTGATTGCAGAGGCAGAGGCTTTTAATTCTACTACTATTGGAGGTTGTTTTATGGCTAGACCTAACCCAGCAGTTTCTGCCCAGGCATTAGGATAATCTTTTATCCATTTCTGTTGTAGTTTGCCTCTTTGATCAGTCCTAGGGGGCACGAAGTGTTGATGTTCATCTTCTATGGACATAGTCAATTCTGTGACTATGGGAGTTTTTACTGAAGGTTTTAGAACATCCACTTGGGGACCATCAGGGTTAAAGGTTACTCTAGCCCCGAGTTTGGTAAACAGATCCCTGTGCATCAATGGGGCTGGGCATTCTTGGATTACTAGGAAAGAGTGGTGGACTTTACATTTTCCTACTTCCATAATCCTCTTAGTTGTCCAAGCCCGAAAAGTAGTGCCATTAGCCCCTTGAACTAGGGACCATTTATTTGATATGGGGCCCAGTGAAGCCTTAAAGGCTGAGTATACTGCTCCTGTATCCACTTCAAAGTTCACTGGAGGCCCCTCCACTTCAAATGTTACCCTGAGCTCGGGGAGGGGATCCGAGTCCTGACATTCCTAGTCCTCTTCTAGAGTCAGCATGGCGGGCTGCCGTGGCTTCTTCTTTTTGGGGCACTCTTTGACTCAGTGTCCTTTTTCTCTACAGTAGGCACATTGATCTGAGGCCAGGGAAAGCCTTTGGCGTGGGCCCAAGTATCCCTTTCTGACTCCCTGCTTTTTAATTTCTGGCGTATTTGCTGCTGTGAAGAAAATCTTAGCCAATGCTTTTGTCTGCCTTTTGCTCCTTTCATCCTTTTTTTCTTCCCTTTCCTTCTCTCTCCTCTGTTCCGTGTCCTCCTCAGTTTCTCTCTTATAATATACTTATATACTTATAATATATACTTATAATATATATCTTATAATATACTTTCTCAGCTTCTCTGTCTAAATCTCTTAAGGTCGTATTTTGTAACCCATCTAGACATTGTAACTTTCTCTTAATATCTTGGGCAGCCTGCTCAATAAAGGCCATTGTAACAAATGCCTTTTGGTCATCTGCCTGAGGATCAAAAGGAGTATATTTTCTATATGCTTCCATAATTCTCTCCAGAAACATAGAGGGAGACTCATTAGGCCCTTGGATAATCTCTCTTACCTTTGCTAAATTGGTCGGCTCTCTGGCGGCCACTCTGAGACCCGCTATTAGAGCCCGGCGATAAGTGGACAGATGCTTCCTACCTTCAAAGGTGTTGGGGTCCCAGTTGGGTCGGTTCATGGGCCCATAGGGATGGAGAGAGAGCATCACAGGGGCTTCTGAGTTTTCTATTATCCATCGCCGGTGGGTTCTTTTAGGTTGCCCATCTTCCTCCAGGGGAGGAGGGGTTGCTGCTGCTGTGGGGAAGTCCCCTGGAGGGCTTGGGTCTGGCCCAATTGCCTCTAGCAGTGGAGAGGCTGAGTCAGCGGTGGGAGGATCATCAGGAACTGTGTTGGGGGTTGGGGAGGGAGAGTAGACAATAAGGAGGGGGTGGAGTGTCCAGTCTTGTGACTCAGGGAGAATGGAAGGAAGAGGGAGAGGAGCGGAAAGTTTGAATGATAGGAATGTGGGGGAAGGAGTATATGGCTGTTGATCTGGGTGGCCACGTGGCCCCGGCTGAATGACAATATCTCTGAATTTTCGGATTAGAGGAAAGTGGAAGGATTCTTCTGGGGCCATCTGAATTCGAGGATGGGCCATTCTGAAGCACAGAGAGTCTGCCAGGTACGGTGTTTTACTGAAAAAGAAAGATTCTGGGCCCTTGAGCGGACATCAGTCCAATGATCAAGGGTCAGGGACAGAGAAGAGGAAGTGCTTTGTCCCATAATGGGAGTTACTCAAACAGGGACATTGAAGACACAAACACAACACAAAGACAAACAGTAAACGTTTAACATGAGTCCAAGACAAAGATTTGAACTGAGTAACTGGAAAATATTGATGGGTTAGACAATAAAAACAGACAGTAAACTCAACATGAGTTCAGAACAATGACCAAAACTGAGTTACCGGCAAAACCTGATGGGCTGGCAAATCAAATCCTGAAGCAAAACATAACCGAGTTGAGGAAACTACTATTCCTTGAATTCCCTAGTCCTCTGGAGTGTCCCTCAGGGACGTGATCTTGGCTCTGTGACACGTCTGTCACACCATAGGAGAGAGCTAATGCTCTTCACCAACAGCCACTTTGCCACGCCCTAGCCTGAAACCCGAAACCAGAAAGAGGCACCTTACTTACCCCGAGAGGACTCCCTTGAGGTCTTCCATTCACCGCTCCCGGATATCTCACCTGGGGCCTCCAGATGAAAAGGTGCTGCAAACATCAAAGGAAAAGACAACAAAGAGGATTTCTCATGCATCAGCAAAGGGTTTATTGGGGGTCCAGAATGCTAGGCCTCAGAGCTCCCTTCAGAGGAGCAAAGAACAAAGAGCCCCGAGAACAACTTGAGCAGAGTTTATATACATTCTTTAGAGAGCTCAGGGACTTTACATACATCATAGCCTCCTTTAGGAAATCATCATGTACCACGGGAAAATGAAATAACAACTCTAAAACATGATTAGCACATTCATTGGCGGGAAAAGTTGGGGCAGGGGGTGATTGGTCAGCCCTCAGAAGGGGTATACATTTAAACTGATTGGTTGAAGCCCTGAGATGTATACGTGGTGAGATGCACGGCTTCTGGGAAGGGGTTGTTAAGTAACTAGGTGGTCAGGGAAGATTTCAACACACATCTAATGGGCAGTTCCAGGAATTGTCTTAACTGCCACAGGAATTTCAGGTTCTGAGTGCAACTTGGAAACTTTACAAAACCTGGTTCATTACATTTCGATTTCAATTTCTTTTATTCTTTCAGAACCTTACAGTGGAAGGTGAGAGACTTCATTCACAATGACTGCTCTTTTGGCTATATTGGTTTTGGATGCACACATGGGATCATTTTTTTGATCCGTCTGTTGCTGATAATCTAAGCCACAGCCTCACACAGGACCAAGAGCCTGATTAAGACACATCTCTTTCCAAAGCAATTACTTCTCTGAGGTCAGTTTCAGAACTCAGTCTCTGAGGAGAATCACACCAGTGTTCAAAACCAGGTGGACCCAGTCATCTCTTCCAACTGCCACACAAATGACCACAATTAAAACCAAATCACTCTCACATGGCACTCAACTTCTTACATATATACACTCATTATACCCTTTGGCTAGAGGTTTTCATGAATGGCGCAGCCCAAGAGAGTGTCCAAAATAAGCTCCCTTGCCCCTCATTTGCCTAACCTCAGGGTGGCCTGAACACCCTTCCTGTGAACTAGGATTGATCACATAGTTCTTCCTTTAATACTGCTCTGCTTCTCCAATTTGAGGCCTACTGACTGTCAGGTTTAGATTCCTTATGTGATTTGGAGTAATTAGGAAACAAAAGCAACTTTGCAGCGCTTGAAAGAACTTATTTGACCCAAATGATCCCTATTCTCACTTGGTGGAAGTCAGGAAACTTACAGAGGAAGGCGAGAGACTTCATCCACAATGACTGATCTTTTTGCCATTTTGGTTTTGGATGCACACATTGCATCTTTCTTTAGATCCATCAGGAGCTGATAATCTAAGCCACAGCCTCACACAGAGCCACAAGGCTGATTCAGACACATACTTTTCCAAAGCAGTTAAGCAAAGAGCCACAGGTGATGCCCATTCACTTCCATTTGAAAACATTTTTCTTCAAAATTCACAAAGGGGTGGCCTGAGGCAAAGACCTTCCTGACTTCAGGGTAACATAACAATAAGTCAGCAAATCCCAATGCAGGGTTTCTCCACTGAGACTTTACTAGTCACAATGATTTCTGAGTTTTGTGAGATGCTTGCAATTCCCTTCAGCTATCCAGTACATGGCCATGTCACAGAGCTTGGATGTGGTACATATCTTGGACAAAAAAACATGAGCCTATTCTGGAGAGTGGCCAGAATTCAGGAAGAAAACAGGAACTTAGGAAGATAGTAGGTGTTGCCCATCGAAAAGCAACCATCAGTCCTTTCCTAAAATGGGCAGGATGAATTCTGGGAAGCTTTCTACTAGACAGGATACATCCATTGATCTATTCTGCTTTCTAATATGTACAACCAAGGACACAGTGGGATACACAGACACAGACACAGTCGCCTTGTCAAAGGACTTTCTAGAAACAGTCCACTCTAAACCAAACAAACCACCTTTCCTACCTATTCTCAGAACATGAGACAAAACCCCAAACTCACACCCACAATCAAAAAGTCACCTCCTTCCCCCATGTAAGTCTGTGACTATCCAGAGTGTCCTCTGACTGGTGGTCCATACTATGTTCCCCCAAAATGGCCTGTCCTGTCTCAGGTCTGGTCTTCTTGTCCATCTCTGTGAAGTTGTATGGAGCCTGTGCTGACCACTACCTGCTTTCTCATTAAAGGCCCATCTTCAGAGCTCTACTTGCATTTTGTCATCCTCAAACCATTAGGTACCAAGAGAGACAGACTCTCTCCTTGGTAAATCCAAACAAGTAAGTCCACTGGGAATGGGACTGGGACTGGCTCTGTGTGCCTGGCTTCCTGGATCCCAAGTTCAGAGAGTTACATCACCAAAGAAGTGAGGTAGGTCAATTCCAACAGGACGGGAATGAGGTCACTGCCTTGGCAACCACTTTGTCCTAACACTTGTTTCCAAGGGTCCCTTGAGATGGAGGCTGCCCCTACTTCCTGTGACACTTTCAGAAGTTAGAATGGTATATCAACGGTAGACACCAAGGAGAAGCTCTCCACACAGGGTTGGTTTGGTCCATCTTCTTTATATCAGTAGGAGAGAGGCTGATTCAGACACATCACTTCATCCTGAACAGGTGGTTTGGCATGGAAGGTGACTTTTGCTCTCTCAGGTCCTTCATAGCTGCTACATCTTCTCTAGGGATCATTTCTCATCAAACTTTGAGGTTCTCAGCAGGTGAAAGATCCCCTACATTCCTGTATTGTAAGACCAACTCTGTCCCTGCTCTTTTGTGAAGTTAGATTGAGGGAACAGTGTATGGTTAGGGTTAATAACATATTCTATTTGGGTTAGGAAACATTCTGCGGGATGAATAATGGTATTGGGAACCTGCGATATTCACAAGAATATATAGGTGAAATATAAGTATGAAACCTGAAATCTAGGTACGATTTGAAGCCCTGAAGGGCAATGGGCCCTTTAGTGAGATACTTTGCTTTGAATTATGTTCTGAACAGATATCTCAGATAAATCGATGTGCAATGGCAAAGGACCTTGTACCTTGGATGATTAAATGTCCTAGAGAACATCCAGTCAAAAAGGAATAGTCGGCAGGATTAGGAAGGTTGTCAGTAGGTTTAGAAAAAAGAGTGAATATAGGATTTGAACGAAAGTTTCATTAGCAATAGGGTTTTGGGTAGAGAGTGAACATAAATATGAGCACATATGAAGAGTCAGTCACAATGATGAACTGGGGAAAATATGTAGGAAAGCAGATATCAATAGAGACATTAGGAAATCAGGCAAAGTATAATGTAATATTGTTAGACATTTTCAACATGGTTGAGGTTGAATATATAATCTTAGGAAGAAAGAAATATGTTGCCTCCAATAGGATTGACATTTGAGAGCATTAGGCAACCTGGACATGGTTGCTTTTAGTAATCAATGCTCACTTTCCATTTTGCTTTGGTGAAAGGTTAATAGGCACTTGTCACTTCCTGTTTTTCTGTATGCTTAACAAACCACTGTTGAAATCTTGAGAACTGTTTGCTAATTTTGTTCCCAGGATCTGCTGTCCCCAACTGCCAAACTGCAGAATATACTCCTTCACCCGGGTGCATGCAAACCGCACACTCGCCCTGACCCATCAATAAATTTCCCATTCTGCCCTCTCCAAGAAAAGTATATAAGCTCTGTTAAAGCTGTTCTCAGGGCTCTCTGCTCTATTCAAGTGAGCTCTGAGCCCCAGCATGCTGGACCCCCAATAACCTCTTTGCTGTGGCCGAGTGAAAATGCTATACTGTTCTGTACTTAAAAGATGCTTTCTTTTGCTTGCCTCTGCATAAAGATAGTCAGTTGCTGTTTGCTTTCGAGTAGGTAGACCCAGAAACCGGAACGTCTTGTCAACTAACTTGGACTCGACTTCCACAGGGGTTCAAAAACTCCCCCACTCTCTTTGATGAAGCCCTTCACAGACATCTCTACAACTTCAGAACTACGCACCCCGAAGTCATTCTGCTTCAATATGTGGATGTCCAGCTACTGGCAGCCAACACCAAAGAAAAATGTGAGTCTGAGACCCAAGCACTATTATCTGAGCTTGCTCAACTTGGGTAGAGAGCTTTGGACAAAAAGGCCCAAATTTGCAAGCAAGAAGTAATCTTCCTGGGGTATTTCCTTAGGCGCGGTAAATGATGGCTCACTGAGCCCAGAAAACAAACCGTTGTGCAGATACCACCCCCATTTAACAGGAGACAACATAGAGAGTTTCTTGGGACTGCTGGCTTTAGCAGGTTATGGACCTGGGTTTGTGTTCTTAGCTGCTCCTTTATACCTGCTGTTAAATGAGAATGCCCAATTCCAATGGACCCTTGAGCACCAGCAAGCTTTTGATAACATCTAAGAACACTGACACTGAACTCCTCAACTTCACTGAGCCCAGCCTGCAATTTCAGAAAGCCCTACACTACATTAAAAATGTACATCAACTCAATCAACTTGGTTCAAAAAAACTGCCGGCATTACTGTAGGATCAAGAACAGAGTTTTAGACTAATTCACTCACAGTGAAAGGAAATAATTGAATGGGTAACAAAAGCCTGTCAGTTCTGTCAATTGGTTAATGCTTACCCTTCCAAGCTTCCTGCAGGAAAGCACCTATGAGGAACCAGACCAGGACAATTCTGGGAAGTGGACGTTACTGAAATTAAGCCAGCAAGGTATGGACTTAAATATCTCCTAGTCTTTGTAGATACATTTTCAGGATGGATTGAAGCCTTTCCCACCAAAAAAAAAAGAAAAAGAAAAGAAAACCGGCACAAATTGTGGTCAAGAAGATCCTGAAAGATATTTATCAAAGACACGTCCTGCCTAACTTAATATGGTCTGATAATTGAACAGCCTTCATGGGCCAGGTAAATCAGGGGTTAGCCAGGACCCTGGGGATTAATTGGAAGTTACATTGTGCTTATAGACCCCAGAGCTCAGGACACTTAAAAAAATAAATAGAACCATTAAAGAGACCTTAACAAAATTAAGCTTAGAGACCGGCATAAAAGATTAGACTATGATTCTGCCTTATGCACTGTTTCATGCAAGAAATACTCCCTTTCTTTCTTTGTGTAACCTCACCCCCTATGAAATTCTCTATGGGGCCCTTCCTACACTAAGAGACCCAACCTCGACTCTAAGACCTAAGGATCCCTTCCACACACCCTTGCTTGACATACTTAAATCTCTTGTAAGAACTCAGCTATACCTGTGGAAACAGCTGGCCACTGCCTTCCAACCTGGGGACGAGGGGAATCCACATTGATATCAAGAAAGAGACTTCCTCTACATAAGATGACATCAGGTGTCATCCCTGGAACCCCGCTGGAAAGGACCATTCCAGGTGCTACTTATAACACCTACAGCAGTAAAAGTAGAGGGAATCACTTCCTGGATCCATGCCTCTCATCTCAAGCCTGTGCCATGTCCAGACTCTGGCTGAAAACTGGAAAAGACTGTTAACCCTTTCAAATTGCATATTCGCCACGTGGGTAAGGCTAAAGACTCTCTCCTTGGCCACCCGTAGTCCTAACGCTCATCAGTCGCTTCAGCAGCGATGGCTGATCACAAATACTACTAGACAAGAAGTATGGTCTATCTTGCATACAGCCCCCTTAGGGACCTGGTGGCCATCTCTCCACCCAGACATTTGTCAGCTGGCTATAGGTCTTTCCTATTAGGATATCCCTGATGAAGAGGATCTCACTAAAATTCCATTAAATCCTTTCCGTACCATAGATAATGGAAACAAACATTATGGTTGTAGGGACAGGCAAGCCAGATGCAGGTTGGCTAGCCTATATTAGTATGTTTGCCCGGCAGACTATCAAAGCCACAAACCGCCACGGCTGTGTGGGGGAAAAGCCGACTTCTTCTGTAAGTCATGGGGATTTGAGCATACAGGGGCTGCCTGGTGGAACCCAAAATCCTCATCAAATTCAGTACACAGCATTGGCCATATTACCACTTAGAAAACCCAAACTGATGGCCAACAGAGGAGTCTCTAGATCCTCAAATTCTGTGTGACCTTTTTAACTTCTGCAAGTGCTCAAAAGGGTGAAAGGAAATTCCCCTATGTGAAGGCCTTTTTCCTCTTTCGCTCACATCTTGAACTATGCTTCTCCAATAGTTCCTCAAACTCAGCCTTCTGCTATAGACTCTCTGCTGTCAGTCCCACCTCAGCAAACCTGATTTCTCTTCTCCAATTACTAGATCAAAAACCGAAACCTCCGCCGGTTCTCAGAGCATTGCCCTCTTGCTGAGGTAGCAGGTACTGAGGTACCCATCCATCCACTCACTTCTCTCTTTTCTTGTCAGTGCCCACACCGGGTCCCACCAGGTCCTCTTACCACTTAACCCAAAGCTCAAACCAGCTTAGGAGAGCCCTCAGACACCTATCGAAGATGTAATGAAAATGGCCTTTAAAGTTGCTTTGTCATCACTGAAAACAGGTTACTAAGAATTTAAAGTCCCTCACAGGCTTTTTGGGATACTCACTCCCGTCTTCCTTTCTGCTCTACCGATTCTACTGCTCAATTTATGTTGCTAGGAAAATCCCAAACCCCTTTCCCATTATTCCTTTACATCTCTCCTTCCTTATTCTCAGATCCACGGAGCTGCTCTCACCCCCCGCCTTCCCCGTCTTCCCCCTCTGTACCAGGCCCACAGAAAAATCTTCACTGAACTTCTCCAGAAGTCTTCACCATGGCTGACTTTAGGACTTTCAGCAAAAGAGTCTCTATAAATGAGTTCAGTGTAGATTAACTTCCTCTTTTTCTGTTGCCCTTTTCTACTTGGCTACTGGCTGGAAAAATCAGCACTCCTAAGCTAGACACCCCCTTAATAGTTTTTCACAGAATATGTTAACAAGGCCTCTGGCCTTGAGCTGGGGCTTCACAGAGATGGCTACATTTCTAAGATAAAAATTTCCAAACTGGGCTCCATGGTAACAGTTGGCAGGGGGATAAAAGAAAAGGAAAAAAAAAGCTCTCTGCCTCCCAGGTGTCCTTGAAAAGTTAACTTGCCCACAATAAAGGAAAAAACAGAAAAAAAAAGCTTCTTTTTGTGAATTTCTGCAGACTGTGAACTTCTGAGTCCCTTCTCTTTCATGTTGGGTACAAAATTCTGAAACTACCTAAACTTGGGGTTCAGGATGTTAATTGATTACAACAGAAGCAATGCCCTCTGAATCCAGTTGCAACCAAATAGGACTGTTTCCCTGTCTTTGGTGCTATCTTAAGTGCCGTGCCTTGTCCGTCCCTACAACAGTATAATTCTATATACTTAAACATTGTTCATGTTTTCATGAAATGGTCAACAGATGTGATTAATTGTGTAATGGTGAAGATGTCTCCCAGATTGCTCTATAATGACCCAGGTTCATTTGAAGTTCAAACACGGGGGCATACAACCCGGTTCCACTGGGAACATATATCCCTCACTTTAGCCATCATATTAGGAATTGGAGTTGCGGCAGTGGTAGTCACAGGAACCACTGCCCTGCTCCATGGTACACAACAAATGACCCAAATAGAAGCAGCAAGAGACCAAAACTTAAAGATAATAGAAACCTCCATCACAGCTTTGCAGGAATCTTTTACATGTCTCTCTGAAGTTGTTTTACACTCCAGTTGAGAGTTGGACCTCCTCTTCATGAGAGAAGGGGGCCTTTGTGCTGCATTGATGTAAGAATGTTGTTTTGATGCCGACCATACTGAGGTTGTAAAAAAAACCTTTGAGTAAAATAAAAGGATGCCTTGAAAAGCGTCAACGAGAGAGAGAGGCCCAAAAAGGGTGGTTTGAGTCTTGGTTCACACAGTCCCCCTGCTTATCTACGCTTTTATCAACCCTGGCCTGTCCAATAATAATCCTCATATTATTGCTAACTATAAAACCCTGTTTGCTCAACCATGTAATTTCTTTTCTCCAAGCTCAAATTGGATAAGTTAAACTTATGGTAATACCCCACTAGCAGACATAGAATGTGACACGTCCCAATAATCACTTTTATGATTAAAAGTAGCAAGAAGAAGAAGTGGGGAATGAAAGGTTAATAAAAAAGGTACTTGTAACTTCCTGTTTTTCTGTATGCTTAACAAAACACTGTTGAAATATTGAGAACTGTTTGTAATCTTGTTCCCAGATTGTGCTGTCCCCAACTGCCAAATTGCAGAATGTATTCCCTCACCCAGTTTCACACTAACCACCCACTCGCTCTGACCCATCAATAAATTTCCATCCCTGCCCTCTCCAAGGAAAGTATATAAGCTCTGCTTAAGCTGTTCTCAGGGCTCTCTGCTCTATTCATGTGAGCTCTGAGCCCCAGCTTGCTGGACCCCCAATTAACCCCTTGCTGTTGCATGAGACACTATCTTGGTGATCTCTTCCACCGACGCTTGCAGGAACATTACTTGGATGTTTGAATGTAGAAGAGAAAATCCAGTCATAAACGGATAGTCGGTAAGATTAAGAAGATAGTCGGTAGGTTTAGGAAGAAGAGTGAGTATAGGATTTGGAAAACAATATCTTTAGCAATAGGGGTTCGGTTAGAGAGTGAATGTAAATGTCAGCACATGTGAACAGTCACAATAATGAAGTGGGAAAAATATGTAGGAAAGCAGATATCAATAAAGACATTACGAAATCAGGCAAAGTATAAAGTGCGTGATACGATTAGACATTTTCAACAGAATTGAGTTAGAATATATAATCTTAAGAAGAAACAAATATGTAGTCACCAATAGGATTGTCATTTGAGAGCATTAGGCAACTTTGACATGGATGTTTTTTGTAATCTATGCTCACTTTCCATTTAGGCTTTGGTACAATCAAAAGTGTGACCTTTACATTTGTCTCCAGAATACTACTGTGATAAAATGTATATGTAGATGTGGTGACATGAGTGTTTCTTCCACCATTTCTGGGAGCAATATTTTGAAGACATATAAATGGGTATTGGGGGTACAAAGAGGTGTACACTATGTCATTGAATATACAGATAATCCATGAATAGACCATAAGTGAATAAATAATATAACTGGTTCCACATTAAATAACGGATTGAATAGATATCTGAAAATATATAAGAAATCTTATATTGATATACAATCATTCATTCCAACCAATGATACATCTAATATTAATATTAGGGTTACGGTTTATCATGAAGATATGTTAGTTTTGCTACAAAAGTGATTATGGAAATCGAAAATAATGTGTTTGGAAAGAGTCAGTCATAATGCTGGCAATATGTAAACAAGGCCTCTGGCCTTGAGCTGGGGCTTCACAGAGATGGCTACATTTCTAAGATAAAGAAGTTACCAACTGGGCTCCATGGTAACATCTGGCTGAGAGAAAAAAAAAAGAGAAGAAAATAGCTCTGCCCCATTCCCGGTATCCTTAAAATGTTAACTTGCCCAGAACAGAGAAAAAAAAAAAAAAAACAGAAACAAAAACTGCTTTTTATAAACTTCTGCAGATTGTGAACTTCTGAGCCCCTCCCATCCATGTTGGGTACAAAATTCTGAAACAATTTAAACTTGGGGTGCAGGGGATTAAATGATTACAACAGAAGCAATGCCCTCTAAATCCGGTTGCAACCAAATAGGACTGTTTCCGTGTCTTCGGTGCTATCTTAGTTGCCTTACCTTGCCTTGTCCATCCCTTTTCTCATGAAAAGACCAGTCGAGAAACATGGAGGAATGCATGTGCTCTGAAGCAGAAAATGATTGATAGTGAAACAAATGCCTATTAATTTTCTAACTTGTGGATGAAATATATATCCTATGATGTGCATAAATTGAAGAAATAGTAATCTACCAGTGTTGAATAAAAATGAACGTCAAAATACACATTATGTCCGATTGGAATCTACTTGCATTGATGTTAAACTGGGTCAGGTACTGTAGAAATATTAGGATTTGTGTGCACCATTCACTCAAGTTACTTTTCAGTATAGGAAAGAAATATGTTTTTATGGTTAATGAATATTTCTAAGAATAATCTTTGGAAAGTTGATTATAAATTTACGTATATGAATATGAATGAATTTCGTGAGTGTAAAATAAGACACATATTTCATATTTTGAAAAATCTGGAGAGTGTATATATATATATATATATATATATATATATATATATATATATATATATATGTGTGTGTGTGTGTGTGTGTGTGTGTGTGTGTGTGTGTGTGTGTGTGACTAAAGTCACGGTGGCCTGGACACCCTTCTTGTGAACCAGGAGTGATCAAATAAGTCTGCCATTAATACTTTTCCACTTCTCCAATTTGAGGCCTTCTGACTTTGGCGTTTAGATTCTTTATGTGAAATGGAGTCAAGAAAAAACCGAAGCACTTATGGATTTGCCTCTGCATGGTTTTGAAGAATTCATTTGACCCAAAGGATCCCTATTCCACTTGATGGAGGTCAGGAACTTTACAGAGAAAGGCGAGAGACTTCATCTACAATGACTGCGAATTTTTGCCATTTTGATTTTGTATGCACACATGGGATCTTTCTTTACATCCATCAGGTGTTGGTAATCTAAGCCACAGCCTCACACAGGGCCAAGAGACTGATTCAGACACATCCCTTTCCAAAGCAGTTAAGCAAAGAGCCACAGGTGATGCCCACTCATTTCCATTTGAAAACTGGTTTCTTCAGGCTTCAGAAAGGGGTGGCGTGAGGCAAAGCCCTTCCTGACATTCAGGGCAAAAGAAGAATAGGTAAGCAAAAGGCCCATAGCGGGGTTCCTCCACTGAGACTTTACTGGTCACACTGATATCTGAGTTTTCTGAGATGCTTGCCATTCCCTTCAGCTATCCAGTACATGGCCATATCACAGAGCTTGGAGGTGGTAAATATCTTGGACACAAAACCATGAGCCTATTCTTGAGTGTAGCCAGAATTCAGGAAGAAAATGGGAACTTAGGAAGTTTGTAGGTGTTGCCCTTCGATAATGCAAGCCACAATCCATTCATAAATTGGGCAGGATTGATGCTGGGAAGCTTTCTACTAGACAGGACACATCCATTGATGCATTCTCTTTTCTAATGTCTACAAAAACAGACACATTGGGATACACAGACATAGAAACACTTGCCTTGTCAAACGACTTACTAGAAACAGTTCACTCCAAACCAAACAAACCGCCTTTCTTACCTTTTCTCAGAACATGAGATAAAACCACAATCACACAACAAAAACCTCAAAGGCAACGCCTTCCTCCAAGTAGGTCTGTGACTATTCGGAGTGTACTCTCACTGGTGAGCCTTACTATGTACCTCCAAAATGGCCTGTCCTGTCTCAGATCTGGTCTCTTTGGCCAACTCTGTGAAATTGTCAGGAGCCCGTGGTGAGCCACTACTTGCTTTCTCTGGAAAGGCCAGTCTTCAAAGCTTTCCTGGCATTTGGCCATCTTCACATCAATAGATACCAAGAAAGACTGACTCTGTCCTTACAAAATCCAAACAAATGAGCCCACTGGGACTGTGACTAGGACTGGCTCTGGGTGCCTGGAATCCTGGATCACAAGTTCAGAGAGTTCCATCACCAAGGAATAGAGATGAGGTCACTTCCTTCAGGAACTGAATGAGGTCACTGCCTTTGCAACCACTTTTTCCTAACAGTTGCTTCCAAGGGTCCCATGAGATAGATGCTGCCCCTATTTCCCGTGACCCTCTCACCAGTTAGAATACTATATCACCCATAGGCACCCGTGAACAGCTCTGCACACAGGCCTGGATTGGTCCATCTTCTGTACATTAGGAACAGAGACACTCAGTCAGACACAACCCCTCTCCAGACAGGGTTGTTTTCCATGGAAGATGACTTTTGCTCTCTCAGGTCCCTAATAGCTGCCTACATCTTCTCCAGGGATTATTTCTGCATGGACCTTTGAGGTTTTCAGCAGGTGGTATATCCCCTACATTCCGATATTGTAAGACCAACACTTTCTCTGCTCTTTTATAAAGTTAGAATGAGGGAATAGTATATGGTTTGGGTTAATTACATGTTCGATTTGGGTTAGGAATCATTTTGCTGGATGAATAATGGTATTGGAAATCTGTGATATTTATAAAAATATAGAGGTGAAATATATGTATGAAAACAGAAATCTAAGTAATATTTGAAGCCCAGAAACGGATTGGGCCCTTGATTGTGAGACTTAGCTTTGAATTATGTCCTGCACAGATGTCTCAGATAAATCAATACACAATGGCATCGGACCTTGTACCTTGAATGATTGAATGTCGAAGAGAACATCCATTCAAAAAAGGATAGTCAGTAGGATTTGGGAGATAGTTGGTAGATTCAGAAAGAAGAGTGAGTATAGGATTTGGACCAAAAGTTATTTAGCAATTGGGTTTCAGGTAGAGAGTGAATGTAAATGTCAGCACAAATGAACAGTCAAAATGATGAACTGGGAATTTATGAAGGAAAACCGATATCAATAGAGACATTAGGATATCAGGCAAAGTAAAGTGAGTGATAGGATTAGACATTTTCAACAGGGTTGAGTTTGAATATATGATCTTAGAAAGAAACAAATATATAGTCAACAATTGGATTGACATTTGAGAGAATTAGGCAACCTGGACATGGATGTTTTTAGAAATCCATGCTCACTTTAAATTTAGGCTTTGGTACAATCATAAGTGTGACCTTTGCTTTATTTTCCAGAATATTACTGTGATAAAATGTATATGTAGATCAGGTGACATGAGTATTTCTTCCACCATTTCTGGGAACAATATTTTGAAGACGTATAAATGAGTATTGGGGGTAGAAAGTGGTGTAGTATCTGTCTAAGAATATAGAGATAATGCAAGAATAGACCATACTGTGAATAAATAATATAATTGGTCCGCTTTAAATAATGGATTGAGTTGATATCTGAAAATATACAGAAAATCTAATGTTGATATAAAATCATTCATTCCAACCAGTTATACTTCTAATGGTAATATTAAGGTGATATTTCATCATGAAGAGTGTGTGAGTTATGCTTCAAAAGTGATTATGGAAATCGAAAATAATGTGTTTAGAAAGAAGTCTTGTTAAAAAACATGGAGGAATACATGTGTTCTGAAGAATGAAGTTATTGAAAGTGAAACAAATGCCAATAAATTTGCTAACTTGTGTATGAAATATATATCTTATGATGTGCATAAACTGAAGAAATAGTAATGTACAAGTGTTGACTAAAAATGAACATCAAAATACACATCACGTTCCATAATTATCTACTTGCATTGGTGTTAAACTGGGTCAGGTACTGTAGAAATATTAGGATTCGTATGCACCATTCACAGAAGTTAGTTTTTATTTCTTGGAAACAAATATGTATTTCAGGTGGATGAATATTTCTGAGAATAATCTTTTGAATATTTGATTATAAATCCACATACATGAATATAAATGAATTTAGGGAGTCTACAATAAGACACATGTTTCATATTTTGAAAAATCTAGACAGAGTGCATATATATATATATATATATATATATATATATATATATATATATATATATATATACACACACAGAGAGAGAGAGACATTAAAAATTGCAATAAATTTAGGGAGTGTACATTGAGACCCATATATTTCATATTATGAAAAACTTGGAGAGTGTACACACACACACACACACACACACACACACACACACAGACATTAAAAAGTAGCAATATATATGGAAATCGAAATTCATCATGAAATGTATATCATCCACTGATCCAAAAATATTCATTATACTGAACATGATTTTATTTATCATGTTGTTCATCTACGAAGCTCACCCATAGGTTGAATTTTCAGTTCCAACTGTGTTTAGGTGGAGTGATCTCTTCTCCCAATTTGTATCTGCAAAGTCAGCCACCTCACAAGAATGTACATGTGATAACAGGTATGATTCAATATGTGCATATGAAATAACATGTGCTGAATTGGCTACAGAGAAAGGCAGAGAGGAATTCATCTATTTGTTAACTTTAAAAACACATGGAGAACTATTTCAACAAAATATTGACTAGATTTATAAGTCCTACCCTGTATAATGCAAAAGGCAAGTCCAGCAATACACTATGTCTCGTCTAAACTGCTTGTATTTCTATTCGGTTTGGGTTATTTTTCTCCATCATATTAGAATTAGTAGTCAGAGTCTAGTAGGGTATGCGTTAGTGTCAGGCATTCAGCATTTTGAATTGAAAATAGGAAAATGAATCCAATGTGTATGTAAATATGTGCTTCACAAAAATCTTCCCACTCTAATCCAGAACAATGCCTTGACTTTACCTTCACTCCAAGTAAAATACAATTAGAGTGGACGAGTTAGAAAATCTGTGAATACATATCTGGAATGTAATATGCTCAAGAGTTCACAACCTTGAAGGTGGTAGAGGAGTTTCCAAAAGTAAGGGACAGGTAAATACTCCACAAAAATGGAGCTCTTCTGGACTAAAGACTTCTGGTGAAACTGCCTCTGAGTTTGGGCACTTGAAATATTCGTTGTTGTCAGGAGTTTTAGCTTTTTTTGTAGAGAGACCATCAAAGCTAGGTATGTATCTAAGTGACCTGGAGGACATGGTTTCTTATTTTCTAATGAACATGAGGCAGCAGTGCTGAATTCTCTCTTTGTAGGTAAACTGTGGCCACTGCGGGCAAACTCTTTCCGTGTGGACTGTAAAGCCATCTGGCCATCCTCCACTTGTCGATGTGTTTCTTGCTGCTGCAATGTGAGTTTGGTATTTGCTTCACAAAATACAAGGAGTTAAACTGGGACACAGTGCTAAAGGGAGTTCTGTCACGTGTGGTGTGTCAGGTTCTGCATGATAATGAACCAACCAGGCTTCAATCCCACATAGCTTGCATCCTTAACCATAGCAATCTGATTCTGAACATTGCCCTGAAAACTCTCCACATAACAAGATGCCTTTACATAGAAGGGTCTGCTGGGTGCACCATGTCAGTCACAAGCCATTTGGAAGCCAATGGCAGATCCACATTGCCCCACCACAGATATTTTATCACACAACTGCACACGACTTTTCTAGGCCCATTTCACATCAGGCTCCAACTTACTGGCATCTTTGTTCTACACCATTTTCATGGTCATGGGAATTTCAAAAATTTTATGGTATTTATCTAGCCATTTTACAAGAATGATGTTGGAGGCACTGTGTGTTTAACTTCATTCAGGAACAATTAAATGGTGAGGAAGCTCATTTCAATGAAAGCTCTGGAGCAATCTCACAGACAAGGCTTCCAAAGAGTGGCCAAAATTTCACAGGAAGCCAGACCTATTGCTGTCTACAATGTGAGGTACATGTGTGTTTTGACTCTCAACTATGGCTGCCATGTCTTTCAGAATATAACCATGGGATATCCTGGATTAGATTCCCAGTGCTCTGTGGAAAGCAAACCTGGGCCTAGATCTCGGTTTCCAAGGGCGACTCTCATGCGTGACCAACTAAAATCCCAACATATTTCATGATAACACTTCTCTAAGTCAGCTCTAGAACTCAGTCTCTAAGGGGAATCACACCAGAGTTCAGCCCAGGTATACCCAGTCATATCTTCCAACTACCACACAAATGACCACAATTAAAACCAAAACACTCCCACATGGTCCTCATTTTCTTCCATATATACACTCTCATACTACGCTCTGTCTGGAGGTTTCCATGAGTGGCGAAGTCCAAGACAGTGTCCAAAATAAGCTTTCTTGCCCTTCATTGCCTAAAGTCATGGTGGCCTGGACACCCTTCCTGTGAACCAGGTGTGATCAAATAGGCCTGCCCTTAATACACCTCTGCTTCTCCAATTTGAGGCCTACTGACTGTCAGGTATAGATATTTTTATGTGAATTGGAGTCATGAGAAAACCCAAGAACCTATGTGCTAGACTCTCCAGGGCTTTGAAGAACTCATTTGACACAAAGGATGCGTATTCTCACTTGATGGAGTTCAGTAGACTTACAAAGGAAGGCAAGAGACTTCATCCACAGGGACTGCTCTTTTGGCCATTTTGGGTATGGATTCACACACGGAATGATCCATCAGGTGATGAGAATCTAAGCCACAACCTCACACAGGTCCAAGAGGCTGATTCAGACACATTATCAGGATCAATCACTTGATTTTTTCCTCTGTCTAACTAGCTAGAGAGACCTTCTCTTTTAATTGAATTTTTATCTCTGTCTGACTAGCTCGAGAGACCTTCTCTTTTACTTGAATATTTCTACTATAACTATAATACAACCCAAGAAGATAAAATTATTACTCCATATACTATGAATCAAATTGATGATTTAGATAATTAGTTAAATTCTTGGGCAATAATCATGTGCAAATCTAATGTTTCATTTGATAACCACTTACCATCTAATCCTTTATTGTCTTTTTGGTCATCACATCATGTAATTTTTCCAAAAATGACAAGAAAAACACCTATTATAAATGCTACAAATATATTCACTGATGGGTCAAATAATGGTACAGCAGTAATATTTACACCTGATCAAACTTTTACATTTTTAGTACCCAAACAATTAGCTCAAAATGTAGAGCTTAATGCAGTATTACAAGCTTTTGTGATGCTTAAAGCATCTGTAATTAATTTATTTTCCGATAATCAGTATATAGTTAGTGCTATAGTATCACTTGAAGATGGTAGAAGGATTTCCCCTTCCTCTACTATTTTCTCTTTGCTTTCGACTATACAAAGTCTAATCTGGGACAGGAAAGATCCGTTTTTTATAGGATATTTCAGGACACATACAGGATTGCCTGGAGCCCTTAGTTTGGGCAATTATTTAGCAGATAAAACAACACATGACATTCATACATATTTTCTATACACTAGAAGAAGCTACAAATTTTCATAAAAAGTTTCATGTCAATGCTAATACTTTACAAAAGCGTTTCAAAGTAACTAAGGAACAAGCTAGACAAATAATAAAACAATGTCAAAATTGTGTGACCTTTTTACCACAAGTTAATCTTGGAGTCAATCCTAGAGGATTGATACCTAACCATATTTGGCAGATGAACGTCAGAAACTTGCCAGAATTTGGAAAATTAAAATATTTGCATGTTACAGTTGATACTTCTTCTGGATTTTTGATGGGCTCCATTCTTGCTGGAGAAAAAAACTAAAGATGTTATAGCTCATTGCTTACAAAATTTTGCCACTGTGGGCGTTCCAAAAGAGTTAAAAACAGATAATGCCCCTGCTTATACTTCTACTTCTTTTAAACAATTTTGCTCATCATTTGGCATTACTCATATAACAGGAATCCCATACAATCCACAGGGAGAAGGCATAGTTGAAAGAGCACATGAAACTATTAAAACATACATATTAAAGCAAAAAGAACAAATTGGGAAGGGGTATATATTCCCCAAAGGTAAACTTAAAATAACCCTTTTACTCTAAACTTTTTAAATTTGGGTTCATCAGGGCTTAGTGCTGCAGAAAGGCATATATGTCCAAAAAATGTACATAAGCCCAAGGTACTTTGGAAGGATATTCTAACAGGACAATGGAAAGGTCCTGACCAAGTAATTGTCTGGAGTCCGGCGTCTGTTTTTGTGTTTCCACAGGGAGAACAGTAGCCAATTTGGATTCCAGAGAGATTAACTAAAGAGATTTCTACAGACCAAAAATAAGATGATTTGGCTCAAATCAATAAGAGCTGATATGCAGAACTCCAGTTTGGCTGTTCTTACATCTGTGACAGAACCAGAATGTTTTTTTCAAATCTATTTTATTATTCCCCTTTCTCATATCATGAAGTTTTATTTTGTTTTTTTTAGCTCATACAGAACTAGGTTAATGTTTTGCTGATCAGTTCTATTTTTGGACAATAGAGTTTTTAGACATTGCAATGGAGATTTCACCTGTAAAAAGTCATAAGGCCTTTAATATTATGTCATGTGTTGTATGTATTATATTATGTGTGCACTTGTGTTTTGTGTTATATGTTTGATTTCACATCTTTTCTGTGTTGACTATATTCTTTTCAAGTTGATATACTTTGTCTTCATTATCTGATGTTCTGACTTCTACTTGATCTAGTCTGTTTGTAATATTCTCATTAGCGCTTTTAATCTGATTTACGGTTTCTTGCATTTCTATGATTACAACTTGATTATTTTTTAACACCTCTATCTCCTGATAAAGCTCATTCTTTGCGGATTTAATTTGTGTGGTTAGTTCCTCTTCAAAATATACTTTCAATGCTTGGATTTGCTGTCTCATGTCTTCTCTAATATTCCGTTCCATCTGAATTAGGAATGCCTTGATTTCTTTCCCTGTCCATATTTCTGATTCTTCTAGGTCCTCCTGTATATTTAGATTGTCCTGCATTGTTTGTAACCCCTTTTTCCCTTGTTTTTTCATATTGTTCACGTTGCTTTCCAGCTCTGTTTGACTGCTTTGTAACTGCTTTCTCCTATACATTTGTTTTGGCTTTGTATATCTCTGTTGTCTCTCTTTTGCGGTGGAAGATTATGCCTAAAAATTTTGGGCTTTGTTGTACTTTAAAGCTGATTCATTTAATTCATATAAGGCTTCTAGGTTCTGTATGCATATAATGATTTGCTGTTTGTTCTTAGGACTATATGTTTAGGTTGGGTGCTCTGGTGGTACAATGGTTAGTATGTCTCGGCTACTTTAGAAGATTGCTCCACTGAAGGTGGATACTACCAGGCAATTGGATCAGGGTGTTGGTAGTAGCTAGGTATTTAGGAGTCTTATAGACAGACTCGAGACATTCACCTATTTGCATTTAGACAATTACACACAATGAAAGATGTAATGCTTGGAATGAGAGTTGGGGGGTAGAAGAATGAAGGTGCTCTTAAAAAGAAAAAAAGGATAGAGGGAGAGATAGATTAGAGGGGAATGAAAAAAGAACAATAAAACTTGAAATGGGATAGAAAGAGAGAAGGAAAAGGGGGGAAAGGAACAGGGAGAGAAGTAGGAGAGAAAAAAATATCAACAACAGCAACAACAACAACAAAAAAATTAAAGTCTTAGAGATCCACCTTCTTCTCTTCCAGTAGGCGGAGCTGTGCCTTCCGAGCGGAGTGTCTGCTCTCTACCTGCCAAGAGCTATCCCTGTAGGGCGTCTTCTGGGGGTCTCTCAGACTTGTCAGTCCAGAGCCATTTCACTTCTCCAGCTCTTAACCCCCTTCCTCCTGTCAGCCTGCCAGCCAGGTCCTGTTCCCCAGAAGTGATTCTCCAGAGATCTAGTTACACTTGCAGCCCCACCGAGTGCCCCTTTTAATCCTCAGTGCTGTGGTAAACTGGCGGATAAGACCTTAGGGGTCACCACTGGTGATATGGGGGCCTTGGGTTCTGGGCTCCCCTCTGCTTCCCTACGGACACGACCCCTGAGAAGTCAATGAAGTTTCCTGGCTGCTTGTATCAGTATGGGGAGTCACACACCTGCTAAAGTGGAATTTGCTGGGAAGGAATTCCGCCGGCCGAACTCCGATGATGTCACCTCTCTGCTATGGTGGGCCCCAGGCTTCTTGCCGGATTGACCGAGGGGAGGGGTGGGACTGGTCCGGCCCAGTTCACCTCAGCTCCTGGCGCGTGGAGGCTTGGCTAAAGACTTCTTCCTGCCAAGCTGTGTCTCGGCGTCTAGCAGGACCCAGTCACTTTGGCTGCGGGCTGGTGGACGGATCTGCAGCTGTGCCCGCGGTGCGCAGACTGTGGCTGGTGAATCTCGAACTCCGCGTCTAGTGGCAGGGTCCCACTCGTCCGGGTCACACAGACGCTTCAAAAAAATTCTTGTAGCTCCCGGGCAGTCTCCCTTCAGTGGAATTTTGCTAGGAGAATCTCCGTTGGTAGAATCAAAGAGTTATCCTTGCGACTTTATGACCCCATCACTGGGAGTGCATTAAAAGCGCAGCCTCTCTGCCTGCCGCCATGTTGGATCCACCATTTCTTTTCATTATATTTAATAATTCTCTTCTAGACAATGTAAATTGTTAAGAAAATTGTTTTCTTTTAGTGCCTTTTGGAATGTTACATAATTCTTTCTTTAGGCATTGTTGCCAGAATTTCTATCTTCATCCCAGTGCATGTGAAGTCAAAGATAAAACCAATCTACAGCTTCTGCAATAGCCATCACTGAACTGCTTGCAGAACTTGCCTGGACTATGTATCACTTGTATGCATTGTGAACTCACCTGCCTGCATTGTGAACTATCTGTTGGTGCAGTGACGTGTGGTAGTGTTGGGGTATTTCTCTGATGATGTCATCGGTGGTACAATTTTTTCAAAAAGAGCCATCAATTGCCTTGGTGTATCTTCCTCCCTTCTGCTTGTCATGGTTGTTCAGCTAAAATTAGGGGGCCAACAGAGATGAGGCAAAGAGCCTCACCCGCCCGCTGGTACAAAGACCTCTCCACAGGTGTGGATGTATACTGGACCTGTAGTCAGTGACACGTAAGATCCAATTACAATGGTACCAATCTAAGACAGGAGGCTGACACCTTGAGGTCAGCTCATTCGATAATGGGTAAGAATCATATGTACTATTGGACAACCTAAGGCAGGCATGGTCCCTAAGCCACATGCTTGTTGTTTAAACAGAGAGGGTTAGATGTTGAGAGCCACAGCCCAAGGGGCCAAAGCAAACTTTCAGACTGCCAGCTGATGGTTGGCTCACAGCGGCCCCAGCAACATCTAGCTGATTGGCTCCTCTGCGGTGATGCCCATTGGGCTGTTTCCCCACCCTTTCAAATTATGGAGCTGCTTTTTGGGGGACTTTTTTGGCTCTGCTCAAACAACCCAGCCAATCAACCTCAAGAGCAGGAGGAGAGGGGAGGTTGAGAGCTTGTGGGAAGCCGGTGGTGGCAGTTGTGCTCTGAGTGTTTTTCCCGAGGAGCTATTTTTTGGCGTGTGTGGTTCTAAAAATAAAGTTAGCTTTTGACAAGTGGCTCCTGAATTGTGCCCAGCCAGACTGTGTCAATCCTAAATTGATGGAGCAAAATAACCAAAACAGAATAGAAATACAAGCAGTTCAGAGGAGGCATGGTGTATAGCTGGACTTACCTTTTGTATGATAAAGGGTAGGTGTTATAAATCAAGTCAATATTAAATTGAAGTAGTTCTCCATGTGTTTTAAAGATAACAAATCCGTGAATTCCTGTCGCCCTTTATCTGTATCCTATTCAGCACATGTATTTTTGTATGCACATATAGAATCCTACCTGGTATCACATGTACACTTTTGTGAGGTGGCTGACTTGGCAGATACAAATTGTCAAAAGAGATCACTCCTCCTGAACGTTGTTGGAACTGAAAATTAAAACTACGGGTGAGCTTCCTAGTTGAACAAGATAATACATAAATCCATGTTCAGTAAAATGAATATTTTTGGATCTGTGAAAGATATATATTTCATAATAAATTTCGATTGGCATATATATCGCTACCTTTTAATGTCTGTGTGTGTGTGTGTGTGTGTGTGTGTGTGTGTGTGTGTATATATATATACACACACTCTCCAGATTTTTCAGAATATAAAATATATGTTTCTTATTATACAATCCCTAAATGCATTCATATTCATGTATGTGGATTTATAATCAAATGTTCACAAAATTATTCTCAGAAATATTCATCCACCTCAAATACATATTGTTTCCTAGTACTGAAATCTAAATTCAGTGAATGGTGCATAGAAGTCCTAATTTTTCTACAGTATCTGACCCACTTTAACATCAATGCAAGTAGATTACTATGGTACATGATGTGTATTATGACATTCATTTTTATTCAACAATGTTACATGACTATTTCTTCAGTTTATGCACATCATAGGATATATATTTCATTCACAAGTTTTCAAATTTATAGGCATTTGTTTCACTTTCTATCACTTCCTGCTTCAGTACACATGTATTCCTCCATGTTTTTTGTCTGGTCTTTTCATGAGACTACTTTTCATTTTAGATTTCAATAATCGCTTTTGAAGCAAACCTCACACACTCTTCATGACAAACCATAACCTTAATATTACCATTAGATCTATAAATGGTTGTAATGAATGTATGTATATCAATATAAGATTTCCTGTATATTTTCAGATATCAATTCAATCCATAATTTAAAGTTGGAACCAGTTATATTATTTATTCACAGTATGGTCAATTCATTCATTTTATCTATATTTGTAGACACAGGGTAGACCTATTTGTACACCCAATACTAATTTATACATCTTCAAAATATTGACCACAGAATTGGTGGAAGAAATACTCATGTCACCTGATCTACATATACACTTTATCACAGTAATATTCTGGACACAAAATGCAAAGTTCACACTTATGATTGTACCAAAACCTAAATGGAAAGTGAGCATGGATTACTAAAAACATCCAAGTCCAGATTGCCTAATGCTCTCAAATGTTAATCCTATTGGTGCTAAATATTTGTTTTTTTCTAAGATTGTATATTCAACATCTACCATGCTGAAAATGTCTAATCCTATCAATCAATTTATACTTTGCCTGATTTCTTCATGTCTCTATTGATATCTGCTTCCCTATATATTTTCCCTAGTTAATCATTGTGACTGACTCATCACATGTTCTGACATTTACATTCATTCTCTACGAGAAACCCTATTGCTAAAGAACTTTTGGACCAAATCCTATACTCACTCTTCTTCCTAAACCTACTGACTATCTTTCCAATCCCACCGACTACCCTTTTTAAGTGGATGTTTTCTTCTACATTCAATCATCCAATTTACAAGGTCCTATGCCATTGTTTATCGATTTTTCTGAGACATCTGTGCAGAAGGTATTTCAAAGCTAAGTATCCCAATCAAGGACCCAATGCTCTTCTGGGCTTCAAATCTTACCTAGACTTCTGTATTCATACTTATATTTCACCTGTATATTCTTGTAAATATTACAGGTTCCCAATGCCATTATTCATCATGCAGAATGATTCCTAACCCAAATCGAACCTGTTATTACCCTAACCATACACTGTTCCCTCAATCTAACTTTACAGAAAAGCAGGGACAGAGTTGGTCTTACAATCAGGAGTGTAGGGGATCTTCCACCTGCTGAGAACCTCAAAGGTCAATACAGAAATGATCCATGGAGAAGATGTAGGCAGCAATGAAGGACCTGAGGGAGGAAAAGTCAACTTCCATCGCAAACAACCTGGTCAGGGTGAAGGGATGTGTCTGAATCAGCCTCTTTCATCTTAATGTAGAGAAGATGGACCAAACCAAGCCTGTGTGGAGAGCTGTGCCCAGGTGCCTATGGTTGATATACCATTCTAACTTGTGAAAATGTCACAGCAAGTAGGTGCACCCTCCATCTCATGGGACCCTTGGAAGCAACTGTTAGGACAAAGTGGTTGCCAAGGCAGTGACTTCATTCACTTCCTGAAGAAAGTTACCTCACATAACTTCCTTGGTGATGGAACTCTCTAAACTTGGGATTCAGGAAGCCAGGCAACCACAGCCAGTTCCAGTCCCAGTTCCAGTGGTCTCACTTGTTTGGGTAAACCAACGACAGAGTCAGTCTTTCTTGGTACCTAGTTATGTGAGGATGGCCAAATGCTAGGAAAGCTAAGAAGAGGGGCCTTTCCTGAGAAAGAAGGTAGTGGCTCACCAGTGACTTTTGACAACTTCACAGAGTTGGCCAAGGAGACCAGAACTGAGAGAGCACAGTGCATTTCGTGGAAATATAGTATGTCCCACCCATCATAGGACACTCCGGATAGTCACAGACCTACTTTGGGAAAGGTGGTGTCTTTTTGAGTGTGGGTGTGAGTTTGTGGTTTTGTCTCATGTTCTGAGAATATGTAGGAAAGGCGATTTGTTTGGTTTGGAGAGGACTGTATCTAGTATGTCCTCTGACAAGGTGAGTGTTTCTATTACTGTGTATCCCACTCTCTCCGTGGTCTTAGTATTAGAAAAAGAATGCATCATGGATGTGTTCTGTCTAGTAGAAAGCTTCCCAGCATTCATACTGCCAATTTATGAATGGACTGCGACTAGCCTTATCAATGGGCAAAACCTACTATCTTTCTAAGTTCCTGTTTTCTTTCTGAATTCCGGACACTCTCCAGAATAGGCTCAAAGTTTTGTGTCCAAGCTATGTAGCACCTCCACGCTCTGTCACATGGCCATGTACTGGATAGCTGAAGGGAAGTGGAGCATGTCAGAAAACTCAGATATCAGGAAACTCAGATACCAGGAAAGTCTCAGTGGAGAAACCCTGCTTTGGGCCATTTGCTTACCTATTTTTCTGTTGCCCTGAATGTAAGGAAAGTCTTTGGCTCAGGCCACCCCTTTGTGAAGCCTGAAGAAAACAGTATTCAAATGGAAATGAGTGGGCATCACCTGTGGCTCTTCGCTTAATTGCTTTGGAAATGGATGTGTTGAATCAGCCTCCATTTTTGTGGAGGGTTTACCCTGTTCATTACTTTTGTAAACTCCTCTACCACCTCCAAGTTTGTGAACAACTGAGCATATTGCATTCCATATATATATGCACAGATTTTCGAACTCTTCTCTTGTAATTGTGTCTTACTTGGGGCAAAGGTAATGTCAAGGCATTGTTCTGGATAAGAGTGGGAAGATTTTTCAAAGCACATAATTACATACACATTGGATACCTTTTCCAATTTTCCATTGGAAATACTGAATCCCTGACACTAACCCTTAGCCTACTAGACTCTGACTACTTATCCTAATATGATGGAGAATAATAATCCAAACAGAATAGAAATACAAGCAGTTCAGAGGAGGCATGGTGTATAGTTGAATTTGCCTTTTGCATTATGTAGTGTAGGAGTTATAAATCTAGTCAACTTTTGTAGAAATTGTTCTCCATGTGTTTTTAAAGTTAACAAATATGTGAATTCCTGTCTCCCTTTCTCTGTAGCCTATTTGCACATGTATTTTTATATGCACATATAGAATCCTACAAGGTACAACACGTACATTCTTGTGAGG